>NC_062565.1:149640204-149943234 GCF_022837055.1 Prionailurus viverrinus | reverse complement strand
ACCCCCCCAGGACCTGCCTGTGCACAGTGCTGTCCCCCAGGGCTTTGGAGCCTTTCCTGTGAGTCTGGCTTGGGGCAGAGGCCAGGTGAACCACGGTGGTGTCCCTGGGAGTTAGCCCAGCACAGAGCAAAGGCGTCGAGTCATTTAATGTACAAAGCACAGAACCTCAGGCTGCGTAGCATGTGACGTGTTCTCAGATCATCCTGTCGCTGGGCACCTCTTCCCCACGTCTATATATGACTTCCTGAACTTTCTTCCAAGGGATAACTGTCTAACCAACTCTTGGATCCTGAGATTTAGGACCCCAAAGTGAGAAAAGTTTAAAAATCGCTGCTGTGAATCCCGTCATTCTGGGTGCGTTGTTAAGCGGTCCAAGTACAAACCAGACTTCTCTCCCAGGATGGCAGAATTTCAGAATAAGCAGCATCTCTCGCCCAGCAGCTGTGTGGGACGAACCAAAGATGCTTTTCAAGGAAAGAGCACCAACTCGGTGCTGGGGAGACGTGTGGTTTCCAAGGGGATGTCTCCCCGGGGACGTTTTACCAGTCCTTCCTTTCCCGAATCACAGTGGAGGATTGATGTCACCCCAGAGGGTGACATAAATTCCTGCATCTAGACAGCAGCCCACGAGGCTCGTTTCATGTTGTCTGTACAGCTGCCACATGGGTGGCCGGGTAGGTCTTCCCAGGAGAGCGTGTCCGCCGAGGGCCGAGGGCACCTGGGAGCTCTCGCCTGGGGAAGCGTGGCCTCGGAAAGACCCGCAGGCGGGCAGGTCTGGAGGGACGGCCCGGAGCAGAGCTCAGGAAGGCCTCGCAGACCACCCAGAGCAGGTGCAGCCGTCGGAAGGGAGGTCCTGCCGTCCCCAAGCCACACAGGCCCTTCCACAGGAAGGGACACCACAAACTCGGAGACGAGACGCAGAAAGGGAGAGGAACCTGCAGGCAGCCCCATGGCCAAGGCCACAACACCCACGGACTCCTGTTCTGACACCTGCAGAGAAGGGATGTCACTGCTGGGGCAGGGAGAGGCGCCCCGATTGAGACCAGCCTCTGCTTCTCAGGTGGCGCTTCTGGGACCTGTGGGTGGAGGGTTGTTCCGGAGAGACCCACTCTGAGAGAGAGGAGCTCTGTGCGATCACGTATTTCGGGTAAACTTGTGTTTATCTTACAGACTTTCCTGGCTGTTTTTTTTTTTCTTCCAATGAATTCCTTTGTTAGTAAACCCAGAATGTAATATTTTTGCATACATTTACTAAAGTCAGTTTAATCTTTTCAATACACTTTGAACATACGGTATTTGATAAACGAAACTGGCTCACTCAGTTGTCCAAAATCATAAAACCAGGAAGATGCAGAATTTACCGTGAAACCCAGATTTTCTGATTTGAAGTATGTTCTTTGCCCACAACCACTTTTCACTTGCTTGCTTGTTTTCTAGTCTCTTGAATTTTACCGAAAACCCTAGGCAGCCCCTATCAGAGAAGGCTTGAGGTCTGTGCTGTGGCCACCGGCGACACAGATACTTGTGACAGTCAGACTCTCCCTCCAGGCTGCAGGTTGGCTGGAGTTTCTGAAGTCTGATGTGTTTCAGAGACACGGAAATGAATTCAGCCCCAAAACGGAAGAGTCAATTACTATTGACTCTGGATTCAATTTCCCTTTAATGTGGTCCTCTTAAGTTCAGACATCCTTAACTAGGGGTTCTATGGATGGGTCTCAGGAATTCTGGACATTCTAGGACACCTTCCAGGTGGATGTGTACCCGTGTGGTTTTCTGGGAAGGAGATGCCATGATTTCATCATATTCCCAAGGATTTCTGTCCCGGAAAGTTGTTGTGTGCGACCTAGTTCCCTTTGGTGTTTACCGAGAGCAGGGAACAGTAGCTATGGGGAGACTCTTAAACCAGCAGGCGGGGGCTCCCTGGGCAACAGGGGTCTGTCCTCCAGCCCCCCAGACTCGAGAGGTGACCCTGCCTTGGACTCCCAGGAGGCATTCCTGTGCTGGTGTGGATGCTGCATCGCGGGTTAATTCTGCTTCTGGAGTATGCTCCTGTCCCAGATGGGTTGGTTTTTAGATTTAGATGCAGGAGGGGTACCTGGGGGGCTCAGTCAGTTACAGGTCATGATCTCATGGTCCGTGAGTTCGGGCCCCGCGTCAGGCTCTGTGCTGACAGCTCAGAGGCTGGAGCCTGTTTCAGATTCTGTGTCTCCCTCTCTCCCTCTGCCCCTCCCCCACTCAAGTTCGTTCTCTCCCCCCCCCCCAAAATAAACATTAAAAAGAAAAAAAAAGGGGCGCCTGGGTGGCGCAGTCGGTTAAGCGTCCGACTTCAGCCAGGTCACGATCTCGCGGTCCGTGAGTTCGAGCCCCGCGTCAGGCTCTGGGCTGATGGCTCGGAGCCTGGAGCCTGTTTCCGATTCTGTGTCTCCCTCTCTCTCTGCCCCTCCCCCGTTCATGCTCTGTCTCTCTCTGTCCCAAAAATAAATAAACGTTGAAAAAAAAAATTTTAAAAAGAAAAAAAAGATGCAGGAAATAGGTATCTCTTGGCCATTATTTTAGCAGAGCCTGGGGAAGTTTACGTTTGTCATAGATGGCCTAAAAGAAGTTAACCCCTGTGCTCTACTGGTCTGGGAACTTCTGGGCGTTCCCTGGGGGCACCGAGGGTTTCCTTCGAGCCGACTGGCCAGCCCAGGCGGGCCGGGAGTGTGTCCCATGCCTTCACACACCCCAGGCTCAGTCCAGAGATCTGTGCGTGTGTGAGCGGCCCTGTCAGCCCCTCCGAAGCACTCTGTTCCAAGCTGGTTTCCTGGTCAAAAATCACCTTCCTGGATGATTAGTTCTGTTCACACGTTGACATTGCTCCGTGGTTAATGAGTCCAAGTGGACGCACTTTCGTTAAATTGGAGCCTGGGGAAACGGACCAAAACTAGTCATCTTTTCCTCAGTTCCCCTTTGGGGGTTTGCTCATCTTTATACACTTTTCCTTTTGGTTTTTGAGTCACATGGATCTTCCTGCGACAGACAGCGTCCTTGGTAATCATTCACGCCCAAGGCCACGTACGGAAAACGTACCGGGGTTCTGGGGAGAGGGGCCCATGCAGTGCGCATCGGGGCGGTGCTGCTGGCAGGGGGGCGAGGACCCAGCGGGACGGGAGCACGGTGCTCCAATCCGCCTTGGAAAGAACATCAGGGGGCGCCTGGGTGGCTCGGTCGGTTGAGCGGCCAGCTTCAGCCAGGTCACGATCCCGCGGTCCGTGAGTTCGAGCCCCGCGTCGGGCTCTGGGCCGACGGCTCGGAGCCTGGAGCCTGCTTCGGATTCGGTGTCTCCCTCTCTCTCTGCCCCTCCCCCGTTCATGCTCTGTCTCTCTCTGTCTCAAAAACAAATGAACGTTGAAAAAAAAGTCTTAAGAAAGAACATCACGTTCTCCACAATGGACGTGGCTGGAGTCAATCCAGTGCAGGAGGAAGGAAGCAAAAAAGGTGTTTGTGGAGGAGCATTAAGAAGGCCTTTTATTCATTAATTCATCCGACCCATTCTGGAAGCTCCCGACTCTAGACTAGCAAGGCCCTTCGGTTTACGTTTATCATCTGTTACACGAAGAGCCTTTCTCTTGGGAGTCACTGACACGTGAGGGATAAACCGTGTGGCCCAGTCGGCCGCCTGCGGTGTGAGGAACCTGGGTCCTCGGCAGCCCCTCAGTGCCTCTCCTGGGCTGGCTGTGTGACCTTGCACCAGCCCTTGGCTTCTCTGGGCCTGGGTGGGTGCAGGGGTGAGGCTGGGAGGCAGCCTCACCCTGTCCCTCCACCTCCAGTGAGAGGGACCCCCTGCCGGGAGGCCTGGGGGCCCAGAAGGGAGCAGGACCCCTATTCCCCAGAGGCTTGTGAGATTCCAGACAGGGTCGGGCAATGCCAAGAACTGCCGAGACTGGCCACAAGCGAGGACGCGGGGCAGGCAGGCGGTAGAGGGCGGCCCAGAGAGCGCCCTGGTCGCCACCCAGGCTCTGCCTCACGTGAGACCCCCGAGTCATCCAGAAACAGAACCACCCACCGCATCTGGAGGCAGCGTCTCTGGCACCAGCATCAGAACCGCCGGGGCAGGGGGACTGTGGCGGCCTGGGTTCCTCCATCCGCAGGCGAAGGCGGGCAGGACTTCGAGGGAGGGCGGGAGACCCGGGGGTGCGGAGCCCCCGGGCGCTCGCGCTGGGCGGGCGGGTCCTCAGGCTCATGCGAGGGTCCGTCTGGAGATGCCAGGGAACAGCCTGGGAACACTTCCAAGGAGAATGTTCTGGAAATGACGCTGACGTAGGCTCCGCCCAGCGTAGTACAATGGTGAGAAGGAAGGTGGCCTTAGCGACTGTGACAGGCGGTGACGAGGCCTTAGCCGCACGCGCCCTGATGAAACCACACACGGTTACACACCCCCGGCACCTGGCAGATGAATTGCCGAATTCTAGGCTGGATTCGTGTGAAAACCTCTCCGTTCTTTATCTCTACCCCAAGTATCCAGTCACATGTCTCTCGAGAGGTAGTTATGAGAACCGCACGGTAGTGTTACACCAGGACAAGGAAACGCCGCTCCTGGCGATGTCCCTGCCTGGCATTCTGGCCACAGGAGCTCCCAGGTGACGTCTCCCGAAGGAGTCCGAGGTGAGGCAGGAACCATTTGGAATCCCGTGTCCTCGAAAAGAGTGCAGAGGATGCCACCCCAGAGAATACTCCATGGGGGCCCCGCTCCACCAGGCCCCGCCCACGCTGGTTCTCCCGAGCGGGCTGATCTGGGGCTGGGCTCCCAGGGATAGTTCACCGGCTGGTGGCACCAACCGCTGATGGAAGTCTGAACCGCCTGGGGCTGGCTGTCGTCTCCCGCAAGGTGACAGCACAGCTGGGAAACAGAGCTGGCCTCAGGCCTGCTGGGGAGCGCTCGGAGGGGCCACGACGTTCCGAGGGACTATATTTACCTTGCAGCGTATACGCCTGGGAGGCCAAGCAGGCTCAGCGACGCCCTTCTGGACGGGCAGCGGGGCCAGTCGTCCCTCAGCAGGTGGTCGAGCACTTCATCAGCAGGTGCTCCTGTCACAGGCCCAGACTTGCCCGGGCCAGACTTAGGACTTTGAAGCTTTTGTAAGGGTCCCCTGTGAAGGGTTCACCTGCCGTCACTGCTCAGATTCGTTTTAGCATTACAATAAAATTGGCCACTGGCGAGCACATCTTTGTTGTTTAAGATGTTACATTGTAGCACACGAAGTGTGGCTTCTAGTGAGATTATCGTAGAACATTGGCTTTCCTTTCCTCTTGTTAACGTTGGAGATTTATTTCAGGAGCAGGGTCCGCCCTCTCCTGCTTTATCCCGGAGTCTTTGGCTGCCCACTCTGTCCCCCGCTGTATAGCCTTTAAGTGGGCAACTCAATACAAGCCCCTTGATGACTCATGAAATTGATCAGCTTTGAAAGCATTTTTACGGCCCACACACGGACAGCCCAGATACGAAAAGGGGACCGTGTGTCCTAAAGCCACCACCTCGTCCTTGTCACTCGGGCCAGTTAAAACACGAGCTGGCTGCTCAGAGCCACTTGGGAAGTTGGCCTCACCTTGATCGGGTGACCCCGAGAACGTGCCAAACTTTCCCGGGTGGAAAGTCCCGGAATCTTGTTTCCGCCTCTCTAGACTGTGTCATTTGTACGTGAGAAAAATGCCCGTGTTTCTAGTGTCGGAAGGAGAACTCCGACAACAGAAAGGAAATAGTCAAAACACTTCACGTTGAAGAATACAGGTGAGCTAGACAATGAAAAGGCAGCCGTCAAAGGGGGGAAAAATCATCAAGGAATTTGTCAACTCTTGTTTTCATCTGCTTCAGAAGCTCTTTAAAATTGGCGATGAGCTGGGAAAAGAAGGGATGTGTAGGGCGGCCGGCAAGTACGTCACGTGATCAGGCGGACCGCCGAACAAAAGTTGCGTGTAGGTGCGGGCACTTGGCGGGGTGAGCTGGCGGGCCCTCCCGTCGGGCTCCCTGCCGGCTGCGGGATCGGGCGCGGCCGTCCCGTCCCACCGGGGCCTCTGACTCGGAGAAGGTCGCCCTTCTCCCTCCGTACGAGATGCACGCACCTACGAGGAGGACAGAGTTGCTCAGATGGCTTGTTCCTGGGTCAAGCCAGTGTGGTACATTTGAGCCAAAAGTGCTGGAAAAAGTCGGTAATTTAGCATGGTGTTTACTGAACGCGTGTCTTCTGCTGTCACTTGCACGGTATTTTAGCGACACGGGAAATTTCTCGGAAAAATAAATCCCTAAACTCCTTTCAAAATCAGGTTTCCTATGTTACCGGTTACCGTTTGTAAGGCCCATGACTGCTTTTCACTCGCTGGGCCCTGAGCACCTGTCGTGTGTGTGTGTGCGTGTGTGTGTGTGTGTGTGTGTGTGTGTGTGTGTGTGCGCGCATGTGTGTTGGCTCACAGGGAAGCTGCTGGCAGGGTCGTGGAGAGGCGTTGCCTTGACTGGGTGTCGGAATTCCATCCCAGGTCAGGTTTGCCCCGATGGAAGGTCACACCTGGTGGCCAGCTTGCTCTCTCTCACGTCCCCTGGGGCAGCGTGTGCCCTTTGAGGACCGCAGCCAAGGGAGATGACGCCCTCGCTGGCCCTGCCTCCTCAGGGGAGGCCTGGTGACTCCGTCCTTCCTCCTGGTCTCTGACCGTGCTCGCTGCCCCCCTAAACGGGACAGACGATAGCTCAGAAACCCTGTGGGGTCTTTATGCTGTCGCCAGCTCCTGGCCTCACGGCTGATTGTTTGCAGCCACTTTCACAACCAGAGAGGCACAGGCTGTCTCAAAGCTGCCCGGCCTTCTGGGAATGCAGCAGTCCTCAGGCCTGACACAGAAGCTCACATCTGCGCAGACTCGTGAAAATTCGCGGCGCTCTTACTTGGGGAAAGCACTGGTCCAACTTCCCGGGTAACGATCGTTTGGAAGGTGTGAGGGGCGGTAGGCTCCGTGTGTCCGTCTGTGGGAAGGGGTGGCCAGAACTTAGCAGTGGGTCCGTTGGCTCAGTGATGGCAGCTCCCAGGACCGCACTAGATCATTCCGTACACACCACACACCCAGGGTTTGGTGCGATTGCAGCCACGCTGGCGAGACCTCACCCTGACACACACATCCTTGGGGCCCACAGACAGACGTGGACCTAACCCAAGTATTTTTGAGTGGGGCTCAGCCTTGGGCGAGATCCGAGGATACGTGCAAATGTCAGTGGGATTCGCACGCATGTTCCAGAGCTGTCATTCTGGGAAAGAAGAACGATTTGGAAACACTCAGAAACCTGAAAGCAGACTGGTTTTCTTTTGGAAACTACAATTGCGGCAGAAATCAGCCACGTCCGTTTAAAGTAGTTCCTTGCGTTTGGCTCGGTAACAGCGTCCTCAACGATGAGGTGAGCCGGACGGGTGACAGTGTGACAGTTGAGTCAGGGCGGGGCACAGGAGAGAGGTGGGGTGCTGTGCAGCAGTTGGGGGGTGGGGGGGGGCCATTGCACTAGCCGAGCTGTCCCCAAGCGCCCTTCCTACGATCGCCGCTCGCCAACAGCACCGGTGGTTGCCATTGCGTTCCAACGAATTCTGTTCCTTCTGAGCGTTGTCTTGAATCAGGGAGTTGAGCCAAAAACAAAAGGCGTGTGAATAAACACGAGCGGCCGAGACACCTGACACCTACAGCATATGAGTTCTACCTGGAGAACTCTTAATTCAACAATATATTAGTGTGCTCCCATGCTCGCGATTGTGGAATCATTCCGATCTTAAGCCGCTTATGGAGCCCGGTTGATCACACGTCGTAGCTTTACCCCAGAACTGACAGATGGGGCCGTGGAGCGCCCGCAGCTGTTGCCAGGACCAAAGTTCAGAGATTACATGTCGTGGCTGGTCCGTCACTGCTGTGTCACTGGATGAAGACCTGGCCGCCTGTGTGCGTAGGAAATGATAGAACTTCCACGCCGTGGTTCAGAGTAATGGCCTCAGCTGATGGGTTTTCTAAACAAGCGTTCACACCATTTTTCTAGCGGAAAAGGTTAGCTTTTCGGCACATGACCACCAGAGCTTCAGGACGGTTTGGGGGGTTTTTCTCCAGCATCACTTGGGTCTGTTACAGACAGAGCGTGTGATCTACATGGGCGGTAAGATGCCACCCAGACTTGTTGAGCATGGCTGAGCGTTTTGGTAAAACCCCAAGTAAAACATTTTTAGGGGCGCCTCGGTGGCTCAGTCGGCTAAACGTCTGACTCTTGATTTCGGCTCAGGTCGTGATCTCACTGTTCATGGGATGGGGCCCCGAATCGAGGTCTATACCGACAGCGTGGAGCCTGCTTGGGATTCTCTCTCTCCCTCTCTCTCTCTGCCCCTCCCCCGCTCGAGATCGCACATGTGCTCGCTCTCTCTCTCTCAAAATAAATAATTAAAAATCAAAAATACTTTGAGTATGACTTCTTTGAAATTAGAAATTGCATATCATGCAAGTGATGACTCCACGTGGAGGGAAGGTTCCGGAGCCCACGCCTAACGTCACAAGCAGGGTCGACCCTCATCAGGTTGGTGTGGTCCTGCCACACGTGTGGTTTGCAGACTGACGCAGGGCATCCTGTGCAGGGCCAGACGGGAGGGTGTTTGATGCGCTCTTTAAAGCCACCAGAAGGTATGTGTTTATTCCCGCACAGACACGTACCGAGTGAATTCCGTGTCCCAGACGCTGCATAGGAGGGTGCCGCCGAGAACAGAATGGGTGTCGGCACCAAGGGGCCAGGACCCTGGAGGAGTCAGCTGAAAATGCACTCACCCTGCACTAACCTCCAGTTTCCCTGAGAAGCGTCTGCCGGGTCACCGAGCTTCTTCCAAACAGCGTCACAGGTCACCGCGTACCCAGGGACCTTAGGCAGATGAAGTCTGTCTCCTGGGGGCAAAACTGTCATTGTCCCGATGCCTCAGTTGGCCCCACACTGGGTGTTTAGAGTCTCAGTCTTCGGTGTTCCGTGAAGGACGGTGCAGGTGGATGGCAGTGACCTGCTGAGTGAGACGCCGTCCAGAAGGATGTGTTGTGAAAACCACGCTGTTTGCTCTGCTGAAATGCTTCCTCTGCACTCGTGACTATGGGAATCTGTAATTCATAGCTCATCTTGGCAGAAACGACTGCACGTGTAGAGTTCGAGTTTGTTTAATTCCATCTGATTCGATCATCTTGGGCCAGGTCCTCCTAATTCCAGACCCCAGTTCCCCGCCCACCCCCCCCGGGGTGGGAGCAGTGAATTTTATTATTTTTTATATTTTATTTTTTAGCTTTTATTTATTTTTTTGAGAGAGCACATGTGTAAGCAGGGGAGGGGCAAAGGGGGGCGGGCAGAGAGAAAGGGAGAGAGAGAATCCCAAGCAGGCTGTACGCCCTGACCCAGGGCTTGAACCCATGAACCATGAGATCGTGACCCGAGCTGAAATCAAGAGTCAGACACTTAACCGACGAGCCACCCAGGCGCCCCGCTTTGTAATCTTCTAAAATGTCAACTAAGATGGCTTAGAAACCAAAAGAGGGATGGTTACCAAGTAACTTCTTTCAATGAGGTTTTTGACCAGAAGTTTCACCGTTTCAACGGAAACCGGTAAAAACCAATCTGCACGTTACCGCTGAAATTGTTTAAACTTCATTCTGAAGTTCGTGATCGTTTTCTGCCTGGATTCTGTTTATCGGAATCATCGAGATACAAAAATCGTGTATACAGCAGACCTGTTACATGAAACCTGTGTTCTGAAACTCTGATGACCAGCTCAGCGGTCTTCTCCAAGGAGATTTGGGGCAGGAAACTGGAAAAACAGCTGGGACCCGAGTATTGGCAGAAATGGCTGTCCTCCGTTGCCCCAAGTACTGAATCGTGCTTTAGCCTTGTATGGGGGCACGGTCCCTCAGAGATGCCGGGAGTGTTAATCCAACACGACGCGTGATTTTGCTTGGATTACTACTCATGACTAGTCAAGGAAAAAATGTAAACTCTTCATATTTATATCTACAAACCTATTTAGGAGAAATTTATCACACTCGACTCGGTTGTCTAATTTGCTACAACGGACATTCATCTCTAATCTCACTTTTAGACCAGCGTTTTGTTTGTCGGTTTCCAGTAAATTCCTACCCCCTACCCCCAAATACCCTGTGTCCCAGGAAAATAATCTGTGAACTCACTGGCCACCTGCCAGGCTGGCACATATGTGTGGTCTCCATATTGCTTACCATGTGCTCCCTGACTGCGAATTTTGTGTTCATCCACAAGAGGGACTTTGCATGTTGACTCTAAAAATTTTAAGAGCTTTAAAAACGTTGAACCTTTCTTTTCCACCAAATGGTAGGCTTATTCTTCACATCCAGAGATGACATCCAAATTATTTAATGCTGGCTTCTGTTTTGTTTTGTATTGTTTTGTTTTCTTGCAGCAGGATTTTATTTGCTTGATTAGCTCACAGTTAATTTTGCCTAAGCTTCCCATAGTGTTTCAGTGTTGCTGGATAGGACAGCAGTGGGTGAGCACAGGAATCCCACAATGATGGTTAGTGAGGAGACTTTACTATTTTTAAATTTCCTTATAGAGAAGCCTGGGTCTTGATCAGTTTTATACTTCTATATAAAAAATTTAGAAAGGAATGGGAAGAAAATTAATCATGAATGAATGTTTATTCATGTTAATGAGTCATGAATGAAAAATGAATGTTTATTCATTTTCGAGAGACAAAGAGACGAGTGCAAGTGGAGGAGGGGCAGAGAAAGAAGGAGACACAGAATCCGAAGCAGCTCCAGGCTCTGAGCCATCAGCACAGAGCCCGACGCGGCGCTCGAACTCACGGACCGCGAGATCGTGACCTGGCTGAAGTCGGACGCTCAGCCGACTGAGCCACCCAGGCGCCCCACTTTACAATTTTTTTTTTATTCTGTAGTAATTGTAGAGTCACGGGAAGTTACGAAACCTAGCACAGACTATCTTCTCTTCCCCCAATTTTCCCCGCTGACATTATCTTATATGACAATACTGTATAAACAACTAGGAACTTGGTATTTGATGCGATCAACAGACTTTATAGAGCTGTCACCAGTATTACACGTGCGTGCGTGGCTGTGTGTGTAGTTCTGTCCAAGTCAACACATATGTAGATTTATGTGACCACCACCACAATCAAGACACAGAATAGTTTCATGTCCACAAAGATTCCCCCTGCAACTCTTTTATGGACGCACACGCACACGCCTCCACATCCCCTACCTCTGGCAATAATTAATACGTTCTTTTTCTCTATAGTTTTGTCATTTCAAGAATGACACACAAATGAAATCGCATAAATACAATCTTCGGAGATCGGCTTTTTTTGCTCAACAGAATTCTCTGGTGATTCATTCCACTTGTGTGTCTCAGTAGTTTGTTCTGTTTCACTGCTGTGGGATGATGTGTCTCAGCTTGCTTAACCGTTTGCTCACTGGAGGACATCTGGGTTGTTTCCAGTTTGAGTGTTACTGGTGAAGGTTTTTGTACGACCAGAGTCTCCTTTCCACTGGGGTTGATGCCCAAGAGTGCAGTTGCTGGGTTGTACACCAAGTGCAAGCTTCATTTTATAAGAAACCACCAGACTCTTTTGCGGGCTGTACCATTTTACGTCCCCAGCAGCCATGTAGGAGAGACCCAGTCTCTCTGCATCCTTGCCAGCATTTGATGTTATCGCTTTCTTTTTATCTTGCCGTTGGTAGGTGGGTGGTGATGTGTTCTTGTGGTTTTACATTCCTCTGACAGCTCGTGATGTTGGGTCTGTTTTCGTGTGTTTCTTTGCCACGTGTGTATCCTCTTTTGTGAAACAACTAACACTCTTACCCATTTTGTAATTGGATAGTTTGTCTCATCTTACTGGTGACTTTTGAGAATTCTTTTTTTTATTTTTTCCAATGTCTATGTATTTATTTTAATAGAGAGTGTGGACGAGTCTGCACAAGTGGGGCAGGGGCAGAGACAGAGGGAGACGGAGAGTCCCAAGCAGGCTTCGAGCTGTCATAACAGGGCCCGACGTGGGACTCGGTCCCACAGCCGTGAGATCGTGACCTGAGCCGAAATCGGGAGTCAGAGGCTCAACTGACTGAGAATACTTTATGCTGTAGACACAGATCTTTGTTGCAGGAGTGGTTTGCAAATGTTTTCTCCCAGTCGATAGCCTCTCTTTTCATCTTCTCAGCAGAGTCTTCGAGAGCAAAAGTTTTAAGTTTTGATTAAGTTCATAGTGAAATTGAGCCCCGCACTGGGCTCCACGCTGGGCACAGAGATTGTCTCTGTCTCTCCCCGTCTGCCCCTCCCCTGCTTGCGCTCTTGCGTGTGCGTGCTCTCTCTCTCTCTCTCTCTCTCTCTCTCTCTCTCTCAAAAAGAAAATTGTTTTTTATTAAGCTCAGTTTGTCAGTTTGTCCTTTTGTGGATCATGCTTTTGGTGTCATGTCTAAATTTTTTTCCCCTAGCTGTAGGTCCTGAAGCTTTTCTGCTGAAAGTTTTATGATCATTTAAATCTCGGATCCATTTGTGGTTCATTGTTGTATGAAGCATGGGATGTAGGTCACGTTGCTTTTTTTTCTTTCTTTCCCTTGGAGATCCATTCCTCCAGCACGATCTGTTGAAAAGACTCTCCTTCCTCCAGTGAGTTAGCTTTCCATCGCTGTCAGAATGCAGTTGGGTGTAATTGGATGGGTCTACTCAGGGCTCCGTCTTCTGTCCCACTGGTCCAGCCAGACCAGTCTCTTGATCACTTTAGCTACGTTGTAAGCCTTCTCATCGGTAGAGTGACTCCTTCCCCTTTGGTATTCTTTTTCAAAATGCGGTTAGCTATTTCTGGTTTTTTGCATTTCCATTTAAATTTTAGACTCCGCTTGGGGCACCAGGGTGGCTCAGTCGGGTTGAGTGTCATGATCTCACGGTTCGTGAGTTGGAGTCCCACATCGTGCTCTCTGCTGTCAGGACAGAGCCTGCTTCAGATCCTCTGTCCTCCTCTCTCTGTGCCCCTCCCCTGCTTGCACGTGCTCTCTCTGTCTCTTAAAAATAAATAAAAACGCAAAAAAATAAATTTTAGACTAAAGCTTGTCTATATCTACGAAAAGCCTTGCTCAGTTTTGATAAGAATTGCATTATACCTACGGATCAATTTTTGGAGAATTAAACCCTTCACTCTGTTGAGTCTTCTAATCTGGGGACACGGCATCTCCCTCCGTTTACTCAGCCCTTCTTCGGTTGTGTTTCTTTCGGTAGGATTCTGTAGTTTTCAGCACAGCTACTGTCTGCGTTTTGTTAGCCTTTACGTAAGTGTTCCATTATTCTGGGAGTGGTTGTAAATGGCACGGTCACATTTAACGCCTGAGTAAAATTTTACGTGACGGATGTGTCATTTAATGCGGACCTTGAAATTGTTTCCCATTTATTCGTTCTTATATAAAATAATGGTAACAAACAGCTTTCCATATTCAACTTTTATTGATAAAGTCTGAAAACTAAAGATTCCTGGGCCAGAAGGTACGACGGTGCCTCCGGACGGACCACGGACTTGGTGTAGAGAATAAAAGAGTACTTTCTGCCCGGGGCCCGCTAATCTGCACGCGACAGGTGTGCTTTTCTAGTCATGGTATTTTCTGGTCACACTTCTTTCTCTAGAACGTGGATTGAGTGGCTGTTTAGATCCTTCCCTGTATCGTGGCGGATTACCTTCGACCACAACATAAAACTCTTTATAGGGCACCATTACTGTTTTCCCAAAAACGTGACCTCATCCCGCGAACTTGCCCCCCCCCGGTACCTGGTGCTGCCATTATTCTCGCCCCGCAAGTGGCCTCTTGCGATCCTTTTGCTTCGGATGTGAAGAATGGTATCAATCTGAATAACCCATCCTTCTCTCCAGATCCTGCTTTGCCTGCCCTCCCGCAGGTCGCGTACGTGCGCCTGCCCAAGTAGTGGCCGTGCAGCATGGCGTGGCTGCTTCCAGAGGGAGGGCCGGGCACGTGGACGTTCAAGGATGAGTCTTTCCCAATCCGAGCAATCAACCTTAATAGCTATTGCCATGCATTTGTTGGACCATTAAAAACACCTGTTACTTAAGCAACTTTTTCTTCGCGGAAACCAAGCCGCAAAGGTTTGCTTAGAGACACCCCGTCAGCCTCTCCCGTGTCCTCTCCACGGGAGAACGCGTGGTACTCGTCAGTCTCCCGGAGCCACAGCGCCCGCCTGAGTGACTCAATTACTACGGCCCACGCATTTTGCCCACCAGTTCGATATTCAGCCTTGAGTCACTTTTTAGGTCTGTTTTGTCAGCGAGAGCTACAGAATTTGTACGTCCATTACAACTTGTGCCTTTGACCTGAGCGTTCCCGAGGACAGACTTACAGTGAGGATCTTCTGCGTGTGTCAAGAAAGACACAGGGGCGTCTGGCTGGCTCAGACGGTGGAGGGTATGACTCGGGTTGTGGGTTTGAGCCCCACGTTGGATGTAGATTACTTAAACATAAAAAAAAAAATCTTTACAAAAAAAAAAAGACATAAACAATCCATGGAGACATTGACTGTTCACATTGTCTTGGAGAATATCCTTTGCCCTTTTGAGGATGTGAACCTGCCATCTGACCACTAGCCTTGAATGTCAGTAGCTTCTTATTGACGGTTCTGGAGAACCTTTGGCTCCACACCTCAGATTTCCTTTTGATGAGAAAAATAAGTGAAACCCCCGTAATGACACTTGTAGATATGCCTTCTGCCTCTAACTATGCGGTCCAGCCATGAGTCTGTCCCCTTTAAAAAAAATTTTTTTTTTAATGTTTTTATTTATTTTTGAGACAGAGAGCATCAGCAGGGGAGGGGCAGAGAGAGAGGGAGACACAGAATCCGAAACAGGCTCCAGGCTCCGGGCTGTCAGCACAGAGCCCGACGTGGGGCTCGAACTCACAAGCCACGAGATCATGACCTGAGCCGCAGTCAGACGCTCAACCGACTGAGCCCCCCGGAGGCCCCCCCCCCTTTTTTTTTAATGTTTATTTGTTTCTGAGACAGAGACAGAGCATGAGTGGGGAAGGGGCAGAGAGAGAGGGAGACATAGAATCTGAAGCAGGCTCCAGGCTCCGAGCTGTCAGCCCAGAGCCCGACATGGGGCTCGAACTCACGGACCGTGAGATCGTGACCTGAGTGGAAGTCGGACGCTCAACCGACTGAGCCCCCCGGCGCCCCTGTCCCCTTTTATTAAAGAAGGAACAGGAGCGGGCCATGGTCACTGGTGCGAGTGGACGTGTCCTTGTCAGCCCAGGTGGCTCAGTGCATCCTGGACAAGCTTAGTGCCCAGCTGTCTGCAGGGGACCCCGGGCTTTTCTCGGACTGTAGTTACAGAGCACCTGAAATGTGTGAGCGAGGAGTCCTGCCCACACAGAGTTGCTGACCAGCAGTCAGTTCTGCACCTTATTCTCTGTCAGGAACATCGGGTTTTGACAAACTGTCCTGATACAGGTATTTACCGAACATTTACAAAATGTTGACTTCAAAAAACAAAACCAAACCTAGGATATCGAGTCGGAAATATAGAAACAAGTGGCACGCCTGGCTGGCTCAGTCAGAAGAGCATGTGACTCCCGATCTCAGGCTCATGAGTTCAAGCCCCACGTTGGGTGTCAGGATTACTTAAATAAACAAACTTAAAAAAAAAAAAAAGAAATATGTAAATAATTAAGTCTTGGAGAAGGTGATATTCAGATAAATTTTCCCTTTTGTTGGAAAAAGGGATGGAGCTCGTCCCTGTAGATCTCACTGGGGTTGACTGTAACTTCCTCGGCTCGCTGATCGTGTGGGTTAGCCTCACGTAGGTTTTGCATTGGGGATTGCAGAGCCTAGATTCTCAGTTTTCCCTTATCTCTCGGGTCATCCTCTTCCGTGGGACGCACCTCAAACCCAGTGGGAGAATGTTCTGAGGATGAGGGCTGGAAGGGAAGCAGCGTGATGACCTCTGCTCAGTGCACACCCAGCGTGTTCCGTTACCGTCTGCGGCCTTTTGCTCGGCGCCGTTTTTAAAACTGTGCAAGGGAGTAACGACTCATTCGGTCCCCTTCGTGCCCACGTATCGTCCCCATAGAAAGCTGCCCGTTCCTTGAGGAAACTTCTCGGCGTTGGACCCCATGGCGCACGCCTTCCATCCACACCCAGTTTGGCGGCTCTTTGGAGACCCCTCGGTGCCTCTGATTAAATTCACGCCCACAGATAGCGACCTCCTCACCTCGCGCTGGAGGTGACTGGTTGGAAAGCACATCTCCGGAGGCCACTGTTGAAATGAGGCAGAAACGGCCAGCGATCCGTGTTCAGAGCCTTCACCTCAAGCACAGCCGTCGGACGCCAGAGCCTCGCAGCTCGAGCCTCACGCAGGGCGCTCAGGGCTGGATGAGCCCGCGAGAACCCGGGAGCCCGGAGCCGGCAGCGTGTGGGACGCCGTGGGCCTCCAGCCCCCGCGGAAATGCCACTCTGGCTGCTGTCACTGCGCAGAATCACGGCCGTCGGGGAGTCTGACTTGCGTGGACCGTGATCCGTAAACACGCGGGCAGACATGAGCCTTTCAGAGGCTGGAAGGGACAACGATTGGAGGGGACAACAGGCAGCGGGGACGAAGACAGAACGGTGTTGGGGTGGAGCTTCCACCTAAAAACAGAGGGAGAAATTCCTGTGACCTCAGTAACCAGAAGCAATGGGACTGGGCGGGGTGACGGCAAGGTTTTGGGTGGGAGGGGGTCGGGATGGCTCCGCTGCTCCCCTGTGTTTCCCCTGTGTCTCCTCGCCTGGTGCTGCTGTGCTGTCGTGCCCCTCCGCGAGGCCTGGCGTGCACACTCCCTCCTTGTCAGTGTCACTGAGTGTGCCCTGCTGCGGGGACTGCCCCTCTGTGCCGAAGCGCTCCCTCGGGTAACAAGGAAACGCACTCGGACTCTTGGTTTCCGCTCAGGTCATGGTCTCACCGTTTGCAAGATCAAGCCCCGCGTCGGGCTCTGTGCTGACAGCATGGAGCCTGCCTGGGATTGTCCTCGGCCCCTCCCCCACCCATGCCCTCTCTGTGGAGGGAGGGAGGGAGGGAGGAAGAGGAAGAAAGAAAGAAAGGAAGAGAAGAAAGAGAAAAAGAAACAGGGAGGAAGGAAGGAAGGAAAGAAGGGAGGGAGGGAAGAAAGAAAGAAAGGGAGGAAGGGAGGAAGGAAAGAAGACAGAAAGAGAAAGAAAGGAGGGAAGGAAGGGAGGGAGGGAGGCAGGAAGAAGGAGGGAAGCAGGTGTCCCCGGATGAACGGGGGCCTTGGGCCCGCACCGACCCCATCCCTCCAGGAATTCTGCATCCTGGCGAACATCAGGTCAAATGCACCCGTGCTTCAAGCGCTGTAGGTCACCGGGCTGGAAACCAGACCTCGGGCGGCTGGGCACATCTTTCCCCAACTCAGGTGTCCTGTGTCCCGCTCCTGAAATTTCAGAGCTTCACCCTGCCGGCTCAGCATTTCACCCAGCCCTTTCCTGCACCTTCCCCGCCCCGGTCCTTCCCGCCTCCCTCCCTCCCTCCCTCCCTCCCTCCTTTGCGGTTGTAGATTCGTTCCTAAATAAAGCCATCCTGTTTTGTCTCAGTTCCAGCCGGTGCCCGGAGGCCCAGCTGGACGGAGTGCCTCTACTGAGTGGCTCTGCATATTTTTAGCCCCTTAGATGGAGAGGAAACTTCGTAGAAGTAGTTTCCCGAGGACTCGACTGGGCGGATGCGGCTGGCCTGCCGTCGCATCTCACGTTTGCGCACGCGGGCCAAGGAGAGCAGACACGCCGGCCGAGGCGTGTGGCCGGCCCTGCCACCTGGGGGCTGCCGCTGCTCACACGGGGCCCAGGCCTGGTCGGAGGCCAGCTGCCCGCAGCGTGGTCCGGGGTGGGAGCCTGGGACCTGCCCGAGGCCCGGCCCCGACCCGTCGTCCGAGCCGCCTGACCTGTCTGCCGGGAGGGGGGCCTTCTGGCTCTTAGAGTTCACAGTGATCCTTACGTGCTGTTAGCGAGAGGCATGAAGCCACCACCCCCGGGTTTCTGCAGTGAGACAGGTGTCTCTGCTGGTTCAGGGTCCAGGAAGCTTTGCTGGCATCAAGAGACCCCAGACCTGCCGGCGGCCAAGGGTCAGACGCTGCAGGAGCTCCCTGAGGGTCGTCCCCCGCTCCCCCCCCCCCCCGCCGAGGGCCTCTCCTCTCGTCTGTACCTCCTGGAGGAGGCATCGAAGGCCGTGGGGCCTTCTCTCTCTCCTCTTCTCTCCACTCTGAGAACATTCCTGAGCTTCCCTTTCCTGCAGTGCCCCAGACTAGGTGTGGCGTGCTCTTGTGCTGAAAGCAGCCCATGGCACTGGGTCTCTTTAAGTTTTTAAAAATTTTTTAGGGTCTATTTACTTTTGAGAGAGAGAGACAGAGCAGACAGACCCAGCCCATGGCACTGGGTCTCTTTAAGTTTTTAAAAATTTTTTAGGGTCTATTTACTTTTGAGAGAGAGAGAGCAGACAGACCCAGAGCATGGCACTGGGTCTCTTTAAGTTTTTAAAAACATTTTTTAAGTTCTATTTATTTTTGAGAGAGAGACAGACAGACAGAGCATGCGTGGAGGGGGCAGGCAGAGAGAGAGAGGGAGACACCGAATCCGAAGCGGGCTCCAGGCTCCGAGCTGTCCGCGCAGGGCCCGACGCGGGGCTCGAACCCACGAGCTGTGAGATCATGACCTGAGCCCAAGTGGGACGCTTAACTGACTGAGCCACCCAGGCGCGCCTTCAATATCTTTTTTAAGATACGTACACGCATGAGTGAGTTGGAAGGGAGCAAACATTCAGAGGCCAAAGCCTGTGTTAGAGCAAGAACCCCGACTAAGAGACGGTGGAGGTTGACCGTCTCCTTGACAGCAGTCGACGAGGCTGGTGACCTTGGGGTGACCTCGTAGCCTCACGGGGCAGGGGGCTGGTGACAGGTCCCAGGTGGCCGTCTCACCCACCTCTGCGTGAAGGAAGACCTCACGGAGGACCCCAGAGCCTGTGCCCCGTCAGACGGCTGTCACGTCCCGCTGCCTGGGATGAGTCTCCGGCCGGATTTCTGGGGAGGGGTCCTGTCTGGAGGTCCACGCGAAGCCCCAAGACGGGGCGAGGTCCGAGGCTGCTGAGAAGCTCTGGAACAAGGTGCCCCTGCTGTCGGGAGGGGTAACCGGCCGTGCTCCGATGTGCAGACGCCGGGCCGCAGACTTAGCTGCTGTGGCCGCACCGACCGCCCAGCGGCAGGACCGGGCTGGCTGGGCAGGGCTTGCTTGCGGGGGTCAGACGTTACCTGCTTTCCTTGACCTTTTCTACACTTACAAACGGCCTGTTTAACAATTCACTCTGCAGCCCTCGTGGGAAACGATAGCCTCCACGCGAATTGTGATTTCTGGAATGAACTGTGTCTGGAGGTGAAGCTAACACTTGGCGTGATTTTTATTTTCTATGTCGTCATCATTAGTATTTCATGACTTCCGATTTGCACGTGGTTTTCATAAATACTCTGCTTCGAAAAGGACCTGAGACGCGGATGCCTCGGAACAGAGGACATTCTAAGAAAGTGGCCTCGGTGCAGGGAGGAGGGGACAGCTGTGAGGTGTCCCCCCCGCCCCAGTCCATGGTCACCACCGTCCAAAGCTCGCCAGCCTCTCGCCACCGGGGTGCTAGAACCCCTGCACGGGACGCTCTGTGTGACCCGTC
Organism: Prionailurus viverrinus; assembly: GCF_022837055.1. NCBI lineage: Eukaryota > Metazoa > Chordata > Mammalia > Carnivora > Felidae > Prionailurus > Prionailurus viverrinus. The sequence goes on along the minus strand of NC_062565.1, from coordinate 149,923,477 downwards.
AGAACTGCAAACACAGTTCAACAGGGCTTTAAAAAATCCATTGTCGGGGCGCCTGGGTGGCGCAGTCGGTTAAGCCTCCGACTTCAGCCAGGTCACGATCTCGCGGTCCGTGCGTTCAAGTCCCGCGTCGGGCTCTGGGCTGATGGCTCAGAGCCTGGAGCCTGTTTCCAATTCTGTGTCTCCCTCTCTCTCTGCCCCTCCCCCGTTCATGCTCTGTCTCTCTCTGTCCCAAAAATAAAATAAACGTTGAAAAAAAAATTTTTTTTTAAATAAAAAAAAAAATCCATTGTCGAAAATTATCTTGTGATGTCTTTTAAACAATTTATGGCCCCAGTTTTTATCTCTTACATTAGAATGTTTTTGAAACCCTCTTGCTCGTGAAGCAAGCACTTGACCATAATACCAGCTTCTCCCCCCAAATTCCTCAACTTATTTAAAAAAAAAATCCGTTCAAAGGAGTTACACTAGAAACCAGATGTTTAGAGGATTTAGGAACAGAGTTTATTTTCTTAAGGGAATAACATTAAAATCCACAGAGTTTTAGATAAAACGACCCGGCTGGTAAGAAAGAAAAGGCATTCATCTCCAAATGACACACGGAGAATATTATAATTCTGGTGGCCCTTTAAGGCAGTAATCATGAAGTGATCCAGAAAATAGGACCATCCCGTCCGCAAACAGAAGCAGACGTGCCGGGACATGTTCCCCTCCCTGCGTCCATCTGGGGGTGTTCTGTGCGCCTGTGGTCAGCATCGGATGCCAGGCCTCTCTTCTCGTCTCCTGTCTCCCCTCCCCTCCCCTCCTCTCCCCTCCCCTCCCGTCCCCTCTCTCTTCTTTCTTTAAGATCTTGGGAAAGAGAAAAACAAAGTATCCTCAGGCGAGTTCAAGCCAAAATGTCACCACCAATGCAAAACTCTAAAATCTAAAATGCGACACTCTTAGTTCCTTCTCCTACGGATAGTTGGGATTCTTTGCTCTTAAAGACCTCACTGATTTCACATGAGGAATTAACTGCCTCGCCACGTTATCAGGGAAGAAAGTCCTCAGGTTCCTGATGCCATTCTTGGAGGTGAGATTAGGTGTGTGCTGTGGGCACATTTACTCGAAGTTCTTGGACAGCAAGAATACACAGATCGTGAAATGTTCTGGAGATTCGTTTGTAAACCTTTGATGTGAAATGTCAAGAAGGTGAGCTGCCGAGGTGGGAAGGCGGTGTGGTGCAGGGAGGAGGAGGCAGCCCGGACGGTAGCCGGGACAGCCTTAGAAAGGCGCCAAGCCAGCTTCACGGACGGGCGCACCAGGAGCAGGGACACGGTGGCAATGTCCAGGTTGTGGGCGCTGCGGGTTCCGCTGTGAGAGCAGCACCTGTCCTACCCAGTGGGTTGAGTGACATCACTTACTGCAGCTGCTGGGTCTCCACAAAAAGCGGCTAAAGAGGAGGAATGATCTGGAATCTTCCGGAAACACACACGTGCTGGGAAATGTCATCGGGGAAGAGACCAGCGGGTTAAGAGTCCACACCTCCTTGACCCTGTCCCCTTTGGGCGTCTGTGAGACGCTGGGTTCTATAATCCGCCCATGCCTGGGGACGTGCTGACTTTGCTTTCTAGTCAGCACTGTGACTGTTAATGTATCCCCCCCACCTCCGTAACCAAAACGAAGTTTTGGAAAGATGAGATTCGGTGAATTATTTATTACCTTTTTCGTGGTGTAAGTGTTGCATCTGCTCGGCTGCATGACTGAAGTTATTTCGGGAGGGAAGTTGGGGTCTGGGGTGACTCACCCCGGGCTGTGCGGTACGTAGCGGGTGGTCCATTGGAGCCATGACTGCAAAGTGCCTCCTGAACGGAAAAGGGGCACCTTGTCCTTAGGCGACAAATAATCTTCAATTTCTGTCTTCAGTGGGCAAGTCAGCAGCAGGAAAGGGTGGCATCTGTGTTTCTGTGGGGACTTAGAACTCGCTCTGCTCTTGTTTTCTAAGTGGGGATCGGAGTCTGCAGCAGCGACGTGAGTGCGGTTTTCTTCGCCGAGCCTGCTTGGGATTCTCTCTCTCTCCCGCTCTCTGCCCCTCCCCCGCTCATGCTCTCTCTGTCTCTGTCTCTCTCTCTTTCTGTCTCTGACTCAAAATAAGTAAATCAGCTTAAAAAATTAAAAAAGAAGGGATCACAAATCAATGACATTCTTTTTTTAAAAATATATTTATTTTTTTTTTTGGAGAGAGAGACAGAGAGTGAGCAGGGGAGGGGCAGAGAGAGAGGGAGACACAGAATCCGAAGCAGGCTCCAGCCTCTGAGCTGTCGGCACAGAGCCCCACGCGGGGCTCTAACTCACGGACCACGAGATCATGACCTGAGCCGAAATGGGGCGCTCAACCCACTGAGCCTCCCAGGCGCCCCAAATCAATGACATTCTAATTCACGTCTCCTAATTGAGCTCATAGGAACATCATGTCCTGACCGAAAAGAATCCATTTGGCTATATTCATTGTTTGTGTTCAAAAATAGAATAACCATTGTTTTTACACACATGCCAAATAATCCTTGAAGATATGGAAATTGGAGAGTTTCCCTTAACCGCTGGAAGAAAAAAAGCCAACGATTCCTGCGGAGGCTGCTGACCGGTGGTCAGGGTTTGCCGTTCGTACGAGCTTCCTCTACTTTAAAAGGTGTCGAATACCAGTTCGGTGGAGATAAAATAATGCCGTTTATAACTTTTGAGAAACGGAAGTGTTCACACCATTTAGAGAGACCTCTGTCCTGTACTGTAAGTCACTGCTATTACGACTTCATCTGAAAATATTTGCTCTTAGACGAACGTATGGGGAGGAAACGGTGTTCCGTCAGCCTGTGATTGGAAACCCACCTCTAACACTAAGGGCTGTGCACCTTACTCGGGATCGAATCTCTACTTCAAAAGACACGTTTTAAGGAATCAAAGAAAGAACTGTGGAGAGTCCTGACTACCCAGAGTTCAACGTGAGAATGCATTTCCTTCACTCTGTTTAGAGGAGCTTCTCAGCCGGCGCGTCCCGACGTGTTCCAGCACCTCGTGCATTGCCAAGCGGTTAGAGCAGGTCAGAGGACAGAGTGGTCAGATGGACGGTGGATTGAAGGGGCATCTCAGGGAAGCAGAGATAGACTCAGCCACACGTTGCTGGCCCTGGGCAGGTAGATACCCTGTTACAAGTGACACAGGAAGACTTTCGTGCCTGCCCCACCCAACTCTCGCCCGAACCATGAGAAGCAGAATGGATTTCCCTGAGGGCCCCTTTACATGTCCCTGAGGCCCCGGTAGGACCCAATGACAAAAATCTGTACAGGAAAGAAAAAGTGGCCCACCGGGCGGGGGTGGGGGGCAGGGGGCTTGGATGGTTAGGCATCCAACTCTTGGTCTCAGCTCAGGTCCTGATCTTACAGTTGGTGAGCTCAATCCCTGCATCGGGCTTTGCACTGAGAGTGAGGAACCTGCTTGGGATTCTCTCTCTCTCTCCACCCCTCCCCCTCTCTCGCTACCCCTCCCCCCCCGTCTCTCTCTCTCAAAATAAATAAACTTAAAAAAATAAAATAGGCACAAATAAGGGAGGTTATGTAAAGCCCCATGGTGTCCCGACTTTCACAATAAACCCCCGTGTGACAGGTACCCTCCCTCACCAGGAAGTAGAGATAGCCCGTCGCCAGGGATGGGAACCTTTTCTGCTTTTTACCCCAGCCCAACTCTTCTTCAGAATTCCTACCTAATGGAAGTTCCCGAAGCCAAGCTGTCTTTCTCCGGTCCGTTCCTGACAGATTTATAGCGCTTTTGTCCTTAAAGAATAAAAACCGCCTATTCTGGTCATCTCTCTGGGTCTCCATTCCGTGATTGGGCCTCTGTGCGCGCATAATAATACTTTGATTTTTCTTTCCTCCTGTTGATCTGTCTCATGTAAATTTAACTCCCAGTCCAGCTGTAAGCCTTGAGGGCAGAGAAGACTTTTTCCCTCCCTTCACCCCGTTCCTCAAAACCCGTAACATTACCCAACTCGTCATAACGTCAGCGTACGATGAAAGCGTGATGCATGCGGGGGACCCCGTTGGTTGGTGCTTTCATCGTGTGTCACTGCTCTCTTGTAGGAGGAAGGCACCGTGAAGGAGATCGACATCAGCCACCATGTGAAGGAAGGGTTTGAAAAGGCTGACCCTTCCCAGTTTGAACTGCTGAAAGTCTTAGGACAAGGATCCTACGGAAAGGTAAGTTGGAGCTTTGATTCCCCCTGAGTGAGTCTCACGCACTAGATTGTTGGGGAACAGGCACGATGGCAAAGTTGCCTCCTGGACACAGGAAATGTGCAGGCCCTGAGGCCTCGGGAGTGAAGCCGCAGGCAGGGCCCCCCCCCCCCCCCCCGCCGCCCCGTGCGCGGCCCCGTGTTAACAGCAACCCGCACACACGCGGGATTCTGAACTCACTCTGCACAGCTCCCATCCGGTAGCGTGGGGCTGTGCCAACCAGGACTGCCCGGACCCGCGAGAATACCCCACACGGTCCCCTCTCCTGAGACGTCCCTAGACGTCCGCTCATCACGATGGTGACGAGGGTTCTTCGACCCAGCCAGTGTCTCTCGGAAAGCACACGCTCAAGAAGGGAGAAAGCGGTGCCCTTCAGGGCTGGCCCTCAGCAGTCAGGAAGGCCGCGACTTGCCCCTGGGCTCCTCTCCTTACCCTCTGCCTCTGTTGTGCAGTTACTCTCTCTCTGAGCCTCGGTTTCCCTGTCTACCAAATGGGGGTGAGAAGAACTATGTGATTATTGTACCGATTGAAGACGGCTGGAATCCCGTCAAGCGCCGGCTAAGCCGTATCTGTGCACGGGATTGTGTCCTTTCTTACCTTCCAAGTGCCATGACCGCTGATCCCTCCCAGGGGGTGAGATGTGGGCGGGTCCACAGACAGCAGGACAGCCGTGAATCTTTTCAGTTACGATGACGTGTGCGTCCTTCCCGCACAGTGCGGACTCCTTTGTGTCCGTGGCGGAACTGTGAGACGTCTGTAGACTCGGACAACCTGATTTCTGGAATATCAGGGCCTGAGAGAAAGAGGAAAGCCAAGCTTTCCTAGGGTGTCAGCAGAGCAGCACCCTGCACCTTCAAAGTAGTCCTTTTTGTACGGACGTTCACCAAATCTCTCCATTCCTCGTAGGACTTTGTGCCAAGATGAAATCTGGTGCCTGTTGGTTTAAGGTCGGATTAATACTGTGTTGCTGATGTTTTGGAACGTCTCTTACAGACCCTGAAGATGTGATTGCGAAATTTATCTTTTGACCTGCTTCTCAGGTGGAAGGGACGTGTTTTTCTTATTTCTTTTTCACTTTCGTACAGTGACATGGTAAGGAACGCGTCGGATGTGCGTACAAACATACAAGTTTTGAACCGTACAAAATTACCAGCATTCAGAACTTTGCGTCCTACAAAAATGTCTAGTTAACATGGTTCACGGGGTATTTTTGGAAGTGGGGGATGAAGATTTCGGTCTCTCGGCCTCAGAAGCGTCACTAAAAGCACAAGGCAGAGTCGGTTGACGTGGTGATGGAACGTGTGCCGTTAATTAGAAATGTCAGAAAAATTAGAAATGTCAGAAAAAAGGCCAGCGGTGCAATTCCGTCTCTGAGGATGATGGTTTCAGAAAAGAGGTGAGCAAACGCACGTACATTCCCCGCGTTTGTTTCCCGAGGACGGATTCGGCCCGTGGGGCCCACGACCCGCCGAGTGACCTCGTGTGCAGCGTGGGGCCCGGCCTGGCGGGCGGGGCTCCTGCGTGTGACAGAGTCCCCCTTCCTTCACGGTGTGCGTGCCCAGCACCGCCGCTCAAGGTGCTTGGTCACGGCATGGATGGGACCGTGCTCCTGAGCTCGACGGAGACGCGGGTCTGGGGTTCTGGGGGTCCGTTCAGAGACTCGACTGGACAAGACGTACCCTTGAAAATGCCCTCCCGAGAGACCTGGGGGTTAACAGTGAAAGGCGAACGGGCTTTGTCCAAAACGCACCAGGTTTCAAATTTTGAATTAACAATTGGCTTTAACAAGAAACCATCCTTTGGAAAGCAACGAGTGAGGTGATGTGTTTGATAGACTCCCTCGAGTGACCGTCTTTGGACTCCGTGCCTTCCACGCACCTGGTCGCTTTACGTTCACTTGTGCCGTGACACGCGTGGGACCGGAGGCTACAGCTCGGCGGGTCGTGGTGAACGAGAGAAACGAAGGGACGAGGCGGTAGCTGCTTGCACGCGTGTTTTGACCTCCGACAGCGACTTCATTCCCAGCTCAGCCACTACCCGCGCGTTGGGCCACGTCAGCGGGGCCTGGAAGTGAAGCCCGGGATTCCCGGGGGACGAGGGAGCCCAACAGACGAGCCAGGACTCCGGGAAGCTCCCAGAGGTGCCGACGTCAGGCACTAGAGAGCCACAGACACAGATCGTATTTGCCCACTCGGGGCTGCCTGTTCTGAAGTTGTCATCAAAGCAAAAGTAACGGCAAGGGGGGAAAAGCCGTGTGTTCTGACACCCCGTGTTATTCTCTTCTTCGTCCCTGAATGCGGTTTGTCCTTATGCAGAAGTCCTCTGGAAGAAACAAAAAGAGCAGAACGGAATGTTTTCATCCGGCAGAAAACGCACGTTGAACAGGTTTCCCTCGTCACCTCCGTTCCCAGGAGCAGAGAGCCAGAGTGAATCTGGAGTGCAGCGTCCCCAGGCCACAGTGACCTGTTACTGGGTCCCTCCATCTCCCCCCCCCCCCCGGCCCACCCCTGTGCAGGGACTGCAGGTGCCAGCGACGCAGCAAGGAATAAAACGCGGTCTCCTCCACTTGGCCTCGGCACCGATGCCTACTTTCCGACTGCAGGCTCTTCCCGGGGACCAAGACGGACTGTGCCGTCCCGCCCACCACGGGGGCCCCGCCGGACCCTCCCTCAGCCGCTGCTCCCCTCCTGTGCATCCCGGACAGAGGATGGGTCCCTGCTGGGGGCGGGTCCCCGTGCGGGACCACCCAGAGAACGGCGTGTGCTCCCGTGTCCGAGTCAGTCCTGCAAAGTGTAGGAAGCAGTCTGCCGAAGCAACTCGCTGGGAATAACGGAGACCATCTCTGGTCACTGGTGACGTGTCGAGACATCGTGATTTCGGGGGTATCCAGAGAGCTGGGAAACGCTGGTGCTTGGACAGGAGAAACAGCCTTGTCCTCGGGCAAGGTGATTTCAGCATCGGGACAGGAAAGCAGCGAACGGCTGGAAGACACGGCCATGAGTCCATGTGTTCAAGTGCAAGGTGCAGACCAGGTGTTCCTGGAAAGTCTGGAGGAAAGAGAGGCCCTGGAGCCACCCGAGAGTCAGAAAGCGACGCCTCCCCCTCCACCCCATCCCCTCACCTGTTCCTTGGGGTCCCTCGTGTGGATAAACACCAGGGGCCCGTGTGGAAACACGCTTTTCTTTACAATACTCAGGGAAAGGATTACAATCCCCACGTTTGGAGAAGCGATCAAACCAAGCGAAAGCAGGCTCCTGTTTTCCTTTTGCTAAACTGGGAGCACGTTGTCACCCTGCCGTCCCCTGAGAGGGCCTGGCCACCACCCGGCTGGAGGACTTTGCCAGACCCCTTGCGATGTTGCAGCTCTGAGAGAGAGCTGAAAAGTTTGCCGAGAGAGTCGGGGAGGGCTTTTGCTGATGACGGCAGCACCTGCAGATCTGGGGCGATTTAGGATGGCCCAGCACCTGTGTGTCCCCCCCCCCAATGTCTTTGCGTGTCACGTGCCGAGCCGCTGAAGAAGGCAGTTCCAAGAATGCAGTGAGGGAACACGTCACAGCCAGCTGGATTAGAGATGAAAGTCGGCAGCCGCGCTTGCTGAAACGGCCCGAGTTCTCGAGGACCTATTTCGCTGCGTCCTAAATGCCGTGTGTCCGGCTGGCGGTCGGGAGAGGCAGCCTGGGCTCGTGAGCCCGTCTGTTCTCTCGAGGTCACGTTTATCTCCTGTTAGGTGCCCCGCTTGCCCCCAGGGTCCCTCCTGATGCTGTTCTCGCAGTGACCCCAAGGCCTGGCGCAGAGTGGGGGCTCGACAAGCGCTGAGAGAGTGGAATCTCTTCCAGTTATTTTCAAAAATGAAAATGCAACTCTTTTTTTAAAAAGTTTATTTATTTTTGAGAGGGGGGGGGAGGGGCTGAGAGAGAGGGAGACACAGAATCGGAAGCGGGCTCCAGGCTCCGAGCTGTCAGCGCAGAGCCCGATGTGGGGCTGGAACTCACGCACCGTGAGATCGTGACCTGAGCCGAAGTCGGACGCTCCACCGACTGAGCCGCCCAGGGGCCCCTAAGACTACGACTCTTTTCATGGCAGGGAAGCCATCACTGTTATCATCTCATTTTTTTAAAGCCTGAGATACAGTAGATAGAGAAGGAGGTTTATGAGCACCTGTTTATGCAGAACTTGGCATCACAGGAGCTCACCTTAATCGTGGCAGCCGACGTGCACTTGGTCTGCAGTGAAGCCTTCAGTGGCGTGGGGTCCCCTGCCCGTGAGTCCACACGTGTGCTCTCCCGTACGTTCACACGTGCCTTGCACACACCTGCCTGACATTGCAGGGAGGAGGCAGAGGAAGGAATGAAAACAGGCGGAAAAGATCATTTCCGGATGTTGCACAGCCGTGAAAGAGGGGTTTCACTGCTGTTACTGGTTGTCTGACTATAGGAACGCACGGAGGTTCGAGGAGCCACGGCCGAGCCTCTGCTCAGTGACTCCGTGACCCTGGCGGGCTCGCCGCGTGGCCCCGTGGTCCCCGGTGCCGTGGCAGGGGGCTGCAGCCCGAGCGTTTGGCTCCTGCTCTGCGGTGCTCTGGCCCCAGAGGGTCTTGCTCCCTCTTTGCTCGAGTCTCAGCTGTCTAGCTAGCAGCCCCTCCCTGCCACCCATGCCTGCCCCCCGTCCCCGCGCCTTCTGGGGTGTGCGTTCTCCTGTGTGTTCCGGGCACTGACGCTCAAGCCCCTCCAGAGGGCCCCCAGCCTCTCCCACCTGATTACTGGGTTGTGCCCGTCCCCTGAACCCTGGGGGCTCCCCTCCACCCACATGCCCACACCAGCCGGGGGACCGGGTTTGGAGACGTGGGGGGACCTGCGTGAGCAGAGACTGCAGTCAGAGGGCTCAGGATGTCAGACAGTGAAGTTTCCCTCCACACACCCCACCCTTCTGACCACTGCTGTTGATTTTCTACCTGCCTGCCGGGAGGCTCGTCCCCAGCAGAGCCCTCGTCTGCAGGGACTGTAGGGGGTGATTTGCGTAGCCGTACCTGCTGAGGGAGACTCGGACGCTCTCCCCCGGGGTCTGGGCCACAGGCTGGTTCACCCAGACAACCAGCACCACCATGTGGGACGCGTGTACACGTAGACACGTCCCGCATCCGCCAAAGGTGACAGAATAGTCCAAATCTGAAAGGAAAAGGGCACCCGCTTCTAACTGTCCTCACTCCGGGGGCAGCATCCGGTGGGGCCAGCCCGTTGCCCTCATTCTTGTCTGGGCGGAGGAGGGGGTCTGTTTGCATTGACCCTGATCCATCCCGGTCTGGGGAGGGTGCTGTGACCTGGGTGTGGCAGCAGTCAGGAGGGACCGGGGCAGGAGGCAGCCGAATCGCCTCGAGGGCACTCTGTGAACTAGGGAGGGAGGCGATGACCCCATCAACCCACACCCGCGTGCGGGGACTTTGTCTTCCAGGCCCAAGAATGTAGACTGAGCGGTGTCCTGTGAGGAAAAGGACCCTCTGTTCCCAAGCTCCTGCCCTCAGTCACTTCCCTTCTCATCACTGTCCCCCCTGAGGGCAAGGCTGTGTGTGCAAACCCCTCGTGCTGGCTTCTGTCCCCGGCAGGTGACGCTGCAGCCACCCTCCCGCCCCAAACACCGTGCCTCGTGGGCTGGGCTCCTGGAGCTCGCCTCCCCCGCCCCTCCGGCAGGTCCTTCCGGCTTTAGGAGGCTCCGTGGGGGAGGCGTTTGGGGGAGGGGGTGAGTCACCATCACCCTTGCGATGGCCTGTCCACTGGATGGCAGGTGTCCTCGGCATGGCTGTCTCGATCATGCCAGCAGAGTTTTGTGTCTATCGGGAAATACCGTTGATGCCCCAGGGAGGTGTGTGTGTGTATTTTGCTAATTGTGTTCAGCGATCACGACCATGACCCTGAGCTCACCGAGCCCCCCCAACGATTGTCCTTCCTTTTTCTGGTTTTCCTTCATGTTGCACCTCAAAATGTGTTTCAGAATCATTAAGGATAAATGATCTTCCTTAAAATTTCTGAATATTATTTTTCTGGTTTTTTTTAAGTTTACTTATTTATTTTGAGGGGGGGGAGAGTGAGTCGGGGAGGGGCAGAGAGAGAGGGAGACACAGAATCCAAAGCAGCTCCAGGCTCCGAGCCCAGAGCCCGACGTGGGGCTCGAACCCACAAGCTATGAGATCATGACCTGAACTGAATGGAGTTGGATGCTCAACCGACTGAGCCACCCAGGCACCCCACGAATACTGTTTGGTTTTGTAAACAACTCATCTTTTTTTCCTGATACAAGGTGTTTAAGAGAAAGTTAGTGATACCAAAAACCAATGATTCTTCAAACGTGTAACGCTGTGCATTGCAGAGGCAGTCAATTAGATGACATTCATCCCACTTCGATGTTAGAGAACGTTTTAAGTGTAAAATTTTCCGATGGCGTATTTATTTTACTGGATTCCCCCCCCGCCCCTGCCCCAGACTCCCTTGTAGACCCCCTTGTTAACGCAAATAAGGAAAATGAGTTTCAAGTCTTACCAAGTTCGGGTGCTGTGTGTTCTCTTTATCAGGTGTTCCTGGTGAGGAAGACCAAGGGGTCTGACACGGGGCAGCTGTACGCGATGAAAGTCCTCAAGAAAGCTACTTTGAAAGGTGAGGACTTCACGAAGGGGCCGCTGTGTTTGGGACGTGCAGCCGCGGTTTCTACGCTGCCTGCCATTTGCGTGAATACGCGTTCTGTTTGCTGGTGCGTGGTTTCTGAAGCTGTCTCTAAAGGAGTGTGTCAGACACGTTACTCTCCAACCGATGGTAAACAGTAGAAACATCCCCCTGGATATTTAACATCTCCCTGCAAAACTTCCACGATTTTCAGGGAGAAGAGCCATATTGCGTAAATACCGTTCTCCCACATATGTTCTGCCGCGGCGTGCCATTTGGGAAAAAGAACATCGAGGAGGAAAGCAGAAGCAGGTTGCGTGGCTGCCTGTGGACTGTGACTCAGCTTGAGTCTCCAGTCCCACCGGCTTGCTCACTTTCCAGCAGCACGTGACTCGTGGCCGTGTTGTGTCCCGGTGGCTGGCGGTTAGAGTCCAACACCTGACTGTGGAGCTCTGTGCCCCTGCCCTCAGGGAAGTGTAAGCACTAAACGCAAGGTCAGAACAAAACTGCATCCGAGACCCCCATCGCTGGCTCCCAGTCGCCTAGCCCACAACACATACGAGCTAGCACCTGCTCCCGCTCCGATCCCTTCCAGTGACCCTGTCGGTGAGGGAGGGGCCTGTCCCCTGAACGGTGGAAGACGGCCGGCCACCCACACCAGGCCCTGGGCAGGTGCGGCACAGAGTTATTGGTCATATACAGTCCTCACACCCTGGAGAGGAGGGTGTGAATGCCAGGCTGGGCCGCACGGGCTGGTACTCGGGAGCAGGGCCACCAAGGACAGGCTGGGCCGCACGGGCCGGTACTCGGGAGCAGGGCCACCAAGGACAGGCTGGGCCGGTACTAGGGAGCAGGACCACCAAGGATAGGGTGGGCCACACGGGCCAGTACTTGGGAGCAGGGCCACCAAGGACAGGCTGGGCTGGTACTTAGGAACAGGGCCACCAAGGACAAGCTGGTCTGCACAGGCCAGTACTTAGGAGCAGGGCCACCAAGGACAGCTGGGCCACATGGTCCGGTACTCAGGAGCAGGGCCACCAAGGACAGGCTTGAGGAGGCAAGATGCCCCCTGTCTCCGCGGAGAATGGGCGGGCCTGTTTGAATAATTCTGTGGGCTGGCCCATGTATTGGGTGAGGACCGGATGGGGGGTAGCTGGTCCAGCTTACTGGGAAACCATCAAGGTGGGGGGCTCTCTCAGGGGTGGGGTGATATCTGTCAAGGGCAGGGAGCTCCCAGGCCTTTGGGCTCCGTGAGACTCGAGAATGTCAAAGCAGGTTTTGAAGCTTCAGGTCTTGGGACAACGTCCTCAGGGGTACATTCAGGGGACAACACAAGGAATGTGTCGTTCTCTGCACACACGTTGCTTCCTGTTGCCTGGTGAACAAGGTAAGACAACCAACCTTGTAGGACAGGAAATGCGTAAACCAAATAAATACGGACGTGCACGTCTCAGGCGTTCAAAAGAGAACAGGTGTTTTTCCAAAAGAGGTCGTTCAAGGTCAGAGAGGCTAAGTGAGACTCACGTCCAAAAGGATGGGTGGGGTTACTGGGCAGCAGGTGACCAGACCCAGGCAACCTGGTCATCCCAGGGCCGGGCCGCCCACTTTGGTCAGGCTGGAGCCTGCCTCGGGATCACCTGTGCGTGTTTGGGAGGGGACGTTGTTAGAAACAGACTCCCAGGCCTCACCCCCCTATTGAATCTCAGTCTCTCGGGGCCTGGAATTTGACTTCCTAAACAAGTTGTCTCAGAAACTCTTGTTTGCGTCCTCTGATCGCGGCATCCTGCCTTATCACAGACGCTCGCGAGTTTCATTCAACATTTCTAGTAACCCCACAATTTAAGCCGTGCTCTTTATAGTGAACGTTTTTTCTGGTAGCTGTAATAATATTTCTAAAACTGTCGATGGAACCTGGCCAAATATCCCAAGATGCTCATAATAATGTAATTGTAAAGGATGGTTCTTCAAAAGATACGTGGGAAGCAAAGACGAACCGCGGGAAAACGTGCGGAAAACAGAGCAGGCTTTGGCTCCTTGTCCCCAACTTTTAATAAAGTAATCTCTTCACCCAACAGTAGTTCCATAGACGTAGCAAAGTCAGTTAGACATTTGTTGGTTCAGGACCACCTGAAAAATGGATGTCTGCGGAATAAAGAGTCCCTCTGGCACCTGCTCAGAAGGTTGGACGCAGTCACCTGTGACCCGACCGCCCCACTCCTGTGCCGTAACCAAGAGAAACGGAAGAGGTGTGTGCATACAAACACCTGCATGTGATTAGCCGATTCACAAGAGCCAATACATTTGGGGGAAAGCCCAAAATGCCCATCAACTAATGCACACACAAGTGGGATATATCCACGTAGTGGGATTTACTCAGCGACAGAGATGAAGGAAACCCGCCCTCCGCCCCAGCGTGGGCGACGCTTGAAAACATTACGCCAAGTGAGAGAAGCCGTTCGCAAAGCTCCCTGTATTGTGCGATTCTGCGTGTCCGAAAGTCCCCAGCAGGCAAATCCGCAGAGACAGAAAGTCACCCAGGAGCTGCCGGGGGCCGAGGGGAGAAAGGGAGTGATTGTCAAGGGTGTGGGTTTGTTTCGGGCTGGTGGAGAAGTTTTCAGATTGACCGGTGACGGTTGCATGACTCTGAGTGTTCCAGAAATGGTTGACTTGCACACTTTCAATAAGTGAATTGAATGGTGTACGAATTATAGCTCAGTAAAGCTGTCATCTGAAAAATGAATTGCTGAACAACAGGGCCATTTGCTAAAACCCTCAAAGCACTGAGACTGACTCTCCAGCACCACGTGGGCCGAATCCGCAGCCTAACAAGGGAGCCGCGTCGTTCCCACGATCACGCCCCGGCCTTCTCTCCGTCGGCAGATTCCGCGTCAACCTCCCCGGCAGTGACCTTACGGTCCCTTTTCCCTTAAGTCATAACTGTCCCTTCTTCCCCTCAAATACAACCTCACCATCTCCTGCCCTAAAAGGAGAAGGAGAAATAGTAGGAGTGACATTGGAACCCCGATCAGGGAATCCGCGCTGTGCACCTGCTCGGGAAAAGCAAAGTCAAGTCAAGGAACTGGAATCTGTTCTCTGTTTACCCTGCCGCTGAGCCTGAATTCTGCCAGCATTAACCCTGACCTCCGTGCTCAGGCCAAGCACCCTGGCTCAATGATTCCACCCTCCGTGGATGCACGTCTCCACACTTGTTTTGTTGATAATCCAACCCAGTGTCCTTGAGAAAGCGCCCCGGACACGGTGTTACAAGGACTAGACGGGATACAAAGCGTGTCCGCACATCACAGTATTGTGACATGCGTGGATATCTCCATCAGCACAGGTACGTGCATGTACAAGCAAGTAGGAAATCTATGTCACGCTAGTGAGAAATACGCCAAAATGAACACGGTTACGGGATTCCTGGTAGCCTGTATTTTCTTCCCTATCGTCTATATTTCAAGTTTTCAACGAAAATGAAACACGTGTGACTTTTATCACGTAACGTTATTTGCAAAACATTCCAGGACAACGTGGTTGACTACACAAAATCATGTTTACATGGTGAGAACGAGCCACATCGGCATAAAAGGGTAGAAAACTTTCCCATGTCTTTTGCTCCTTTAAAACCTGCCTCTCTTGGGGCGCCTGGGTGGCGCAGTCGGTTAAGCGTCCGACTTCAGCCAGGTCACGATCTTGCGGTCCGTGAGTTCGAGCCCCGCGTCGGGCTCTGGGCTGATGGCTCAGAGCCTGGAGCCTGTTTCCGATTCTGTGTCTCCCTCTCTCTCTGCCCTTCCCCCGTTCATGCTCTGTCTCTCTCTGTCCCAAAAATAAATAAACGTTGAAAAAAAAAATTTTTTTTTAAAAACCTGCCTCTCGAACCAGACATTGTTTGACATCCTTTACTGTTTCAGCTTTCCATAACGGTCCATCACTACAGACAGACTTTTTCTTTCCAGAAATGCAATGGGGATTTATTTTCTGAAGAGAAAATAAAAAGATTAAAAAGCAGTGTTTCACGCGAGGGGCACCCCATCCCAGGAAGACTAGTTACGGGCGGGCAGGAGGCCAGGTGTCTCCGCGCCCCTAACCAGGCTTCGCCTCGGGAAGGACCCCTGCCCTCTCCGAACCTCCCCGCCTCCTGGCTCACGGAAGGAGGGGGCTTGGCTCAGAGGATTGTTTAAATTTGCTGGAGCTCCGACCCCCCTGCCTCCCGTTAGCCCGACTTCTTCAGACACTCTCCGCCTTGGTGTCGGCACCAGTTTGCAGGCTGATTAGTAAGGCTGCGGAATGTGCCAGAGGGGCCAGGAATGCACTGTGACGGTGACGCTCCCGCTCGCCTACGACACCCGAAGAAGGTGCAGACAATGCAAGGAGTTTGGACGGTGAAACCATTTGGAGAAGGGAAATGTGAAAAGGGGGCGGAGGATGTGCAGACGTCTTTGCAAAGCTGCAGCTTGCCTCTCCGAGCCATGGATGACTGTCACGTGTGCACAGGAGAGAACCGGTGTGGGCAGAATTCCAAACCACCTGACGTAAGGATAATAGTCTCTGACAGCTCTAGTTAATCTTTAAATAACTGAGGAGTTGTGGGGCGCCCGCACCCCTTTCTTTAACGAGGTGACACATTGCTTGTAGGGAAATGTCAACTGCTCCGTAGCTGAGGCTGTGGGGGCTGGCAGCACCCCCACCCCGGCCCCGTCTGGTCTTCCCAGCACAGTCCCCCCACCTCACGGGCGTGGGGTGCGGGGTGCAGGGCACGGGGTGCAGGATGCGGGCCGGAGGGTGCGGGGTGCAGGGCGCGGGGTGGGGCCGCTTGCCTCCTGGTTGCTTCAGGACCCTTTGCAAATGTCGGGCTTCTTTCGTAACTCTGTGCTCATCACTCAATTATTCATTGAGTTCTTACGGTAACAGTGTTATAGACGGTCTTCCACACATCGTAAACCCAAAGGCTGACGCCTTGGGAGTGGGGGTCAGACGGCTGTAGGCACAGTCCCAAGCCTGACACCAGGAATAAAGGCGGCCTGGTCTCCGTGCCCTAGCTAAGTGAGTCTGCCCGCGGGGACGGTCCCCCACCTTAGTAACAGGGCTTCCCCAGCGTGGCTACAGGCTGCACTTGCCTGCGGGACTTTCCCAAGAGGCTGCTGCCTGGGGCCACCCCCGGGGCTCTGAGTTGCTGGGTCTGGGTGGGTGTGAACACGAGAATTCGTCACCCCCGGATACAGTGTGGTGGGGAGCACAAACCTGGGCCCTGGGGCTCGTCCTGCTCCACCGCTGTCGGCCGTGTCGCCTGGGGGAGCCTCTCCCGGCCTCCCGTTGTCTTACTTAAAGCGGGGCGATGTCGGTAAGAGCACCTGCCTCGTAGCGCTGGGGACGTGAGCGTTAAACCCGCAGGCTCCGCACCAGCTGCCTCCGGCTCGGGCCCTTTCCTCCGCGAGAACTGGAGACAGGTTAGGACTGTCCTGTCTGGGGTTGGGTGGGTCTCGCTGGGCGGGGGGAGCGAGGAGGAAGGCTGGTTGCCCTCTGCTTGGAAAGGATTCCGCCTTCCTGCAGCCGCCGCCACGTTCACCGCCCGGAAGGACGGGTCCCCGCGGAGAGGCCCAGACGCGGCGCAGCCGGGCCCCCCGTGTGGCACTCTCCTTTCGCCGGGCCGCCCTCCACGACGTGCAGACGCTGCTCGGGTGAAAGGTGTCTTTGCCACGACAGGTTGCCCGTAGGACTTCCCCTGTGTTTTCATGCCTAATTAATGTTTCAACCGTCTTCCCTGGAAGCCCGCTTTCTAAGCCCAAGGGTCGTACACGTTCCCTGCTCTGAAGGAAATGAGTCCTTACTCTGTCCTAGCGATGCTAAGGGGAAAAGAATATATCATTCCGGCAAATTCTCTTTGTTCGGCCAGTTGTGTAAGTTCTGGGCAGTCACGGTTACTTCACACGTGTCCGTTGGCAGCAGTGGGTGGGGGCCCGTGGCCGCCGGCCGTGGGGTCAGAGGACGTGGGCCTGGCCGCCTTCTGAGCTTGTCGGATGGCCCGGCCAGGCCGTTTCTGCTAATCCTCTGCCCTTCCTTTAAGAGGTAGAGCCCTGATCACATCACTCAGCAGGTGCTCGGGGAGCACGGAGTGTGTGGTGTCCGGGATAGAAACGCACGGCTTCCATTCGTACTGATTTCGGTGTTTGAACCAGCGCCCAGCCCGACTCAGCCCGGGGGGCCTCAGACCTCAGAACGCCCTCTTCAGCACTGTTGTGTTTGATTTAAAAACGCTGACTTGTTGGGGCGCCTGGGTGGTTCAGTCGATTAAACGTCTGACTCTTGATTTCGGCTCGGGTCACGATCTCACGGATCATGAGTTCAAGCCCCGCGTCGGGTTCACTGCTGTTGACACGGAACCCGCTTTGGATCCTCTGTCTCCCTCTCTCTCCGCCCCTCCCGCACTTGCGTTCTCTCTCGGAAATAAATAAAATTTTAAAAAACTGAAAACACCGATTTGCTCAGAAACCGAGCTTCAGTGAACGCCTTAGTTTGCACAGATTTTGTTTCCAGGCAAATTCATCACAGTCATTTGGTTCACATTTGGATGCTTGCAAATTCTGGGTGGGGGAGGAGAATAAAGCAAATCGCGAGCACATGTTCCAAGTGCCCCTCCTGGTGTTATTGTCCTTGTTGTACAGGTGAGGACACTGAGGCACAGAGTAGCGAAGCCACTTCCCGCCGTCCCCCGAGTTGGATGCTGTGGAGTCACGAGCCCGTGCCCGTCCCGTGATAACGGGCGCTGGGGACCCAGCCCATCCCACTAATTGTCCTTCGGGCATTCACTATTCGGGGTTATTTTCCCGGTACATGGTCAGGGACAGAAGCCTCCCTGTCTTTCTCCAGCCTCCTGGAGGCGCCTTGGACCTCAGGTAAATATCACCCGTCAACATATAAACCCCTATGTTTATACCCGTCAGCAACGGGCACCCGGCTTCTTGGTCTACAGTGCCTGCCTACAGATGAAAACCCCGAGGGGTCCTTTATCCATTTGTTTCTACCACGACTGTGTTTCTTGCATTGTAGATATGTAGAAAGTAGGAAATGGATTCCTGTCTCCCCTTGTCGTCTTTAATGCCTGTGCCGTGTGTACGCGGGAGAGAAACAGGCTGGAGATTCATCCACAGAAAGATTCTCTGGCCAAGAAATTAGTTATGTAACCATGTCACTCTCTGTAAATAATCTGGTATAATAAAGGGCTAGCATCCAAAATCTGTAAAGAACTTACCAAACTCAACACCCGTAAAACAAACGATCCAGTGAAGAAATGGGCAGAAGACATGAATAGACACTTCTCCACGGAAGACATCCAGATGGCCAGCCGAGGCATGAAAAACTGCTCCACATCACTCATCATCAGGGAAATACAAATCAAAGCCACGACGAGATATCACCTCACACCAGTCAGAGTGGCTAAAACGAACAAATCAGGAGACTCTAGATGCTGGTGAGGATGTGGAGAAACGGAACCCTCTTGCACTGCTGGTGGGAATGCACACTGGTGTGACCAGTCTGGAAACAGTGTGGAGGGTCCTCAAAAAATGAAAAACAGAACCACCCTACGACCCAGCAATTGCACTACTAGGAATTTACCCAAGGGATACAGGCGTGCTGACTTGTAAGGGCACATGTACCCCTATGTTTATAGCAGCGCTTTCAACAATAGCCAAATGATGGAAAGAGCCTAAATGTCCGTCAGCTGACGAATGGATAAAGAAGTTGTGGTTTTTCTCCACAACAGAATACTACTTGGCAATGAGGAAGAACGAAATCCTGCCATGTGCAGCAATGTGGATGGAACTGGAGGGTCTTATGCTCAGTGAAATAAGTCAGGCAGAGAAAGACAGATACCACATGTTTTCACTCATATGTGGAATTTGAGAAACTTAACAGAAGACGATGGGGGAGGGGAAGGGGGACAAACAATAGTTTCAAACAGAGAGGGAGGGAGGCAAACCATCAGAGACTCTTAAATCCGGAGAACAAACTGAAGGTGGATGGGGGGTGGGGGGGAGGGGACAGTGGGTGATGGGCGTTGAGGAGGGCACTTGCTGGGATGAGCACTGGGAGCGATGAATCATGGGAATCTACCCCCGAAACCAAGAGCACACTGTATACGCTGTATGTTAGCTAACCTGGCAATAAATTATATTTAAAAAACAATAATAAACAAATACATAATCCGTATAGAGAAACAGACAAATCCTGGAGGGTTAGGCCACATATGGTAGTTAAGGTGGTTACGTTTTTAACTTTTATTATTTGTGGTTTTCTTCCTTTTTCCTCTGGACTAAAGTTTTGCCACATTTACCGACACAGCTTCTCACGCGAGGCCACTTTTTTGCTATGAATTCGACCCTCGAAGGCCAACAGGTCTTGTGTGAGGACGGATTTTTTGCCCGCGTCCAGGAGCCTGCTTGGGGTATAATTTCAGACCCAGTAGGCTTCTGCGGGCAGCGGAGGGGAGCGGTGAGCCGTGGTCACTGCGCCCGGCCGAACCTGAGCTCACCGCCCACGGGCGCGTGGATTCGAGTCCGAGGTGGACCCTTCCACCTGGCCGTCTCAGACTACACTGGCCGTTTCTCAGAGAGTTCTGCTGACTCGTAGGAGGGATGGGATGCTGGCTGGCAGAAACGGGCCCCGCGTTCTGGTTTCGCGCTCAAAGTACCGTGGGTCTTGACATTTTCTGTCGCTCCTGCCTGAGAGGGGCGTTAGCCAACGTTTGTCTCCTAAAACCAGAACGGGCCAAGTGGTTGAGTAAAAACATTAACGGGTTGGAGTGTGCTGAACTTTAGATTCCTCGGGAGCACCGAGGAGCGGGTGTAGACATCTACGCTTGTCTAAAGGGGTGTGGGGTTTGGACGTCCCGACGCTGTCAGCCCGATCCCTCCCCCGCCAAAAGCACAGCTTTCCAGAAAGTAGCTCCCGTTTTGTGCTGTGAGTGGCGTCCACCAGGGCGACCCCGCAGTGTGCTTCCTCCCCCGTTTTCCTGGGAGGGAGATCCTGCTCTTCAGGGTGAATTAACACGCTTCTCCACTTTCATCTCAGTGCCGGGGCAGCCAGGGGCCGTGACGGCTGCAGGACGCATGAAGGTCACAGCTGGCAGCCCGGGAGCAAAGCCAGTCGTGAAAAGCACGTCACCCTAATCCACCTCGTGACAGGACAGCCACAAATACAGGGTCGGTTGGACAGAAAGACGGCAATTTATCCCCGACTATCTACGGTGTATTGTTGAATCTCACAGTAGCTTAGAACATTTTTTCCCTTTACATCCGTCGTAGCCCCGCTCAGTTCCAGTCTCACCTGTCAGCTACCAGAGAACAAATATCCCGGGGAGATAGTGTGGCCCGACCCCAGGTTTTGCGCCAGCCTAGAGGCGCCCAGCGCGGCGGCTGCTGGCGCTTCCCACATCTGTCCCGTGTCCTGTGACTCAGTGACGCGTCACAATGCAGGCGTGGGGGAAGCATCCCCCTTCGTTATGCATCTGGGTCTCGGGAATCAAACCCTGGGCATCCTCCGCTGTCCCCTGGCTTGACGGGGATGCGTCTGCCTTTATGCCCGTGTCTTTCTCGTGCAAGGACACTCCGTGGCCGCCCGCCGAGTGGCAGAGTCGCCGGTCCGGGCCTTTCCCGCCATCCCTGGATCCCGCCCGAGCGGCCAGCCGGGCAGGGGGAGGCGTCGGCGAGGGCGGACGGTGAGCCCCGCTCGGCAGTATCCGCAGACCTGGAGACCGTCCCGGCCGCTCGGGACCCCGGCTCCCTCTTGGCTCGCAGCCAAGGGGCCCTGTGTGCCAGCTGCCCCTCCACGTCTTGTCAGCTCGGCCACACGAGTCCCCGGAAACAGTCGGTGACGCAGCCCCGGCACCGTGAAGGCCGTGTCCCGCGTGAACACAGCCGTCCCCTGTGTCCCGCCACCTGGCAAGGCCCCGTCCACACCTCTCACACTCCCACAGCGGGGGCCACTCTCACAGCACGCGTTTGCAGACACGTCCCCCCAGCTGACGTGAGTGCCGTGACGCTCACTTGGGGTGCTGGGTCTCTTGAGGCCCCCGGCCCCTCTCTCTGCCTCACGCAACCTCCACGTGTTGTCTCGGCCTTTTAACTTCGCCATGTCTGGGACGGCGGGTTGTCCGGCGTCACTTCTCCATTGCCTTTGTTACAGATTCCCACCTGGACAAGGGTGCACATTTTTCCTTGTCATCATTTCTGTGGATTGATCTTTTTCTTAGACACTTCTTAATAGATCTGGGATTTATTTTTGTGTGAAAGGCAGGGAGGAAATATATATATACATATATATATATATATATATGTATATATATATATGTATATTTTCCAGCTGTAACTTAACAGTTCCTTGGAAATTTGCATGTAAGATCTTCTCTGTTGTCTTCACCAGCACGGCCGTTACCAGCACTCCGTCCGTCGTGTGGCCCAGCAGCTCCCTTCACTGCAAGCACATCTGACATGATGATAGTCGTGTCGGTCCCACTTTCCGGATTCTCAGATGCTCTTGACCGAGCTTTGCAGGGAGGTGGCTGGGTGGGTGTGGGGGACACGGTGTCCCCTTTTCTTGGCTGCTCTGCTTCTCCAGGTCTCGTCGCGGGGCGGGGGGCTGCGGGTACTGAGGACGGAACGGGGACTTTTCCCAGAAGAGGCCACATTTTGGGGGACCAAGGCTGGCCTGCTCTCCCAGGCCCCCCTCCCCTGCCTCCAGGAGGCAGCCCGGGCCTGGGCCGCAGTGGCGCACTTGGGTCCACACAGCGGGTTGCTTGGGAAGGTTTCTAACTGCGCCAGAAGGGACAGTCCCAGGCCCCACCCTCATTCCCACGACGTGCCTGCAGCTGATGCTGAGCTTGTATCGAGCATCCGGAACCCTCCCTGGAGTGTCCCTCCCGCTCCCCGGACCCCGCCGGCCCTCCGGGGCTCCCACGCTGCCGTCCCCACAGCACGGCTCCCAGACTCTAACGCGCTGGGGGCAGAGACGGCTCTGCCTTCCTTGTGCTGCACAGAGAAGACCGACAAACAGGACACGGACTGGACAGGAGGACGGAGCTCGGCGGAGAGAAGTTCGAGGTCAGGTGGGAGGACTGTGCCCCCACCACTCAGTTGTCCCGTTTGCAAGGAGCCGGGAGGACCGGTCCCGTCCCGGGCTCACGTTCTGCTCCCCCGACGAGGGGCCCAGGCTCTGCCCTCAGCCCCTCCACCAGACGTGCCGCGCATGGCCCGCTTTCTGTTTATGGAGAAAAGAGAAACTACACTGACCAAAGCCTGGGTCACGACACAGTGACTCACAAATGATAAACAGGAAAAACAAGACTAAATTCGGCAACACGACCTCCTGGAAAGGTTTGCACGCAATGACTGCCGTCAAAGAGCCAGAGGAAATCTTGAACTTGAGGCTCTCCGCTCCGGAGACAAAACCAGAGCCAGCGATAGAAATCCGCATGAACGAGAAATGCCCAGCGACTGTTTCGACGCGGGGCGCCGTGCTCCGCTCGAGTCTCCGGGGTGGCAGTTTGCACTCACGGCTCTGGCTCACGACTCAGTTTCTCCTTCGTCCTCCCCAGGGTCTGCGTTCTCTGCTCTGCTGGAATCTGTGCCCACCGGCCCAGCTCCGGGCACCGCTGCTCCTCTCCAACGAGCCTCGCCTGCTCTCCCGTAAACCCAGGGCTGGACGATGCGCTCCCCGGGGGCCTCGCAGCACAGAGGCCCTGCTCCTCTGGTACAGCCACAAGGGGACCCGCTGAGCATCACTGGGGTGCGGACGATGACGAGCCAGACCCCAGCCCCTGCCTGGTGCTTTGGTGCTGGGGGCTCGGGGCCGTGGGGGCACAGAGAAGGCTGGGCTGTGCAGGTGCCGCTGGGAGGCCCGCAGCCCTGCCCGCGGCCCTCTCTGCCGACGCGCGGCCCTTCTGGGTCACCCGCAGCCACCGCGGTCACCGGGGTCTGGCATTGGGACGGGAACAGCAGCAGTGGAACGGAGGAGGAGTAGCCGAGGAAGCCCCGGGGGTGTGCAGCCCACCCCACAAATGAGCCCAGCTCGGTGTGTGCGGCCAGGAACCCGCGTGCTACGTCCTTGTCCCCGGGACGACCCCGTGAGGCAGGTTCTGTTACCGTCCCTGCGAGGAGAGTGCGTGGGGAGCAGCGCTGCCTCCCGGTGACAAGCCAGGACGCGTGCTCAGCGGCCACTGCTCCCCAGCAGGCGGGCAAGGAGCGCGCAGTCGCGGCCCCAAAGCCAAGGTGGACTCCAGAGAGCCCGAGTACCTGGAGGAGAGTGAAGCCAGCGTTAGAGCAGAGGGCAGGCGGCTGTCCTGGGACCAGCAGTGACACAGGACTTCTTGTTTCTGTAACTCTGATAAGGTGGGCATAACGTCATGCTGACCATTTAGCCATTTGCAAGTGGCATTAAATCCATTCACAGGGGGCGCCCGGGCGGCTCAGGTCACGATCTCACCGTTCCGGGGGTTCGAGCCCCGCGTCGGGCTCTGTGCCGACGGCTCGGAGCCTGGGGCCCGCTTCGGACTCTGTGTCTCCCTCTCTCTCTCTGCCCCCCCCCCCCCCCCCCCCCCCCCCGCTCACACTCTGTCTCGGTCTCTCATAAATAAATAAACATTAAAAAAAAACCCATTCACAGTATTACATAACTGTCACCACTGTCTATACCAGAACTTTGTCATCATCCTGAACAGCGACTCTGTCCCCCTCCCCCTCCCCCACCCCTGGCTGCCACCGGCTCCTTTCTGTCTCCAGGAATTTGACTGCTGAAGGGACCTCGTAGAAACAGAGTCATAGAGTATTTGTTCTTTGGGGCCTGGCTTGTTTCACTCAGGATAACGTTCTCGGGGTTCGTCCGTGCTGACGCGTGTGTCGGCATTTTATTACTTTTTAAGGCGGAAGAGCGCCGTGCGGATAGACCCCGTCGTATTTATCTGCCCGTCCGTTGGCGGACCCTTGGGCTTCCACCTTTTGGCCGCTGTGAGTCATGCCGCTGTGCACGTGGGTGCGCTGGGACCCGAGTTCCTGGCCTCAGTTCTGTGGGACGTAGACCTAGGGGTGGCACGGCTGGGTCGCGGAGCAGCTCTGTGTTTAACTCTTTGAGGGGCGCACGGTTTGTTTCGCACCGAGGCCGCACCGTGGTACAGCCCCACCCCACCCCCGCTTCCACCCAGGGTTCACGTCCTTACAGCCTCCTTGCCAATGCTTGCCCACGTTCGGCGTCATTTATTACGGCCGTCCTTGGCGATGCACTCCTTAAATAAACCTTTAACAGGACACGTCACTAGGCCAAATTGTGGAAGGATTAAACGCCTGGTCCGGTAACGCAACACCCGTACTCCTCACCCTTAGGAACATTTGAGGAAATTTTCTCCCTCTGCTCACAGGGGGTGGTGCAAGGTCACCGCCCTTGGTGTATCGGTTTGCTCGTGGGAATCGTGGGGTTATTCTTATTCTCAAGTGGTGATCGCTTTTGGCTTGCTTATTTTTGCCTCAAAACGAATTCCATCTGTATTCCCAGATGGCTACGCTTTGGACAATGTCAGCACCAGAAAAGAATAATACTGAAACTGGTTAAAACGCGCTAATTTTTTTAAGAATCCCTAGTGTGTAATTATCCTCAAGGACAGGGAGAAGCAGTCTTTCTCTTGATTTCCAGTTCCAGCAGAAATGAGAAGGTCGCCATTTTGTGACCCTAAATGATGCAAGCAAGAATCACGTACGAATGCTAACGCTCTTGGCTGAAGGAGTCGTGGGAGCCCACAGAGCCCTCCACACCAAGTATCACCCTGCAGCTCACTGACTATGTACAAAGGGACGTGTGGGGACACTGATGGCTTGCCCCCTTAATCACATCGTCAAGTTTAGCATCACGTAGTGAGGGTAACGCAGCACGCACACATCATCCGCTGTGATCGGAGACACGTGGCATCATCCAGTAGAGATCTCCCCCCAGAACGTTCAGCCTCAATCTTACAAAGCGTCCAGACCCGACCTCAGTTTGCAAGGAATAAAGGAGTTAGAACCAGCTATTAAGCAACAATCAGACACACCCAGAATGTGGAAGAAGCTACGAGAAGCTGGCCTGGCCTCACCAAAACGTCCACCGAACACACGAGGGAAAAAATGTGGGACCGTTCTGTTCTAGAAGCAAATAGAATAAAGAATTGTAACAACTGAATATAATGAGTGAACCTTGACTCCAGATTGGAAAAACCAACAGCTGTAAATGACATGGCGGAGGGTGTGGAATATGGATTGGATATTAGGTGACAGTGGGACATGATTGTTAGTCTTCTTAGAGGTCACGGCCGTGTCGGGGGTAACGTAAGAGACTGTCCTTCCTCCTAGGATGTGCTGGTGCACATGCACCTAGGGGTCAAGTGTCATGGGGTCGGCGATTTATTGTCGGAGTTTGGGCTAAATGTGTGTATGTGTGAAGAGAGAAAGGAGGAAAGCAAGTGTACCAGAACGCAGACAGTTGTTGGCTGTAGGTAGACGAGTTGAGGGTGACTGTTATCCTAGTATTCCGACTTCTGTATATGCCTGAGAATTGTAACAAAACATTGCGGGAAGTTATTTGTTGCTAACGTTTTAGGTAACATGCTCTCTAGAACACCATTCTTGTCTCTTAAAAGCCTTTGTTTTTCTGTTCTGCAGTTCGGGACCGAGTCCGATCGAAGATGGAAAGAGACATTTTGGCAGAAGTGAATCACCCTTTCATTGTAAAGCTTCACTATGGTAAATAGAGTAAAACATAACCTACTTTTGAGAGGCCCTGACGCCACCTTCCCCAAATCCAGGGAAAATGAAACCGCGTGCTGGGACAGAAGGAGAAACCCCCACCACCCACCCTGTCGAGGGCCTGCGTGGCGTGGGGCTGCCTCCTCTCTGTGGTCCCGTGATCTCTTCCGTGGTCTGCCTCTCTGAGGGAGCAGGATGCCCGGTTCTAATCGGAGACAAAAGTGGGGGGGGGGGCTCGACTTTGTTGCTAAATTATCATCGCTGATACAGTAAAAAAAAAAAGTCTCTTAGCCTAGATTGGGGAGAATCTGTGATCTATTTTTGTGTTGTTTTAGAATGAAATGCCGTATGACCCAATAATTTCTTTAACCAGAATGGCATCACCTTCCGCCATTAACAGCGAGTATTAATGGCACCGTATTTGTATTTTAAGTGAAGGCTAGGTTTCAAGCATCTTAAAGATAGTAGCTCATGGGACCCTCAAAACTTCCTTTCAAGGAGGTTACCGTTTCCATTTTCTGGAAGGGAAATGAGACACAAATCGAATAATTTTGATGTTTGCGGCCACGTGCCTACTCTGCCACGCCGAGTCCTCCTA
Source organism: Prionailurus viverrinus (assembly GCF_022837055.1). Lineage (NCBI taxonomy): Eukaryota > Metazoa > Chordata > Mammalia > Carnivora > Felidae > Prionailurus > Prionailurus viverrinus. The sequence goes on along the minus strand of NC_062565.1, from coordinate 149,897,205 downwards.
GCTTGCTTTCGGTCTTTTCTCCCCTTGGGAAGCAGTAAGTGCAATCTTCACATTAAAAGTAACGAATGAACGGGCGACTCTGGAGTCATGCCAGACCGCGTTAACACTTACGACCCTAGCGAATAACTAATATGCGTCAAGTGCAGGAGAAAAAGAAACAAAACGAAACCCCTACCTTGTTGGTTTCGAAGGTGCTGGGTGTGGGGCGTTGTCCCGGACGTTTACACAAATCAGAAGGAAGCAAAGACATAAGCCGAGTCCAAAGATGGGAGGAGGGCAGAGACTTCTAGCTCCTCCTCGCTCTTCCGATATTGCTAAGCAAACACTTCAGTCTTGTGTAGAAAGTGTGTGGCCCATCTTTTCAGGGCTAGTACAAGTGAATATGGATGTGAACTTGCTGGAAGCCGGTGGTGAGTGAGACTACTCTGGCTGGCAGGCAGGTGCCCCTGGGTCTGTCCCACCGTGTCACCTGGGCTGGGAGGTGGGTGCCCTGGGTCTGTCCCACCGTGTCACCTGGGATGGCAGGCAGGTGCCCCTGGGTCTGTCCCACAGCATCACCTGGGCCAGTAGGTGAGTGCCTCTGGGTCTGTCCCGCAGCTGGGCTGGCAGGTACCCCTAGGTCTGTCCCACCATGTCACCTGGGCCGGCTGGTACCCCTGGGTCTGTCCCGCAGCGTCACCTGGGCCGGCTGGCCGGCAGGTGCCCCTGGGTCTGTCCCACCGTGTCACCTGGGCCAGCTGGCAGGCGGGTGCCCCTGGGTCTGTCCCACCGTGTCACCTGGGCCAGCAGGTGGGTGCCCCTGGGTCTGTCCCACAGCTGGGCTGGCAGGTACCCCTAGGTCTGTCCCACCGTGTCACCTGGGCCGGCTGGTGCCCCTGGGTCTGTCCCGCAGCATCACCTGGGCCGGCTGGCCGGCAGGTGCCCCTGGGTCTGTCCCACAGCGTCACCTGGGCTGGTAGGTCCCCTAGGTCTGTCACGCAGCATCACCTGGGCCGATAGGTGGGTGCCCCTGGGTCTGTCCCGCAGCTGGGCTGGCAGGTTACCCCTAGGTCTGTCCCACCGTGTCACCTGGGCCGGCTGGTGCCCCTGGGTCTGTCCCACAGCGTCACCTGGGCCGGCTGGCCGGCAGGTGCCCCTGGGTCTGTCCCACCATGTCACCTGGGCCGGCTGGCAGGTGCCCCTGGGTCTGTCCCACAGCGTCACCTGGGCTGGCAGGTGCCCCTAGGTCTGTCCCGCAACATCACCTGGGCCATTGGGTGGGTGCCCCTGGGTCTGTCCTGCACCTGGGCTGGCAGGTGCCCCTAGCTCTGTCCCACCGTGTCACTTGGGCCGGCAGGTACCCCTAGGTCTGTCACACCGTGTCACCTGGGCTGGCCGGCAGGTGCCCCTACCTCTATCCACAGGGGCCCGCGGGAGGCTGGCCCTGCCCCTGACACGCAGCCGTTTCAGCTGGTTTCCAGGGCGTTTCTCCGAAGAAGCACCGGGCGTCTTACCGGGATTTTAATCGCACCTTCCGTGTCAGCTCTGTGGTTGATCAAATGAGATTTGCTCTCCTGCTGCCCGTCAAGCCCTAGGAGAGAGGATCCAACCCAGCCTCCGATCTATATAGTTCGGACGAGTCTTTAGTTAGAGGAGGTCTGTCTCTCCAGCCCTGACACTTGTAGTGCCTCTGGCGTTTACTTCTAGAAAATAAAAGGCTTTTGGGCGCTCAGGGATATCGGGACCCCCGCAGCCTTACCTCCTGTGCACATAACACAGATGCCAGGTGGTAGGTCGTCAATAACGTTGAACTGGCCGTCAGTGGTCAGCGGTGATTGGTTTCCCTTGACCCCCACATGCACGTCCAGCCCCCTCTGGAGCGAGGCACGCTGGCTGACCGGTGGGCAAGACCTGAAATTATAGTTCACGGTGAGCAAACCCCGGACGTGAGCCCCACTGCCATGACGCACAGCGGCCCAGCCGGTGGGTCACCGACGCCTCCGCGAAGGAAGGGAGCAGAGGACAGATTTCCTTGACCTGCAGCTATGCGGGGTGCAGCCGGGGAGGGGAGGAGGCTTGCTCCTGTGACCACGTGAGCCCGGAGCCCAGCATTGGCAGTGGGGGCCGGGGGAGCAGGCTGGGCCTGTAGACACTGGCTCCAGGCCGGTTCCAGCCCCTCTGGGATCAAAAAGGAAGCAGGGAGTGAAGGAGAGGAGAAAAGACCAGAGAGGTGACCCTCCAGGCTCTTCCTGAAAGTGAGGGACACAGACAGACTCGTGCCTGCAGCCCTTCCCCCGGACTCTGCCCCGACCCCCGCCCGACCCCAGCCCTGCTTCTGGAAGGCTCCGGCATGTTCCGTGTGTGGCCCGGGATGCCGACCCTCCCTCCTTCCACAGCCTTTCAGACGGAGGGGAAGCTCTACCTGATACTGGACTTCCTGCGAGGAGGGGACCTCTTCAGCCGGCTCTCCAAAGAGGTGCGCGGGGCCGGGAGGGCGGAGTGCGCCCGCGGGAGGGGCGGGTGTGTGCTGCGTGTGACAGTGTGTGCGTGACTGTGTGGTATGAGTGTGTGAGTGTGTATGTGTGTGGGGGAGAGCGTGTGGGAGTGTCAACATGCGCGCGTGTGTGTGTGTTCGCTGTGGGGTCATGTGTGTGTGCGCGCACGCGCGCGTGTGTGTGTGTGTGTGTGTGTGTGTGTGTTAAACAGGCGGCACAAGGGGTGTGGCGCGGCATCTGTCGTCCTTCAGGGGCCGTGAGAGCACGGCCCCGAGGAGCCCCACGAGGCTGCGAACGTCCGTCAGTCCGTCCGTGGCTCTGTCCGCCTCCCCGTGAGGAACGGACGCAAACAAGGGGTCGTAGGAACAGGCGGGAGGGACTGTTTCACGGGGTCTCACCCTGCGTCGTAGGGAGACGCGACTCCCTCGCTGCCCACCCACCCTGGAGGTGCCAGATCTGCACACACGGGGTCGCCACGACCGCCAAACCCTTCCCGGCCCCAAGGCGTAGCCTGGACCTCACGGTCCCGACACGGGAGTTGTCCAGAACGCCACCCTGCGCGACACGAGAGCCCCCCGGCCCCTAATGGACGTGAAGCGCTCCGTGCTTCGTGGCGGGGGGGAAACCAGCCTTCCGCTGAAGGAGGCGGGAGCCCCGGGCTTCCCACCTCCCGAGCCCTCTCACCCAGCGCAGGTGTTCACCCGGCTGCAACCATGGGCTCAGAGTGCCCGCCCCCCTCTTCTCCCCCTCCTTTTCCAGGAGACCCTTCCATCCTGCCTGGCCGTCCAACGCGGACAGTAGACGGTAGAGCAGGACTGGGGGTCCCAGAGCCCCCTGCGTTGCTGTCTCCCTCCGTTATCAAGGGTCCCCCAGACCATGCACAAGTGATACATTGGGCTCCTTGCGATAGACGTGGAAGGCCCGGGGCTGGAGGAATCCGATCCGGGCTCTGCAGAGAGCCTCCCGGAGCGGGTGTGTCTGGTCCCTCTTGTGCTCACGTGTTTCCGAAGATGGCTTCTTGATCAAAAGGCAACAATAATCAGCAAAAAGCCCCATATGGCCTCACTAGGGGAGCGTGTGTCTCCTGTGACACCCTTTATTGCAGAATCGAGGCAAAATTTCCAAGTGTGGGCACGGCAGGTACTCAGAAACGATACGGGAAAGTGCCCTTTTTCTGTTCCGTCTTTGAACGAGGCCAGTGGGCAGCATCCTGCCGTGTTGGTCACTGCGCTGACTTCCTTCAAGGATGGGCATCCGTGGGGTGTTTCATTTCTGGGCAGAAACGACTTGTCGTTTGTACTTGGGGGGCTATGCTGAGATGCGTCGTAGGAACTGGACAAGTAGAGAAATACGGCTGCGCTCTGAGCACAGAACGCAGACAACCCGCGACGGTTGTAGAGAGAGAAGAAGTCAGATTAAAGAGAATCCAATGGCTATGGCAGAACTTGACTAAAAGTGAGCCCGTGGAATATGGTAGCCACTTTAGAAAAGAAACACCCAGCCAGAAGAGGCAGCCGTTGAGCATGGAGCGACGACGGGTGGTTCCAACGGCCAGAAGGCCAATGAGGATTGATGGCCCCAGACGTCACTGCCCGGGACGATGGGGTGTGTGTCCCGACCCCGTGGGGAAGTGTCCCTTCTGTGAGATGGATGCCCTGCACCTGTGGCAGCCTGAAGTATCTGCCACCCAGTTCCCCGAACTGCCCTTATTCTAATTCTGAGCTCACCAGGGAGCCTTGTCTACATCCAGAGAAGGAATTCAGCAATAATACGCCCTGGCGGTCCCTGTGACATTGGTTTCTCACAGTGAACATAAAAAAGTGGTTTGTGATAACAATCTGGCTTTCTAGTAAGGTGACTTTAAAAGCCGCCCCCTGGTCCTTAACGGGACCGGAGGTACGGAACTGTCACCAAGATAATGGCTTTGAAGTCTGCCGGGCACCCGGCCTGGCGTATGCCTTGGCTACCCCGCATCGGGGTGCCCCCACGACTCTCCCCCACGTGCATGTCGCCTTTGGCAGAACTCACCTCACTTTGGGTGGACAGTGGGTTTGCGTAAACCCCGGGGCGGGGGGGGGGGGGGGCGATGAGACCCGAGGTGCGTTCTCAGCAGCCCCTCATCTGGCCTCGCCTGTGCCGTTTCATAGCAGAACCACTCACATCAAAATATACACCCAGAAACACCCCCCAGAGCCGTGTGAGCCGCGGGGGCGAGGAGGAGGAGGAAACCAGGCTCCCCACTCACAGGCTAAGTTCGCGGGGAAGTGCTCTTCCGCCTTCGCTGACCTCACAAGTGTGAAGAGAACTCACTTTTCTGTCGTAAGAGCCCGAAGAGCACGGTGGGGGGAGCTGTGATCCCCCCCGGAGCGGAGGTAACTGAGCGTGCGCTCCGCAGGGCCGGGTCCGGCAGAACACTCCGGCCACAGGATGCGCCGAACAATCCCGTTCTTTCCTACTTTCTCACTAGGTGATGTTCACTGAGGAGGATGTCAAGTTCTACCTGGCTGAGCTGGCCTTGGCGTTAGACCACCTGCACGGTCTGGGGATCATCTACAGGGACCTGAAGCCCGAGAAGTAAGCGAGCCCTTGAAGGACGCCCCTCCGCACCCCCTTTCTTGCTGCCCCCGCCGGTGGCCGTCGCTCTCTGGTGGGTGCACCCCGGAGAGAGGGCTTGGGCCACCCTCTCGCGGACGCCTCCCACGCGGGTTCCACCTGTCCGCCCCTGGGAAGGTGTCCCAACGGGTGCGACTTACGCTGGGGGCCCCGCCCTTCCTCCAGAGCCTTTACTCTGATCCACGGCAAGCTAAGAAAAGACAGCTCTTCTCCGAAGCCATTTTTACCAGGTGTGGCGGTCGTTTATGGGACACGCCCGGGTGACGTTGTGCCCGCACACGATGCAGAGTTCATTTGCCCAGCACCGGTGGGAAGTTCAGGTCGCGTATGGCTTTGACTTAAGCACCTGCAGCAGGTAGCCACAGTAGAACAGTACCGGCTGCACACGTAAATAAATGGTTCCGTGATCACAAAAGGCCCTGTCTTCCGTGTCCCCACAGAGGGGACAGTGTCCTGTGAACTACAGCCGTCTCCCTTAGGGAGCGGTGGCAGGAGCGGATCTCAGAGCTGCGAGCCCTGGGCGCCCGTTAGGCGTGCACCCCGGTTCTCTCTCTCTTTTAAAGGGCAAAGGGATCGTTACAGTTAAAAACAGTGATATTGAATAGCAGAGTGGAAGAAAGATCTTGTCATCAATTGGAATTAGTAGGAGATTAATCTTGAAAGTTGCTCCTTTCTGGGCAGAGATGAAAATACTCGCTTCTTTCCTGATAAATTGTCTTCTTAATTATGTGCCGCACCATTCCCCTTCAGATTCCGCTAAAACAGTCAGCCTTTTTTTCTTAATCTCAGGGCATAGTTTTTAATCGTGGTAAGAAAAACAATATAAAATTAGCATCTTCACTAATTAAATTCACTTTTAAATTTTTTCAATGTTTCTTTTTGAGAGCGAGAGAGGTACAGGGCATGAGCGGGGCAGGGGCAGAGAGAGAGGGAGACACAGAGCCCGAGGCAGCTCCAGGCTCCGAGCCGCCCGCACAGAGCCCGACGCGGGGCTCGAACTCACGAGCCGTGAGATCGTGACCTGAGTTGAAGTCGGAAGCTTAACTGACCGAGCCCCCGGGCGCCCCGACATCTTAACCGTTTTTAAGCGTGCAGCCCTGTGACGCAAAGCACACTCACACAGCTGCGTGGCATGACCCACCTTCCAAACTCCCTTCTTGCAAAACTGAGTATCTGTCCCCGTGAGACACTCACTCCCCTCACCACCCTCCTGCCCCTGGCACCCCCACTGCTACTTTCTGCCTGTGAATCTGGCTGCTCTAGGCTCCCCCCGACCCCGACCCCGACCCCCGTGTGAGTGGAATGCACGGCCTTTCCTGCGTTGTGCCTGGCTCACCGCACTCCGGTCCATCTGGGTGCTAGAGTGGGACGGTGTGGCTTCTGTCCATTCCCCTTCCTGGTCTCTCTAAGCCTGGGCTGGTACCCCTGCCACCCAGAGCTGATGGGACAGGATCTAATGACAGCAGAAGAAGGAATGGAAAGCTAGGAGCCCCGGGGACCCTGAGGGCTGACAGCCGGAAGAAGGGCCTCCTCAATTGCCTGCCGGCCTGGGTCCGCCCGTCCAGACTCCCCCTCTGCCGGCCGGTGAGCAGGGCCCTCCCACGGGAGAGGCGGGCACGGAAAGGCCAGTGCCCCTCCCCCCCCCCCCCCCAGGGCTTCTAGATGTCAGATGCCGCTGTGACAAGAGCTTGGACCCAGCTCCTATGACAAGGCGAAGCCTGCCGAGCCCCAGGGCTCCTCGGTGCCAGGGCCCAGGTGTCACAGGCTCCCCAGAGCCTGGGGTGGTCACGAGAGCCAGGGTGGGGCTCACGGAGGGGCGACGGGAAGAAGTAGGGGGCCTCTGACCCAGAGAAAAAATGCACGAGGCTCCGGATCTGCACAGGCCAAGGCGATCCTGGACCCTGAAAATCACATTCCCCGCACAGGACAGTCTGAGGGGTTCCCGACCCTTCCCGTGGGCTTAAGAAGGTCTCAGACCTGCGGGTCCCAGCTTTTGCCGGGTTAACCCCAAACACCGTGGATCTGAGTCCGCTCGTGCCCCGGCAGAAGCTGCTGGCGGGGGAGGCCGTACTCTGCAAGCCCACGTCGGTGCGTCGCAGGCGGCCCGTGTGCTGACTGCCACCCAAGGTCGCGCACGCCAGCCCGGCTGGGCGGCTCGTGAGGCATGCTTTCTCCTCTCTCTTTCAGCATCCTGCTGGACGAAGAGGGACACATCAAGATCACAGGTTGGTAAAGGGCAGCGGTGTCCCGGTGACTTCCCCCTGGCCTGGTAAATGGGGGAGCGGTCTGGACCCCAAGTCCCCCTGACGCCCGCGTCGGCTGCTGTGTGTCTCTGATTTGGCTGGCGTTTTCACTGATGTGGATGGGCTGTGTGTGTGTCCTCACAGCATCTGGAAATTCTCGAGCTTGCCAGCTTCCCTTCCGTTTCTCTCTCCTTCTGACTGAAGACCTTCCAGAACCTTCCCTGCAGACTCTCAGTCCGGGCTGTTTTGGAGCCGCCTTCTCCACACCCCTTCCTCCCAAGACCCCTCTTCTCCACATACCTTCCCCCCCCACAAGGCCCCCTCTTCTCCTCACCCCTTCCCTCGAGACCCCTCTTCTCTGCACCCCTTCTCCCCAAGGCCCCCTCTTCTCCACAACCCTTCCTCCCTGAGGCCCCCTATTCTCCTCACCCCTTCTCCCCAAGGCATCCTCTTCTCCCCACCCCTACCCCCCTGAGGCCCTCTCTTCTCCACACCCCTTCCTCCCAAGGCCCCTCTTCTCCGCACCCCTTCCCTCCGAGGCCCCCTCTTCTCCGAGCCCCTACTCCCCAAGGCCACCTCTTCTCTGCAACCCTTCCTCCCTGAGGCCTCTTCTCCGCACCCATTCCCCTCCGAGGGCCCCTTTTGTCTGCACACCTTCCTCCCCGAAGCCCCCTCTTCTCCACACCCCTTCCTCTGAGGCACCCTCTTCTCACCCCTTCCTCCTGAGGCCCCTCTTCTCCGCACCCCTTCCCCCCAAGGCCCCCTCTCCTCCACACCCCTTCCTCCTGAGGCACCTCTTCTCCGCACCCCTTCCCCCCAAGGCCCCCTCTCCTCCACACCCCTTCCTCCTGAGGCACCTCTTCTCCGCACCCCTTCCCCCCAAGGTCCCCTCTCCTCCACACCCCTTCCTCCTGAGGCCCCTCTTCTCCGCACCCCTTCCCCCCAAGGCCCCCTCTCCTCCACACCCCTTCATCCTGAGGCCCCTCTTCTCCGCACCCCTTCCCCCCAAGGCCCCCTCTCCTTCACACCCCTTCCTCCCGAGGCCCCCTCTCCTCCACACCCCTTCGTCCTGAGGCCCCTCTTCTCCGCACCCCTTCCCCCCAAGGCCCCCTCTCCTCCACACCCCTTCCTCCCGAGGCCCCCTCTCCTCCACACCCCTTCCTCCTGAGGCCCCTCTTCTCCGCACCCCTTCCCCCCAAGGCCCCCTCTCCTCCACACCCCTTCCTCCCGAGGCCCCCTCTCCTCCACACCCCTTCCTCCCGAGGCCCCCCTCCTCCGCAACCCTTCCCCCCAAGGCCCCCTCTCCTCCACACCCCTTCGTCCTGAGGCCCCTCTTCTCCGCACCCCTTCCCCCCAAGGCCCCCTCTCCTCCACACCCCTTCCTCCCGAGGCCCCCTCTCCTCCACACCCCTTCCTCCTGAGGCCCCTCTTCTCCGCACCCCTTCCCCCCAAGGCCCCCTCTCCTCCACACCCCTTCCTCCCGAGGCCCCCTCTCCTCCGCAACCCTTCCCCCCAAGGCCCCCTCTCCTCCACACCCCTTCCTCCCGAGGCCCCTCTCCTCCGCAACCCTTCCCCCCGAGGCCTCCCCTCCCCTCTCCGTGGCGCCCACACAGTCTCGCTGCCACATGTCCCCACACCCTGTTTTCCCACAAAGGGAGTTTTACCCAGTGCCAGTACCGGGCACAGTGCATCTAGCCCCTGGCAATAAATATTGATTATACATCTTTACATGCTTGTTAATGTTGAAAGTTAGGTCTACAATTTCTCATGAGCTTCTGTACCAGATCCTGACTGTCCGTTTAACCGGACCTTGCCTGGCACGGCGGTAGGGCACCTGTAATGTCCTGTCATCAGAGTTATGGGGCATTTGGTGGAGGGTTAAGCTTCTCTTAATACTTCAGAAGTTGTCTTTGCCCAACGAGGAACTGCACGTAGAACATAGAAGTGACACTTGTGTGCGGTGTTTGCGAATAGCCTTGAGCTCCCACGTCAAATGTATCTATGATGTTACAGGGTTTGGGCTTTCTCTGATCAAGTAATCATGCTTCTGTTATTATTATTATTATTACTATTATTATTATTATTATTATTACTCATGACCCGGGGCTAATCCTGTGTCATGATTGGCCATTTGGGCCAGGTGCAAATTACAAACAACCGCTCCCAGGCGCTAATGTGCAAAGCAAGTCCTTCAGCTGGAGGAAGCACATCCACCCGTAGGTAGTGTGACCCCCTTGCCCGGCCTGTGACCTCACGCCACCCTCACCGGGCCCTGACGGAGATGACGGACCGTGGCCTTCTTCCCAAACACGCTGAAACCGAGGGCCTCCGTCCTGAGAGCCACGTTCCCACGACTTTGCCCACCAAGTGCGTGGCCACGCCCGCTGTGCCAGAACGGAGACCCTCGTGAGGATTTCCTGGAGGTCGGGGGGAGGGGTGGCCGCCCACCCCACGGCAAATGCCATCTTCCCTTTGTGCCTCAGCTCCGGGGACCACCTTCCCCAGCGGCCCGTGCCTGGAACCCCTTCCGGCCCTTGCCTTCAAGCTAACCACCTCCGCCCATCCCAGCGGACCGGGGGCCACATGCTTCTCTGTCCCCAGGCCTGCTTGTCGGTCCCCAAGAAGTGCCATCCCTCGATCCTGTTAGCAGGCACTCCTGGGTTTGTAGATTCTTGAAAGACTCTGTAACTTACCGTGTGGGGGCACGATGACGCTTGCATCCAAGGAGGGTTCTGTGCTGGGACAGAGCGGGCGGGAGGGGTGACACGTGCGGGCAGAATTCCCCCACGTGACGGGGGAGCTGGCGGGTCAGGAGCCCACACAGACGCGGTCCTGACTGCCGCCCAGACTGAAGCAGCGCCCTGTGCTGTCCCTCTTTTAGATTTCGGGCTGAGTAAGGAGGCCATCGACCACGATAAGAGAGCTTACTCCTTCTGCGGGACCATAGAGTACATGGCACCCGAGGTGGTGAACCGGCGGGGACACACGCAGAGCGCCGACTGGTGGTCCTTCGGTGTGCTCATGGTAAGGGTCCTCCCCGTCCGCGTCGCTGTCCCTTGTGGCCGTGCCCAGGTTGCCCAGAGGCCCGCGAATGACCAGGGAAAACAGTGTTTGGGACGTATGCGAGCAGTGTGGCTGTGCGACTCGGGGACGGGGAGGAGGCCACCAGATTCCTGCCCCTGCCCCTCCTGGCCGCCTCCCTCTCTGCCCATCCCAAATTCCACCATCAGGAAACAGAACTGGGTTCACGTAAGGACCCACAGGTACTAAGAGTCAAAGCTTCCTTGTAGTTAACAGTCGTACAGGCTGAGCATGAGGGTTTTAAGGGATGCAGTGATCTTTGTATTAAAGACATTTGTCACGCACAAAATCCTGCTGAGTCGCAAAACTTAACGTGAGCCAAGATATACATGGAGTTGGACATTTTTACATCTACGTCTAGAAATTTGACTTTTCTTTAGCTCGTGTGTTCACACGGCTCAGACACAGACACCGCCCAGCCTGGGGCGTCCTGTCCCCAGACGGTCCTTCCTCTCCCTTCCTCGTGCCCCATCACTCCGCCATCCTCCCCGACAGCACTACGCTGGGGGCCCTCCGTGCTCCCGTGCCCTCAGCGCACACCAGACTTCTCAGCTGGCGTGAGGCACAGCCTGTGCGTCCCAAGCCCAGCTTCTGTGCGTCCAGGCCACCACACCACATGCCTCACCTCTGTGTCCGACGCCCAGGGTTCTGGGCACCCTGTCCGGGTCCTCTTGGCACTTTGACACGTGGCCGCTATAAATCCGTCATGTTGCGAATACCCACTGGGAGTGTCTCCCCAACACAGGCACTTGGGCACCGCCCCGTCGGACCCCATCACGGAGAGCAGCGCCCACGCTCGGGGAGCTCCGTGACCCGTGGGGGTGACGCGGCTGTGGGCTCTCACCTCAACCTCCTCCCGGGGTCCCCTGCCCTTCCTCGTCCCAAAGCTCTAGGAGAGCTCTGGAGTTTGGAGAATATCGCACGGACGTCGGCCCTTTGCCTTTCCCAAGGAGACCTGGTTCCAGCAGCATCTGACGTCATTGACGCAGCAGGAACTGGGAGCGCTTGGCTCCGGGCGTTTCTCACTGAGTTGGTGGGATCATCCAGTCATTTGGGTTGAAAAGACTCCACAGTCAGGGTCTCGTAACAGCCGGGGAGGCGAACGGGTCCAGAACGGTTGTGCTCGGCGGCAGGAAGCGGAGGGGGCGTCACCGTGATAACAGGGTCTCATGGCACTGAGTTTACAAGGCGCCTTCCTTCCTCCTCATCCCATCTGAACCAAAAAAATCATTAAGTTATGTGGGAAAGATCTCATTCTTTCTGTTTATAGAAGGGGAAACGAAGGCTCAAAGGGCTTGAGTGATTAAGATCATATAATTGTTCTAAAACCCACATTCTCATGTAGACCTGCCCACCGATCCCTTTAGCCCCCAGCGCTAACCAGCTGGCTAACCGGCCAGATGTGACGATGCCTGTTTTCCTTTGGGCAGCACCAGGAGCGACTTCCAAATTCCCACTTGCAAAGAGAGATGGGTCTAGGGTGGCATTGGTGTCGCGTCTGAGCTCGGACTCGGGAGGAGATCGGTTTAGGGCATGCCGTGTGTATACAGTGCCCTCCACCGGCTTTGTTAAAGGGCGGGTAGGACCACCAAGGGAGCACCGCGAGGAACGGTCTGCACACTACAGGGGTCGCCGCCCGTCCCCTGCACGTCCTCACTGAGGGGCTACCCCCAGACCGTCTGATGGCCACAAGTGCCCTCCAGGCTCGGACGAAGACGCCTGCATGGATGGCGGAGGCCCTTGTCCTCGAACAAAATTGTCTGAAGTTAGGTCCTTGAGGCTGGAAAAGAACTTGAGCAGTAGTGGTGGTCTCCATGGCAACAGTAAATCGCTAACATCTCCACACTAGCCTGGAACTCCGTTTTCAGGAGGACGTTGGGATTGTGCTTTGTGGGTGCTTTGCAGACATCGGAATGCTCCGAGGTCGTAAGGGAGAGGCCCTTAGATTTTTCTCTCATTTCTTAGCCACTCACACTGAGCGTGCGTGGATGTTCACACGCAGGTGTCTGTGTAAATTGTTCGGCACATACAGCTGGCTCGGGCTCAGGAGCTGCCCTGGGAAAGGAAATGAACGCCTGCACCTCTGCCCTCAAAGGACCAGGTCATGTAGACTTTCAAGTGCTCAGAGCAGGGGTGATGCACAGTGGGTGCTGAGGGTTGTGGACTAGTCTGTGCTCTGCGCCCTCCAACACACGTGCACACAAACTTATACACCCCTGCTGAGGGGCATGTGGGTGGCTCAGTCGGTTAAGCATCCGACTTCAGCTCAGGTCATGATCTCACGGTCCGTGGGTTCGAGCCCCGCGTCGGGCTCTGTGCTGGCAGCTCGAAGCCTGGAGCCTGCTTCGGATTCTGTGTCTCCTTCTGTCTCTGCCCCTCCCCCACTCATGCTCTGTCTCTATCAAAAAATGAATAAACGTTAAAAAAAATTAAAACAAAAACCACACCTGCTGAGCCCAGGCCAGCCCTGCCCCACCCTGGGTACGGCCACCATCCCAAACATCCCATTTCCCTGTAGGATTTGTCCTTGTCCGTTTTCACATTAAGATGTAACTTGCCCTTGATTTCTTTTTTAAGAATGTTGTTCAGCCAAACGAACTTGAATTGCAGGCTCCCTGCTATGAAGTGTGTCCCCTATGGAGAACCTTCTTGTCCCGCCGCTCCCGGCCTCGTTTGGGTGCCTTCCGTGGTGTCGTCTGTGCCCCAGGGCTGGCCACTCTCTTGAGGCTTGTCAGATGTCCCTTCAGACAGGGCTTTCTACCCCAGCACTGTTGAGGTTTGGGGCTGGACAGTTCTTTGGGTGGAGGCTGTTCTATACATTGTAGGATGTTAAGCAGCATTCCTTGCTACTCAGTAGACGTCACGGGCACCTACACCCCCAACCTCCCCAGCTTGACCATCAACCTGTCCCCAGACATTGAGAGATACCCCCCTACGGGAACAGCCTCCCCCACTGAGAACCACTGCTGTAGATACGTCAAAATATTTATCCTTCTGTACATTTCCACAGCCTGCCTTGATGCCGACCTGTGAATGGACCTCTTGGGGAACCGCCAGCACGTGTCCTGGTGTGTGGGACCCCAAGGCCGATGATGGCTTATATCAGTTTGCCCTGGAAACCTTGGTCGGTCTCGGTATTGTTGAACAGCAGAGCAAACCTCTGACTGCATATAATGTCCCAGGAAAGCACATCAGTAAGGCCCTGATTTCCTGGGATGCTTAAATACGGAGAAAGTGCTGAGCGGCTTTGTTGAGAACAGTAATACTGAAAACTGAAATGATCTCCTTTCTCCACGTGTGACAGAGAGGGAACCTGTAAGGGGGCTGGGAGTGGTGGAAATAGACTCGTGTGGGGTTCATCACGATCACCACCACCAGCATTGTCTTCATCACCAAGAAGCATTTAGTGGACACCCACGTTTGCGCTGTGTTAGATGCTCATGAATAGTGCGTGACCTCCCGCTGTGTTGCAAGGGGAAGAACAGGGGAAGGAGGGAGAGAAACACAAAGGCTGTGGATCCCCCGGGGTCATAGTCAAAGCGAAGAAGGAATCACCAGGCGAATGCTGCAAGTTGCTGGTTGACCCACAATAAACGGTTACATGAGGCACAGATGTTCGGGACGGGCCCCGATTTTGTAGCAATGAGTTCTCAAAGGCTTTTCCTTGCCATGGAATTTCATTCCTGAAGGGAGAAAGAAGGGTAGAAGCAAAATAGGAAGGGGGTTTTCTTTGCTAATAGGATTCTATTTTAAGAGATACTTTGATTTCTACGATCAACGTATAAACTTTCATCTAGTTTTGTCAGATGAATGGCTCATCTGCCAGAGCGTTCTACCCTTCCATTTAATTATATTTGCCTATTTTTGGATCATCTTCTGGACTCTCTGACTCTCCGTTTTTATGGCTTGTAGATTGATTGATTGCCTGCAGTCTGTTCGGTGTGTTTTCACCGAATGAGTACACACGGGAGGGACAGCAGGTGTTAGCACAGAGGAATGCTTCACACATCTCAACAGGAAGGAACTCTTAACGTTTCTTTTCAGATTTTACCTTCAAAAAGCAAACCGAGAGTATTAATAAGGCCTTAACTACACTCATTTCTTTCGGTTGGTTAATTTCACTCCCGGCAGGCTGTCATAAGGGTAACTCCGTGGGGTAGGAAAGCTTTTAGGTACATTTTGGCATTACTTATAATAGCAGGAAATTGGAAACGTTCTAAGCGTCCAACAACAAATAAACGTGTTTTGGCATATCCACATATAAAGCGATGTTATGAAGATTTTCCAATAAGCATTGGAAGCCTTTATATTGTTCTAGGAAAGGTTGGTATATAAAACCTTAAAAAACACAGCTTCAAGAAAGTACCAGAAGGAAATAACAAATATTAACCGTGGCTACCCCCGGATAATGGAATTGTGGGTGATTATTTTGGTCTTTCTACTCCGATGTAGTTCTCGAGTTTTTCCTAATGCGGAGGAGAGATACCACGGGATAAATTTTAAAGGAACAGAGACATGCAGTCAGAATCAAAACTAAGGCAAGTTTAGTAAGATCATACCAACACCCGCACCGAGGCTGTTTCCTTATACAGTTTACCCTTGAACCGCACAGGACTAGGGGGCACTGACCTCTGAAGGTACTGGAAAATCCACATACAACTTCGACTCCCCTCAAAATTAACTAATAATATAGCTTAATGTTGACCAGAAGTCTCACGATAACATAAGCAGTAGATTAACACATATTTCGTGCATTATATGTATTAGGTACTGTATCCTCACCGTAAGGTAAGGTGAAGAAATGTTGTTAAGAGAAAATCATAAGAGAAAACACGCCTGTGGTGTATGTAGTACTATATTTACCAAAACATGACCCGCACGGAAGTGGATTATTTCACACCCGTCTCGTTCACACCCGTGTCGTTCACACCCGTGGTGTTCACACCCATATTGTTCACAACCGTGTCGCTCATACCCATGAGTCACAGCTGTGTTGTTCCCAGCGGTGTCGTTCTCACCCATGGCGTTCACACCCGTGTCATTCACAGCCATGTTGTCCACACCTGCGTCGTTCACACTTGTGTCGTTCATGCCGGTGTTGTTCACACCTGTGTTCACGCCCGTGTCACCCACACCCATGTTGTTCACACCCGTGTTCACACCTGTGTTCAAGGCTCAAGTGTAGTTGACAAGGACGTGAAGACGCGGCCTGGGACCGGTACTGTAGCCTCTGTCAGTTAGATTCAGCGTCCCATTTTCAAGGACAGGGTTTGGTGGCACGCCTGCCCTAGTTTTTTCTCAGAAGGGGGCAGGTGCGCACCTCGTCCAGGTCGTACCCTGCGGGTCCAGGCCACCCCTTCCAGAGCCCGTGCAGTCCGGGCTTTTCCGTGCTCGGGAAAGGCTGGCCCTCGATGCTGTCTCCGTCCCGGAGGCCGTCCCGGCACAGGTCCGCTTGTTATTTTCAGCGTGGCCCTGTCGGAGACATTCCTGGCTCCATATTGTTCTCACTGGACGTTCTTAACGGACCAAAGTCACTCTGCCCTGGCCGCCGCCTCCACAGCACACACCAGAGAAGGACGGGAACGGGGTCCTCCACCGGCCCCGCGGAAGGGGGACGGCCCAGCCTCCATCCCCTTGCCATCCATCCCCTTCCCCAGCGTGTCTCCTCGCCTACCACGGCCGGGGTACGTCCTGGGTTGCTGGCTTGTGCGCCTCCCCGCCCAACTTTGAGCGCCATGAGGCCGCTCTGCTCGCTGATGTGCACCTAGCGTGTCGGCCAGGGCCTCCGCCGGACTGATTGGGATTTTGAAAGGACATGTGAACTTTGGCTGCATTTTGCCCACCTGGGGGTCTCTGCTAGTAAATCCAGTCGCTCTGAACACTCACCTCCTTGTTCTGTGTTCCTCTGCAGTTCGAGATGCTCACGGGATCGCTGCCGTTCCAGGGGAAGGACAGGAAGGAGACCATGGCCCTCATCCTCAAGTGAGTAGGAAACACCCACCCTTGGGGATCTATCCAGTATGCCCAGCACCTTCCAGAGCAAGAGCTTCGGTCTTGGAAGCCCGGGTTGTTAAGTAGGCATCAGCAACAACCGTGATACGCATTCTTGGCGTTTTCGCTGCAGGGGAGACGCTGACGGGGATCCCCGAGTGACCCTGGTGAAGCGCAGATAACGTTTTCCATCAGCAAAATCGCGTGTGGTGTCAGCGGCAGGGAGTGTGGTGATCAGGGACCTTCAGAAACAAAGTACAGATTCGGAAGGGTAGAGGACTTAGGGGCTCCAGAGAGCACAAGAGTGGGGGTTCCTTTCTTTCTCTCCCTCTTGACCCCATTCGTTCAGGTCCCTGAGCTCTCCTGCCTCACGTTGGCGAGGAATCACGTTGCCCACGTGACTGGACACACGCACAATTTTCTGTTCAGTTCTCCCAAAGAATCAATTACCGTGCAAGTGGATGTTGCTCTTAGCATCCCGGAAAGACGTGTAAACCCAGTGCCGGTCCTGCGATCATACCTTAAACATGAGCAGGCTCCGATACCCTAAACATGAGCAGGCTCCGCGTAAGCACGATGTCAGAAGGGAGAGCTCCAGGAGGAGAAGACAGGAGCGTGGATGGGGGTAGAGAAGCGGCTGGAAACAGGTACCCCTCGCTCCAAATTAGTGTCCCTCTGCTGTGCGAGGGCGTAGAGAAGCCGTAAAGCTGCTGGTCCTCGTGACCCGCTCTCGCAGACCCTGCAGGTGGACACGACACTTTTATAAGAGCAAGAGGCGCCTAAAAAGCTTAAGTTTTTGTAGGTTGCGCCATTGTATAAGTGGGAGGAGAGAAAGGAGTGGAGGAAAGCCCACAGAGAGGATTTGATCAGTGTCTTCCTCTGTTGTGGGCAACGGATCTATGGCTGCGGCCTGCTATTTTTGCACTGTTTACCTCTGTGACTTTTAATTTTAAGGGGGAACACGAGCTGTACTTTCTCTAAAACGAGAATAATTCCCTCCAGCTAATCCTGTGTGTGGACTCGTCGCTTGGGAGTGGCTGAGCATTTCTGAAAGTCAACACCAAGCTGTGGTCCCATGGCTCCCAGAACACAATCTGGGGACCCCGGGGACCGAGAGCCTCCTGGGGGCTCGCAGGCTCCTCCTTTCCTGGATTTTTGTTCTTTTTTTGCAGTCATTTGGGTCAATTAGATTACTGGGTTTTATTTTATTTTCATTTTATGTTTTTCATCACAGTAGGTTGATAAGGGTACATTAACTTTTCGAGGAGCCTCCACACCGTTTTCCAGAGCGGCTGCACCAGTCTGCATTCCCACCAACAGTGCCGGAGGGTTCCTCTTTCTCCGCATCCTCGCCAACCTCTGTTGCTGCCTGAGTTGTTGATGTTAGCCATTCTGACAGGCGTGAGGTGATATCTCATTGTAGTTTTGATCTGTATGTCCCTGATGATGCGTGACGTGGGGCATCTTTTCACAAATCTGTTGGCTATCTGAAGGTCTTCTTTGGAAAAATTCTATTCATGTCTTCTGCCCATTTTTTTAGTTGGCTTATTTGGTTTTGGGATGAGGAGTTGTGTCCGTTCTTTATGTATTTTGGATACTAACCCTTTATCCGATATGTCATCTGCAAATATCTTCTCCCATTCCGTCGGTTTTTTTTTTTTTTTAGTTTTGTTGATCGTTTCCTTCGCTCTGCAGAAGCCGTTTATTTTGATGGGTCTCCAATAGTTCATTTTTGCTTTTATTTCCCTTGTCTCCGGAGACATACCTGGAAAAATGTCGGTAGGGCTGATGTCAGAGGTGTTGCTGCCTGTGTTCTCTAGGCCTTTTATGGTTTCGGGTCTCATATTTAGGTCTCTCATCGATTTTGAGTTTATTTGTGTGTGTGTGGTTACGAAAGTGGTCCAGGTCTATTGTTCTGCATGTCGCTGCCCAGTTTTCCCAACACCACTTGCTGAAGAGACCGTCTGTTTCCCATTGGATATTCTTTTCTGCTTTATTGAAGATTAGTTGACTATATATTTCCGGGTTTATTTCTGGCTTCTCTGTTCCATTGATCTGTGTCTGTGTTTGTACCGGCCCCATACTGTCTTGATTAGTACAGCTTTGCAATTAACTTGAAGTCTGGAATCGTGAGGCCTCCAGCATTGGTTTCCTTTTTCAGGATTGCTTTGGCTATGTGAGGTCTTTTGTGGTTCCATCCCAAGTTTGGGATTGTTCGTGCTAGCTCCGTGAAGTCCCAGATTTTCTTCCTGTGCCGCAACAGATCGAACACAGAGGTAGATGAGCATACCTGTCTCTCTCTCCTCTCACCCAGAAGAGATTCCCGAACTGTGAACAAGATCACTCTCCCAGCCAAACCTTTTGTTGTTATTTTGGAAAACGTGGTTCGTAGCGTAGCCACGTAGTAAAACATCATTTAAAATGTTACTTATGTTCATGGGATTCTTAGTGGTTCTTTTTAATTAGTTGCATTAGTTTTGAAGCGAATTATTCAATCGCTATGGTAAAGATTTCTCTCCTGGAACCCACGTAAACAGAAGTTCTTTGATGCCCGCCGTGACTTCTAGGGCGCAGAAGGGCCCTAAGGCCAGAAGGTTTGGGTGCCGCTGCTCTGGCTCACGTCGGTTTGATCTGTTCATGCTGACTGAGCAGGATCGCAAAGTGCTGGAGAAAACTCTGGCCGTCCTTCTCATCCTAAACTACAACTCCGTTTTCAGAGCCAAGCTGGGCATGCCACAGTTCCTCAGCACCGAAGCGCAGAGCCTGCTGAGAGCCCTCTTCAAACGGAACCCGTGCAACCGTCTGGGTAAGAGCCCGCATGCGCCCCGGGAGGGCAGGGGCCGTCCGCCCGCCCACCTCTACTGCCTGTCTGCACCTTTTACCAGGTTCACTGAGAGCAAGGGGCCTGAATCAGGTGTGCAAATGCCCTCTCGCGTCCAAGCTACAAGGACTTCGAAGACACAGTCTCTGGCCAGGGGTTATTAGCCGTTTCCCAAAAGGCACTGTTTTTGCACAAAAGGGTGGAACTTGTTTCTACTCGTTTTACGTTTAGAACCCCGCAAACCTGGGACAGGACGGCTGAAAGCTGCCTCTTGTTCAGTCCCCCTTAAATTAATACATCCTAACGTGTGTGAAAATCAAGAGTTACGCGAATGTTAGCCAAGTACTAATCCACTTTCAGAATCACTCTCCGCGAAAGGTTTCCCCCCGGCTGCCTCTCGGTGGACGTCTCCTCCTGCAGACGCACGGGTTGCCTAGGACTCCCGCGAGTAACACAGCTGCCGAATCCTCTTTGCCCGCTTGCCGCTTTCCATCCCTCGTTGTCACGGGCACCTGCGTGCGCGCTGGGCGTAGTGACGCGTGGTCAGCGGTCAGCAGTGCGGTGGGGCCGTCGGGCGGGAGGAGGTGCCCGGCACGGTGCCCACTACGGGGGGAGCTGGAGAGCAAGGACACGAGCAGGCCCCGTCCTGGTGCCCGCATAGCGCCAGGCTCTGCTGTCCAGAGAGCTGATGGAGCAGCGTATTAACACTCGGCAAAACCCACCAACATTTTAAACCGTGTACGTTCCCCTACCAGGAGATGTTACTTCTAGAAGTCTATCCAGCCTGTAAGTTGCATGTATAAAAAACGCTTGTTTAGCAACGACCTAGAAATCAGGCATACGTCCAACAATAAGGACACCGTCAAGTAAATTACGGCACGTCGTCCCAGACCTACAGGGCAGCCGTCTAAATGGGGTGTGCTGTCACCAGGTGTCCCCGCGATGGCACCAGTGACCTCTCAACTGGGTAATTCTCTCTCGTGGAGGACCATCTTGCACTGCAGGATGTTCAGCAGCATCCCCGGCCCCTCCCTCGATGCCTCGCTCCCCCTGCCCTAGCAAGCACAACCGTCTCTAGCCTTGACCCTGGGGACAGCCCCCCGGTGAGACCCTGGTTCTGTAAACCCGGCTAGAGAGATGCCCAGCATCTATCTAGTTGCAGAGATGAGTTGCTACAGAGTCTAAAGGCATCCCATGGTGGAGCCTGTACCCGTTTTATAGCAGAGGCGGTCTCTGCGAGGGGGTGTGGGGAGACCCACGTGAGCCCCGGCCCCGAACACCCACCTGGCACAAGCCCCGGGATGGTGTCTGTTAAACGGCTGTGGTCGAATGACTTTGATTCAAACCAGCCAGCGTGATAACTGTGCACCTCTTAGGCGCTGCACCACATAGGGGCCCAGAGGCCGGACCCTAAAGGCAGGGCCTGCTCACTGGGCCACAGGCACTTCCCTGGAGGCAAGGCCGAGGCCCTCCCTGGAGAGCAGCTCTGGTCACTGAGCCACCAGGTGCCAGCGGGCAGGGCAGGGAGCCTTGAGGTCCAGGATGGGGCGCACCCCGGCCTCCACGGTGGGTTTTACACTGTGCTGACAATCAGGGGCTGTCGTGGTGTCTGTGCGTCCAGCTCGTGATCCGGAGGAACCCTCCAGGGCTAAACAGAATCTCCTCCACCTTGTTTCGGGCACCCCAGTGAAGTCCCAGACGGGACCTAAAGACCCTGGCCAAGAATCGTCAGGACCCCTCCTTGTCCTGGCTCTGACCGAGGCAAGGCCGGGGCCCTCGATTCTGAGCCATGCAGCGACGCCTACACCAGGCCCTTCCATTAGGAACCGGGCTTGCCCGCTCCCCGGCCGCGTGTGCCTGCACAGGCAGGCTCGGGAGGGCGGCAAAGGCTTGCCTCTCTCTCCGTCTTGGCGGTCTCCCCTACACGGCACGGGGCTGCCGCAGACGAGGCCCTCACGTCACCGTGGAGCCACCCTGCCCTGCGGGTGAGGGCCACGGGGGCAGCGGGAGAACGCAGCCCCGGGAGCGCAGATGGGGAGTCGAGGGCCTGCGTCTGACCCTTCGTCCTGGAACTGCTGTGTCGTTGCAATTTTGCCAAACCCCGTGTGGCCTGGCCCGGGCGCCTCCGCGAAAGAGCAGACGCTCACATCCGTCCCCGTGGCCTCAGGGGAGGAGGTAGGCAGCACCTGGTAATTGCGAGAGGTGTTTTAAGACCTGGAAGCAAACAGTAAATGCGTCCCTCCGTTCGGTGTGTTCACTCCCTCCAGTTCATCCCTGAGCATCGCACAAAGATCGTGACCGTTTGCCTGTTTCTGATCTGACTTTCCTGATCATGAATCAGTTGATTACCTCCCCTGAACGTCTCCGTCCGTGTGCGCGTGACGCAGAAGGAATCCCTCCCCGTCCAAAGCCAACCTGCGCTGCAGCCTGGCCCGTCTTACCCCGCAGAACGCACCTGCCTCAGAGTCTGGGGTGCACATAAACATCTGGCCGGTCATTTCCACTCATTTCTGGGCCCCCCGAGCCCACCCGGTCAGAGCCCCTGTGTTGTTCTGTCCGTCTTCAGATGCCTGGTCCCGACACCCGGGCGCACCTCTATTTTGATTCTGTGTCTCCTTCCCGAGTGCTCTACCCTGACCGGCGTGGGCACAGCCTCTCCGCACAGCCCGGAGGCAGGCTGGGGGCAGCTCAAGCACTCCTCTGCCCAGCTCACTCCTCTTCTGGGGCCTCGGCCCTCCCGGGGAGGACGGTGGTGTGCGTGGGGCACTGCCCTAAGAGAATCATTATCTCATTGAAATCCTCACAGCAGTGCTTCCAGGTAGGGAAAGGAGGGTATTCACAGAACGCCTGAGTCACTTACAGTTGTTTAACTCGACGATGTCGTTTTTCACACTGCCGTTTCTTTTTCTCGAAGTAACGACTCACGTGGCAGTAGGGGGTTGTAAGCGTTGGCTCGGCAGCTGGTTAGCGAAAGCCCAGATCTACCCGTCTGCTGGGTTTACTGTCCCTAGTGCATTGTTTTCCCATCCTCGTGAGCGGTGCCTTGTGGTCGCAAAGTGGCTGCCACAGCCCCAGGCGTCACATTCAGTTGAAGGGAGGAAATGGATGAAACGAGCTGCCTCCGTCCCTTTTATCAGGAAGGCAAAGCTTTCCCCAAACCTTGGGACTTGCCTGTGCTTCTTGTGGGCAAGGAACCGCCACATGGCACTTCTAGCTAAAAGGAAGGAAGAAGACAAGTATCAGGATACGAGGAATAGGGGACTGGGAATGGTTGTCTTATTTGCCAGCCTCCAGGTCAACCGAGGAGGTGTTCAGGAAAGGGTGAGCGGACTTGAGGGAGGCCCTGTGCCTGGCCTGCCCCCCCCCCCATTTCTCATTCCTCTTGGGCGGATCTTAGGGACCCATTGGTTAGGAAGGAGAGGGACTCTACAGTATGTAATCCAGGCTTGCTGGAACGTGGAGAATGGCAGGGGTGAGCCTAGAGAAGGGGAGCTCCTGAGGAGCCCCGGGTGGCAGCACCAGGCACAGGGGCAGAGGGCCAGGACCGCATCCTCTCCGGACCGGCTTCCCTCTCTGGGAACGGAGCGTGATGGCAGTAACTATCTCCAGTGTGGTCGGACGGACTGGAAGGGCCAGAGTAGTGCCTGACCCACAGCACACACTGTAACGTGTCCGACAGATCCGTGAGAAGGCAGAGATCGGCGGCGCACAGAGACCCATGGTGGAGCCCGTGTCGGGACCTCTTGGCCACATTGCTTCCCCCCGATCGGACCCTCTTCTTTCTCCGCTGCCTGGTTGTGGGACAGGGCAGAGCAAGGTTGTCCGATGCACAAGGACCGGTAACCTAGCTCTGGCAAAAAAAAAAAAAAAAAGTCATTTTATGGGATGCGTTGAAAAGATACAGTTAAACATTTTCCTGAGATCGTTGCAAAAAAAGGAAGATCGAATGTCTGCCTTCCACGACAGGACAGCATTCAGGTGACTTACCTCGTCCTGAATTTGAACCAGAAAGAGAGCAGGGCCTCCCCAGTCACGGAGAAGAGGGGGCCCGACCCGGTTGCCCCCAGAGGACTCTCTACACAGTGCTCCAACAGTAATTGTGCTGATGGCTGGAACTCTTCTTTCAGGACCAAGTCTGTGCCACACAGATCTGTCCAGCCTCTGCCTTGTCGCTGTCGGGTGCACGGGGCACGTGCGGAAATCACACACTTCCTAAGGGGGCCAGGGTCGCACCTCCTCTCCCGCACAGCTGCCCTCTCGGACACGCCCGAGGGAGCCTGGCTGTGAGTCTTAGCCTGCCCGACCTCTCCCGGGGAAGACCAGGCTCAAAACAGAGAGACAAAAACGCGGGGCACGTCCGCTCGCTGAGACACACGCGAAGATGTGATTCCGACCCGTCTCCTGTAGACGCTGGAGAATTCTGTCTGGAAGCCAGTCTCCTTTCGGATACCATTGCGTTTGCCAGAGAGCATTTGTCACAGTGACCCGGGTGAATGCGACACGGGGAGGGGCTGTGTTCTCCCTTTGTTCTGGAAGAGGCATATAATTTTCGAAATAGTCTATTTTTTGTCTTAGCATGTAATTATACAAAAATCATAGTTCTCTAACCCCAAATATTACTTTATCATTTAGTTTTAAAAATTTTTTTAATGTTTTATTTATTTTTGAGACAGAGAGAGACAGAGCATGGGCAGGGGAGGGGCAGAGAGAGAGGGAGAGACGGAATCCGAAATAGGCTCCAGGCTCCGAGCTGTCAGCACAGAGCCCGACGCAGGGCTCGAACTCATGAACTGTGAGATCGTGACCTAAGCTGAAGTTGGACGCTTCACCGACTGAGCCCCCCAGGCGCCCCTATTTTATTATTTAGTTTAAATAATTGATGAGCGAGAAAGATGGGTGTATTTAGTGTATAGATAATCGTCCGTTAGAAGATACTGGCCCATTGGAGCCCACGGAGGCATGGAAGCCAGCCGTCTGTGGCCAAAGACTGCCCTCCGGATCATCTCTAAAGGGGATCATCACGCAGCTTTCCAGGAGCCATCATCCTTCCCTTGGGAGTGTTCACAACATGCGACGTCCACACTGAACATGAAGACACTGTAGTCGGGGTCGTTGGTTACATAGCTTTCCCAAGGAAGGCAACTGAATCTTTGTTTCTCTTCCAAATTTTTATTTAAATTCTAGTTAGTTACTGTGGTATTGGTTTCAGGGGCAGAGTTTAGCGGTTTATCACTCACATACAACACCCAGTGTGCATCCCAGCAAGTGCCCTCCTTGACGCCCATCACCCATCTAGCCCATCCCCCATCCACCGCCCTCCATCAACTCTCAGTCTGTTCTCTGTTGTTAAGAGTCTCTTATGCTTTGCCTCCCTTTTTTATATTATTTTATTTTTCCTTCTCTTCCCCCATGTTCATCGTTTTGTTTCCTAGATTCCACGAGTGGAATCATATGCTATTTCCCTTTCTCTGACTTATTTCACTCAGCAAAATACACTCTGGTTCCATCCACATCACTGCAAATGACAAGATTTCATTCTTTTCGGTGACTGAGTAATATTCCATTGTATACATAAACCACATCCTCTTTATCCGTTCATCAGTCGATAGAAACGTGGGCTCTTCCCGTACTTTGGCTGTTGTCGATGGCGCTGCTGTGAACATTGGGGCACGTGTGGCCCTTTGCGTCCGAATTTTTGTATCCTTTGGGTAAAACCTAGTAGTGCGGTTGCTGGGTCGTAGGCTGGTTCTGTTTTTAAAGGAAGCAACTGAAGCCAGTTGCCCCCAGATCTTTAGCCGTAAGGAGAGAGACCACGCTGGGGAGATTCATCTTGATCTGCAGGGCAGCTGGGTTGGAAGGCCGGGTCCTCCCCTCCTGTCTGTTTGCTGTGAGCCTTATTCTTGGCCCCAAAGTAGCCCCCATGCCGTTCAGGGAGCTCAGAGCCCTCACCCCAAAGCCCGTTCTCACACAGATTTGTATCATGACCACGTTACCTTCACATCAGCCAGAACCTCTGTCTCTCGATTCCTAGCCTGTTGAAGAGCCCTCGCCCACCAGGTGGCCCCAAGGACCCCAGCCCCGGAGGCCGGGCCTGATGTTGGTGCTGGGAAACAGCAGCCTTTCTCCACGTCCCGGTGCCTCCCCTCCTGCTGAGTCCCCTTGTGAGGGGGTAAAAAGAGAAAGGCGACCACAGGGAAGGCTGAGATGCTCATCGGCTGTCCCCTGTCCTCTGTGGGCGGAGAGAACACCCAGTTCTGGAGGCCCGAGGTCCAGGAACAGGGTGTGGGCAGGGCGGGCGCCTTCTGAAGCTGGGAAGGAGAGTCTGTCCCCGCCTCCCTCCCCCCCTCCAGGGAGATGCTGGATCCTTGGTGCTCCGGGGCCTCGGGGGACACCAGCCCCCCCCCCCCCCACTCTCCCGTGTGTGTCTGTGTCCAAATTTCCTCTTTTCGTAAGGCGGCCGGTCATGTTGGGTTAGGGCCCACCTGCCCAGTATGACCTCATCTGTAACCACATCTGCAGGATCCCCACTTCCAGATAAGGTCACGTTCTGAGGTCCTGGGGGTGAGGACATCGACACAAGAATTTCGGAGGGACATAGTTCAATCCGTAACACCCTCCTGGGGCACGTGCATAGAAGATGCTGGAAGAAAGAGCAAAGATGCCTTACACCTTGCAGGTGGAGGTGCTGAGGCCCCCTCCCCCATACGATTTGCACAAGGGTGCACGGCTACCCCAGGTCTAAAGCTGGCATTTCTGCCCCGGCATCCCCCGAATGTCCTGCTCCAGAGTCTGCATGGAAGTCGCACCTGCCACTGACCGGGGGCCGTCGCCGTTCGGTACACACGCCGTGAACACCCGCAGCAGGTGCCGGTCACACGCGGGTGCTGGTGCTGCCACGCCCCCCCCCCCCCCCCCCCCCGCCGCGAAAGCCGGTCACGTGGGCCGGGAGGCCGGAAACCGCAACCGCAGGGGGAGGCGCCCCCTGCCTCCGCTCTGCTGCCGCTGGGGGGACGGTCCCCCAGCAAACCTGAAAAGCCGGTCCCTTCCGTGAGGGCAGGACGCTGGCGGGCGGAGCGGGCATCCTGGAGGGAGGGGAGGGGAGGGAGAGGCAGGAGCACGCTGTGTTCCGTGTCGTGAGCGGTGAGATGCCCCACTTCGCGGACTTCAAGAGTCTCGGAGTCAAATCTGTGTTCTTTTTTTTCTTTTTTAATGTTATTTTTAGAGAGAGCCAGTGCGTGCATGTGCACGTGAGCAGGGGAGGGGCAGAGAGAGGGAGAGAGAGAATCCCAAGCAGGCTCCGCCTTCACAGCGCAGAGCTCCGTGCGGGGCTCCAACTCATGAACCGTGAGATCGCGACCTGAGCCGAGATCGAGAGTCAGATGCTTGACCGACTGAGCCCCCCAGGTGCCCCACATGTGTGCTCATTGCGACCGTGACGGTGTGCACGTGGCAGCTGGTGTGCACGTGGCAGCGTGTCACACACTTATTTACTGTGCGGTGTGATAGGCTCAGGGATACAACCCGGTGCACAGTAGGTCAGTGGCCCCAAACAGCTGCTGTTGTCGGGAGTGGGGCCCGGGGGCGGACTCCCCCTGGAGGATTCCCAGGTTGCATCCGAGAGGCCACGGCTGTGCTGGGAACAGGGCAGGGGGTGGGCGCGCACAGTAGGCCCAAAGAACATCACAGGAAAAACTGGGGCAGGCACCAGCACGTGGGAGGGCCCGTGTGATCTCCCTGTGCCTGAGGGGGGTTCCGGGAGAGGCAGTCCAGGCCAAGCCGGGTGCCGAGGGCACCAGGGGTCCCTCTGAAGGAGGCAGCCAGGGGACAGTGTCGGTGAACTAGAGAAAGCCCCCTGGGGCCCGTGTCGCTGGTGACCTGGTCCACACAGGTCTGCGGGGAGAGGGAGGTCGGGCGTGTTCCCTGAAGGAAGCCTCGGGAGGCCTGTCCCTGCGCTGCACCTCAGGGTCCTTGTCTCCGCCCCGGGGGTTCCTCCAGGTGCGACACTGGTCGCCCCGAAAGATTTGCAAGCCCAGGAAGCCAGAGACAAGAACCTGGGGAAAGGCCCCGTGCCAGCCTTCATGCTGCAGCCCGGGAGCACCCGGGTGGGGTCGGGTCGAGCGCCCTGCAGAGCCTCGGGGTGTGCCCATCGGCCGTGGTCACCAGACGGTGGTGGCGGCTCTCGTGACTGGGGCTGTCGGGCGGGCCCTCCAAGGCGGCTGTTTTGAGTAAATGCCTCTCCAGACCTTCTGCAGGATGGGAGGTTGCAACGGACCCACTCTCTAGGGCTTTGCAAAGTGGCCGCTTGTCTGGCTCGTCCCTCGTGACCGTCCGTGTCTCCTATAGGAACTTCTGGGAGGGTCTCAGACCCCCAGGGGGATGCGGCCGCGGTCAGGTAGGAAGGAGATGGGCCGACGAAGGTAAAATAGCACGGCCGTGTAGACCGTGTCGGATCCGGTCCCCAACCCAAGCACACCTGTGGCGAGCGGCTCCCCCCGCTGGCAGGCGGACGGCCCTCTGTGTTTCGCGTTTCTGTTCTGCTCTCCAGCGTCCCTCTCCACAGTGCTTTCCCCGTCCTGGTCTCCGGTGTCCCATCCCGGCTCCCGTCAGCAACAGGCCGACCTTTGACGGCTAGGTCAAGACCAGCACGCCGGTCGGCTCCAGCCAGCCCTGGGGGCCGAGCGGGTGCCAGACCCCAGCTCTCAACCGGCAGTGCCCTCTGAGACCCAGCAAGCAAACATTTTAGACCCTGAGTGAATGAGATGCCAAAGGGCCGGAAAATACTTCCAAACTATGAAAAATAACGTGTAGGCAAAGGGTAAGTGATTAAAATGTAAAGCGCAGGCCTCGTGTTCACGTCCTAGACGGTGCGGCCTGGACGTGACAGTCGGGCAGAGCTCCAGTGTTTGCGAGGACACCAGTCCCAAGTGAGCTTGTCCTGAGCGCGCCCCAAGAATCCGAGGCGGATACCGTGTGACTCGAAAACAGCAGCCGAGTAAAATACTTCAAAGGCATCTCGAAGGGGCCAGGATTAAACATTTCCCCAGGCTGTCTGTGGAAGTATTTGGGGCAGATGCCAAAACCCTTTGAGAATAATTTACTGAGAATGTACAAGTCCAGTGATGATTAACCCCACGGTGACAGAGGTCGCCTTGTTCAAAACGTGGAGTGGAGAGCCGACCGTAACCGGGGCCGTGGAAAAGCACACCCCCGCCACCGCCGGAGAGCACGCTCACGACTGTGCATTGACTGAGGAGGTCCCAACTGGGTGCCAGGTCACAACGTCCCCCCAGGGGTAGAAATCAGACGCGTGGGGCCAGGTGAACACGTCCAGTGATACTACAGTTTGGCGATGGACCACAGATGATTAAACGTCCCTACCCCGACGGCTGTGATTCAGGGATCTGCACAAACGCTCCCTGACTTTCCTAGCCCAGAACTCTGCCCGATTGTCAGAGGTGTGCAGTTGACATAGAAAGGGGTCATCAAGGACAAAACCGCCTACTTAACCCATGTGAGGAGAAGATCGACAAAACCAGAATCCAAAATAATAACCACATGGGCCCTAGGAAGGTTGACGTAGGCCTTCAAAACCCGTGTGCAGAAACTTTCCTTCTGTTTCACATTTTTCTCCTTTGGAACACCTATAATTTTTGAGTAATAGCCAAAGTGTTAATTCGTTCACTGTCGGCTGTTGGCTGAGGCCTCAAAGCACGAACGTGGTACAAAGCCTCGCTGCAGCAGAAGGAGAAGGTGCAGATAGAAATGTGCTAATTAAGCCTCTGAGAAAACCCAGCCCGCACCAGCGTGGAATTTGGAGTTACACCAATGTCTGTGTTTCCTTTGGGTCTCACTTGGTTCCAGTTCCTGTGGATCGTATTCGCAAGTGATGAGCGAAGACGAGACGTAATGGGAACAGAAGGCAAAGTAGGTTCTTCAGAGGAATTGAGCCGATGAGTCACGCTGTGGGTGCGAGCCACCTCGGGCTCGAAGCTCGCACCTCTGACCGACCCCCAGTGCTCTAGCAGCAGGTCAACGTTCACCGAGAAGGATCTGGGAAGCAGTAGGGAATCGGGGGTGGGGTTCCCTCCACTTTAATCCTTATCACCAGGATCCTGTTTCAGTCAGAGTTCTGGGCTTGGTCAAAGGCGGCCTGCCCACAGGATGGGCTGAGGGAGGTCAGCGCTGGGAGTCAGACCGCGGATTGGTTCTCCACGTTTCTTTACAACAGCGCTTTGGGTCCCTATCAGGGGCTGCTAGCTGCTGGGACCAGGTCTCAGGGCTCTGGTCAGGGGTTCACAGGACAAGGGAGACAGACCCAGGAATCCGGTGAGGTCCTCCAGGGAAACACCCGTTTCTACTTATTCCGGCACTGCTGACACCAGATGTATGGGTTTTCCATGCCAACAAATTCTTCACTTGTCAGTCGACGCCAGCTTGGAGCCCTATAAGTGACTTCAGTCTGGCTCTAACCACCCAGAGTTGGCACAGACCCCGAGGGCTCAGTCCCACAAGGTGTCCCCGCTTCTGGTGCCCCTCCCACAGCCCAGGGCCTCACCTGTGCATCCGACCAACCAGCTATAAATCAGGAGTTCCCAAGACCCCTTCTCTGGGTTCAGTAATGTGCTAGAACAGCTCACGGAACTCAGGAAACACCGAGATCTGTGTTTATTACAAAGGATATTTTAACGGACACAGATGAAGAGGGGCATAGGGTGAAGTCTGAAGGACCTTGGAATTTGGGGTGCGCCACCCTCCCGGCACGTGGATGCATTCTTGCACATCAACCCACAAACTCTCCAAACCCTGTTGTCTAGGGTTTCTATGAAGTTTCCACTATTTGGGTGTGCTCCATTAAATCACTGCAGTGGATGATACGCCCCTCCTCCAGCCCTCTCCTCTCCCCTCCCTGGAGGTCAGAGGTAAGGCTGGAAGTTCCCACCCTGTAGTCACGTGGTTGGCCCCGTAGTTGGCTTCCGTGGTGACCAGCTCCCATCCTCAAAGGGCTTTCCAAGGGCCACCCCATTGACATAAATTCTGTGTGTGGGGGTGGGGGGGTCAAAGAGGCTTGTCGTGAGCAACAAAAGAGCTGCTGCTGGGGCCAGGGACCACAACCAAATACTGTGACCAAAGATGATTCTGTTATTCTCACGACTTCGGAAATTGCAAGAGTTGGGGGGCTCTGACCAGGAGCCAGAGACAAAGACCGAAATGGACACTTCTCACCATATCATCATGTCACAGGTCCTCAGAAGAAAACTCCAAACGGGACTGAGGACGAGGGTGGAACCCCAGCCTGGGGTGACACAGATCTCCCTCCAAATCCTAGTTCTCCTCACAAACTCTCGGGCGACCGTGACCACCTTACCCCGTGTCCTTCAGCCTAAAAAGTAGCGGTCACAGTCATAGGCCCTCGGTGTGCGCAGAGCCGGGCAGGAGAGCAGAGGAGAAATCCCAGAGTCTGATCGCCGCCCGCATTGCCTTGTATCACAAGTCCGGCGATGCTGCGGGACCAGCAGCGGGTTCTCCCCCAGAGTGTTGGCCTGGCCAGGCTTCCCCGGGCAGACACGGGAGGTGGGCCTGGGCCTCCGTCCTCCTGAGACATCTTTGCCCGAGGACAGCTCTCGCCCCTCCTTTTCTCCCCACGTGAGCACAAGGACCAGGATGCAAAAGCATCCGGCCACGTCCAGGAGGGCCTCGTCTTCTGGGACCCCGGGAGCCCGTGTGGGGGCTGCCCCCCAACCTCTCAGGCCCCGACGGTGAGGCTGGATGGGGAGCACCACAGTGACCACAGCAGCTCGGGGTGGGCCCACGGAGCCTGGGGTGCAGAAGCGGCAAGCCTGTGCCTCACAAACCGAGTGACACGGAACCCCCGTCCCCAACCTTGGGACAGGAGCTGGCTGGAGACGGCCCGGCCCACGCGGCCCCCGTGCCACCAGCCCCCTCCCTGGCCCACAGTCTCTTGCCCTGACTTCGCATCCTGGAGAAAACACAGCTCTCAGGGCCTTAGGGTTTTGGTTTCTCTGATTAATAGACTTATTTTTAGAGCAGCGTTAAGTTTACAGAAAAGCTGAATGGGAGGTACAGCCAGTTCCCTGCGCGCTCCCAGCCACCCCCCCGGACGGTTTCCCCTCACGCTAAACGGATGTCCGTGCCATGCGTTTGTTGTAAGGGACAGACCAGCGCTGGCCCAGTGCCTCCGTTAGGCTCCCTCTGCCTGTGCACTCACGGCAGACATATAGTGACACAGTGTCGGGCAAAAAAGTTTCACAGCCCTGAATCCTCTGTGCTCGGCAGACTCGGGCCTCCCTCGCTCCCCCAGTTCTTGGGATTTCATGTGAGCAAGAGAGGAAAGAGCAAGTCCGGGTAGGAGCAATCAGCCCAGCGGAACTGTCTATAAGCCGTCTCCAGGGGCCCCAGCGTTCGCTCGTGTGGACGCCAGTCTTTCTCTGGGTTTCATCCCGCTGGAAGCTCCCTCTTCAGTTCCTGGCTTTCTTCCCCTTCCCTGTAAACCCAGAGCAGCCTCCTCTCCTACTGCCCCTGTATGTCCGCTGCCTTCTGGAAGGCCGGCCTGCGCCAGCTTTAATGGGCGTCTGAAGTGCGGCCGGAGGGCGCCCGGCTGGCTCAGTCGATAGAGCCTGTGGCCCTTGTGGTCTCTTGACCTCTGGGCAGAGTTCAAGCCCCACGGTGGGTGGTGGGCGTGGAGCCTACGGGGCCTCCAACTTCCTCCCCCGGATTTCCAGGCGTCCCCACACCTGCGGCAGGAATATTCCAGCCTGCCTCACCCCTGCTCTGGGCAGCCCAGCCCCTCCCTCTGCTGCGTCCGAAACCATCAGAGGCCACGAAATCGGGGGTGTATTCTGATGCCCGTGTCTGCTCTGTCCCGGGACAGGTGCTGGCCTCGACGGGGTAGAGGAGATCAAGCGGAACCCCTTCTTCATGACCGTAGACTGGAATGTGAGTAGCGCACGGCGGTCCCCGCCTCTCACGACGACGGGGAGCGAGGGGGCGGGCACACCAGCCGGGTACAAACCAGAGGTGAACGCGGCCCTGTCACCTGGAGGAGGGTGACACCTCTCTCCGCAGCCTATGAACAGGCTGGCATTTTATAGGCACAGACCAGGGACCACCCGTCCCCGCAGCACCAGACCCGAAATCCCTTTATCGCTTGGCCCTTTAGAGGCAGGTTCAGATGACCCTGCAGCCACTGCTACGCACTGAGGACAGAGTGGAGATC
This sequence comes from Prionailurus viverrinus, assembly GCF_022837055.1. NCBI lineage: Eukaryota > Metazoa > Chordata > Mammalia > Carnivora > Felidae > Prionailurus > Prionailurus viverrinus. The sequence continues at coordinate 149,864,748 of NC_062565.1, read as the reverse complement.
ACCTTCCATCCGGCAAGGGGCTGCAGGAGCCCCTCAGGTCACTTGGTCACTGGGCTGTGGTTTGCTGGGTCCCTGGGCCTCTGTCCCTGGGCCCCTGGGCCACTGTGGGTCTCCGGGCCGCTGGGCCGTGGGCAGTGGCCCACTGTGCAGGCCTTTTTAGTGCTGAACCACTGGCACCTCGGATTCTGTGTTGCTTTTCCAGTCTCTTTTCAGGCCCAGGCCCCCACAGCTAGCACTCTTACAGAGTTATTAAAGAAAAAATGTATCATCCAGACCGTTAAAGACAAAATCACGGCTGACACTTGTTAGCGACCTAAGGAAGACTTACCATCGTGGGGCATTTCGGGACCACTGGGCCGGGGTCTGCAGTCGGGAGAGAGCTGGGGCTCAGCCCTGCCGAGCTTGGGCCGGTGGGGTTCATAGCCAGGAGACGGGCCGGGTGCCGATGGAAAACCCCTGAGAGGACACACCAGGGCTGAGGGGCTCTTGTGCTGGACGCCAGGCCTGGTGATGAGACAGACATCACCTGGTCGGGGGAGGAGACCCCGTCAGAAGTCAGCCTCTGGCTCCAGCTCCCCAAGCCAGGGCCACAAAGCCGCGTGGAGCCAGACGCTGGCTCCGGGGCTCCGGAATCTCATCCCACCAGCCGCTCGGAGCCGTTTCCAGACCCTCTGCTCGGGGCTGGTTCATCTCAACAGCCGCCCTGTGCTTTGTGTGCATGGAAGACGTCCCTCCTCTGATGTCTGTTTCTTCCGGTCCTTTCCTTTAGGTGAACACAGCTGTTACGTTTGGAGATCTTAACAGAGTGTAAAAAAAGAGTTAATGTCCTCTCTAGCACAGGGCTATTATTACGCGTGTTTGCACTTCCCTCTGTCTTCCTCGCGTCCCCATGGAGCATGGTGCCCCGGCCGCTTCCGGCCAGGAGTGGCTCGGCGGCCCCCAGCCCCCGGTGTTGCCCCTGATGGAACCCCTGCTCTCAGAGCTTCTGACCCTCCTCCCCTCTCCTCCTCTTTTGGAGAAAGTCAAGCTGGGAGAACGTGAGATTCTTTAATACCCCCGTCTACGCTTCTGACTATGCAGCTTTTACGAGATCACGTTTCTTTCCCACGGTGACACTGGAGAGAAGCGTGTGAGATGCTGGCACACGTCACCTCCCCTCCGGGGACACAAGCCTGGCCCAAGGGCCAAACCGACAGCAGGTTGAGTTCAGAAAAATGGGAAGTGGAAGCGGGACATCAGAGCCACTGCCTGCGCGTGAAATGTCTTTTTACTTAGCTTTCCGGAGATGCAGGCTCACACGGAGCTCTTGTCATCCCCAGCTCACAGACGGGCACCTGAAGGTCCTTTTCAGCCGATTGTTTTCGAGTTCCGTACAGCACGGAGGCTCTGCTGTGTGGGGTGATGGGGTCTCAGGCCCCCGAGTGCCGGCACGGCACCACACACGAGAGCCTCAGAAGCTGAGCCCTGGGGACGTGCCCCCCTCCCCGGCACCCCACGAGGACGCGCTCTGGGGCCCAGGGGGGTTGCTCTGCCGTGTCCCGTCCCCTCCCACCCACGCGGCCCAGAGTAGAGCCACACACCCCCTTCTGTTGTCACTCTCTGTTCCATCGACTCAGCCTGCTGTTGGGCATGTTGGAGACACCTCCAGGACCCGGGGACAGAGCGGTGGCCAGGACGGGCAAGTCCTACACGCTGGGCTGGGAGAGAGAGGCAGTAAGCAAAGGGTGCACCCTTGGTCCCAGAGAGAAAGCAGCGCTGGGAAAAGAACGAGCAGGGGAGCTGAGACCCCCTGTCCCTCCCGCTCCCCTCGCCCCGGTCTCTGTGCACCTGTCTGCCGCCCAGCACACCCGCCCCCGGGGGCCCCCTGTGTCTCAGTTATGTCCTCCTCCTGTCTTCTCCTAAAAGCCAGTTTCTTGGGGGCACCTGGGTGGCTCAGTCAGTTAAGCATCTGACTCTGGATCTCAGCTCAGGTCTTGATCTCAGGGTCATGAGTTCAAGCCCCACATTGGGCTCCGCATAGGACGTGAAGACTACCAAAAAAAAAAAAAAAGCCAGCTTCTCGCTGAAGTCTCCCTGGGGGCCCTTCCAAACCTGCAGCTCCTCGCCCAGCACCCCGACTCCCCTGCTCCTTTTCCTCCGGCTTATCACCTTCCAAAGCACTGGGTCACGGCCCTTATTTGTGTCGATCGACCTTGCCCGTCCCCTGCCGCTGGGTATACCCTCCCCGAGTGAGGATTCGCTGTCAATGTTGTTAGACGTGTCTCCCACGCCTCTGGGACGCGCCTGGTTCAGAGGACACACTTGGTAAATACTGAGCGAGCGAGGGAACGAGAGAGGGAACGAGAGAGGCTCTCGGGGCAGAGGAACCCACTTCTCGCCCACTCTCTGGGGCACCGCAGCCCCCCGCCCCGGCACAGCGGAGAACACAGAGGAGAAGGAGATTGCTGGGGCATTGGCTGGGACGACCAGGAGGGACCGGGCACCATTCACAGCTCTGCCCAGGAGGACCTGTCGGCAAGAACTACGGACGGACGCCCATCCCGGCCAAGGAGGGAGCCCCCCGAAGAGCAGGCCTGCGGAGGGGGGGCCAAGAGAACTTCTTCACAGCACGACGGCCTTGAACCCCATGCCAGTCGGCTCTGCGTCCCAGGGGTCCGCGCCAGCTCTGAGCAGCGGCCCGGCCTGTGTCTGCAGCGTTAGGAAGGCGAGGGTCCCGCGGGAGACCAGCTCCAGTGCACCCAGCACCGCTGTGCCGGCCAGGGGATGGGGGCGGGGGTCCCTGCCTGGACACACATGGTCACTGGAATGTTGCACCAGGAAGGCAGCAGTCTGCATTATTTCAAAGTAATCGGACTAAAACTGAGGTTGGGAAACCTCTCCTGTTGCTTTTGGCATTTGATTCCGTTGTGTCTCTGAGAGAGGCCCTTCAGATTCACGGGGACTGAGCATACCTACCCTCACTCCAGTATTTGCCCGCAGAAGACGAGGCAGGGGTGGAGAGGGAGGGAGGGCTCTCATTCCCTCTCCAGCCCTGGATGAAAGCAGCCGGTGCGTGGTTCGGGGAGCTCTGAAGAGCCACTTCTGTGCAAGTTCAGTTATTCCACGAGCAGTGCTGGGTGCCGGCCCGTGTCCCGGTGAGCAGGGCGTCCGTGGTCCGGCAGTTGCAAGACGCAGCTGTCCTCGAGTTGCTTGACATCTGACTGCTGCACGTAGACGAGAGATCCCCGTCGCCACTCTCCGCCTGTCCTCTCCTCCCTGCGCGCCAGGGAGCCCCGGTGTCGCCAAGACCAGCCCCGGCCGTCGGTCACACACCGGGCACGCCGCAGACCCATCGGGAAAGCAGACGTGAAAATGCCCGACCTTGACGGGTGTCCGGACGTGTGCCTCCTGCCACAGCAGCCTGGACAACTGAGGGCCACAGCAGAGGAGCCTCTGCAAAAGCCGTTACCGCCAGGAGGCCTCCCCTCTGCCCGGCAGGTGCTCAGGACGACAACGGGAAGCCATTTCCTCAACCGTCTGGTTTCTGCCCGGGTGTGCGAGCCCAGCGCCGGCCTCGGGACCCGACCCGGAAAATATAAACGTACTTATTTTGCTCTCTGCTTCCCTCTGTGACCCAAAGCTGCCAGCAGAAATTTTCGGGTGACCTGTTGGTGCGGAATAAGTCCGTTCCCAGTGGATGTGGGGTCACGGCCCTGGTTTGCCCCGCTCTGCCATTAACTCGGCTGCACAGCCCAGCAAATAAAACCGCCTGGGAGCAGATCTTCCCGAAAGAGGCTGGTTCAGCAGCCGAATGAAAACTTGCGGTTACAGCCCGAGGCCTCGGCAGGGGATCCGGGGGAGCCCTGCACGCACGTAGTCTGCGTTTATTTGCCCCTGATGCTGCGGGAAAGTTCATCACCGCGGCCCGCGGGACCCCCACCCCCAGCCCAGCCCGGGGGCCCCTCGCCATGGGAAAGATGCTTGCCTCGACCACGGGCACCGCGGACCGACCCCTGCTGACCAGCTTGCTGCTTCCTGGCCGGGGCTGGGACCTTCACTGTAGCCGTTCAGCGCCCGTTATTGTGAGGAACTCACGCCTGTGTTCTTTTTATACTTCTGAACCCTTCCGAGGGTAGCAGGTGTTGTGATTCTGTGAGGTGGGAGGGACTCCTGCGGGAAACTGAGGCACAGGGCAATGAGAAGACAGCCCGAGGTCAGCACCTGCGAGAGCCCCCCGACCTTGCCGGTCGTGCGTGCCAGCAGGAGCGGAGAAAGGACTTCTTGCCCCCAAGAGTGGATTTTAGGGGTTCGGGTCCCGGGAGCGGCGGGCTGCTGGCCAGTCTCAGTGCCTGTGTCAGAGTGTGAGGCAACTTCTGTCCGTCTGTTCCCACATTAAATACTGGGCTTCTTCATTCAAGGAGCCCGACAGGACTCTGTTCCAGGAATGACCGCCCCTCGGTTCATCAGTCTTATAAATCCAGATACTTTGGTTGGAACCGCTTGCGGTGAGGGTAACCCATATAGACGGAGTCCCATCAGATCCCCCTTCCCTGGGTGCTCGGAGGCTGTTTGAATTCTGTTGCTCTGGCCAGGCTTACGGCGAGGGTAACCCGTGTAGACAGAGCCCCATCAGATCCTCCCTCCGCTTCCCCGGGGGCTCGGAAGCCGTTGGAATTTTCTGTTACTCCGGCCAGGCTGCCACCACTCTGCGTCTCTGCATTATTTCTGCGTCGCTATTTCGGGAACGATCTATAGCTGTGCCCTTTCCTACTGGAGAGTGTTAATTTTGAAATGCCTGGAGCCAAAACTGCCTACAGAAGCAGGTGTTAGGTCCGTGACCCCAAGCTCGCCTCAGCCTCCTATTCCATTATCCAGTTAGCATTTTCCCTGTGCTCCCTCTGATCTGCCCTCTGTCATCTGAAGGTCTTTTAGGTATAAATAGCCGTGCCGCACCTGCTCAGAGCTTCCTGGCACATACCGGCTCGATGCGAAATCCGTTCCAGTGTGGCTGTGACTTGTGTCAGCCTGAGATCCTGGGACGAGCCAGATGATTTGAAGTGATGCCTGGCGAATTGATCATGAGACCCCATTCTCTTTCCGGCAGTGTGGGATGGATCGTTCTGGATGTTCAGAGAGGGGAATCTAGGTCAGAATCCTAATGCCTCTCGTCAAGCTCAAAACCTACACAAAATGCTGCTGCCATTTCGTTCTCGAATTAACCCTGTGTGCCACGGTTTACGCTGCAAAATGAGAAGCGAGATTACTTTTTCGCTAAAACCTCAAACCCGCTCCTAGGTTTGCACACAGGGAAAGAAAAGCATGTGTAATAATAGCACACACTAGCACGTTCCAGAAGTTTATCCAGCAACGGGAAGAAACTGACCGACCTTTACGACCGCAGCAAGCACAGGGGAGCCACGCACAGGGCGGAGGGCACCTGGCCACCCTGTCCAGCCCTCCGCTACCTGCTTGGAACCAGGATGAGACCACAGCACCCTCGGGGCACCGCAGGGGGGTGTTCCCGGCCGCCCTTGGACAGGCTGTGCTCATAGGCGTAACAAGAGCGGGGACCGTGTTCGGGGGGCTCTGGAGTCTGCACGGGGATTCCCGCCCCGCCGTGATGCCCCCACCGGCCGGCAAGCCTTCCGCGGACCCTCTCGCACGCCCTCCCCTCCCGTCAGCTAGGAATCCTTCGGGAAGCACGGGCTTACAGAGGAGGTTCAGGAACACGAGGAAGAGCAGACGTGCACATGCATGAGTGAGGCCGGAGTTTTTACGTGCTGTAAACGCACTGTGATGGCTGGGCTCTGTGCCGGGTTCAGAGGACAGGCACCGGGCTGGGAAGGAGGGCACTGAGACTCTGCAGCAGGGGAAGCCAGCGGGTACCACGTCCTCTGCTAGGTTACAGAGGTCATCCTGATGAATTCCTTTTCCTTACGGTAAAGACCTGGAAAGTGGGAAGCTGTGCCTCCCCCAGAGGTCGGCCTCCCGGCCAGGACTGCTGTGCCATTCTCGGGGGGCTGTCTCAGCGGGAGACCAGGGTAGAACACGTGGCCCCGGGAGTCAGCTGGGTCACAGGAGGCACCTGTGCTTTCTCGGGTTTTCCTCCGTGGGAGGCGGGTTAACAAGCAGAGTTGGGCAGGTTTCTGCACGGAGGGGAAGGGGCTGGGACTGTGCCAGTCACCTCGGCATCCCAGCTGTCTTCACATCAAAGCCAGCGTGCAGTTCTGTGGCTGGTGGCCGGGTGGGAAGCGAGGCCGCGGGGTGCCCCGAGCAGGGCGTCACGGTCCCCACCGCGGGGTGCGCACACAGGCACAGTCGTGGCCGCCGATGCCTCCGGGAGCTGCCCAGTGAACCATCAGGGAGCAGAAGCGCTTCGGCTCCAAAGTGCTGGGTTCGGGGGACTGTTTAATCCGCAGCCGTGAAGCTGGGGGCAGGCACTGGCTCCCAGCTTCCAGGGGACCCCGTGCTGGTGGAGCTGGGGTTAGAAGAGGAGCTGAAGGTCACCTTCAGCTCCAGGTGTAACGCCTCCCCTTTGGATTAAGTGACAGCCGGTTCTGTGTGCGTGGAAATAAATCCCCCTGTTAACGAAAGCAGGAGCCCCCGGCTGGCGGAGATTCCTCTCTCCCTCTCTTGCCCCACCCCCACCTCCCCAGGTAGCGAGAGAAGACACGGATGCCGAGGGAGAGGATGTGCGTTTTCCTGGAGCAGGACAGATAGCGATTTGATCACCCAGCTCGAACATCGCAGGAGAATCGCTGGTGCGAGGAGAGAGGGTCTGAGCCCCGCAGGGCTGCGCTGGGCCATCGGTCTTGGTGACGGCCGGCATTTTAATCAGGGTGCACAGCTCGCTTCTCCCTATTAGATTTCCTCTGACAAGTGCATACATCAGGGAAGTTTATTCCCCTCCCGGAATGCGTCGCCGCCGAAAGGAGCATCTTTCTGTTTACGGAAAGAGTCCAAGGAGTAAATCAATCCCTAATGAAATCGATTCACCCAGGGCAGGAAATGACCGGCGAATGCAGGGCGGAGTTAACACATTCTTTCCCGCCGGGTGACTCCCGAGTGCACACCCTGAGCGCCGTCCTGTGCACGCCGCGGCCCCTGCTGCTCCTTCAGCGGCGGAGCCCGGTGGCCATCGGTCAGTGCCAGCCTCCGGGGCCCCTTCGCCCGGACACAGCTCCCGTTCTGCCAGCGCGCCCGCACTTCCCGCGGCCACAGGGGCCTCTGCAAGGGTGTGCTCCGGGCGGGGACCAGGACGTCGTGCCCTGCTGCCACCTGCTGGACCCTCCCCCGCCGTGAGCGCTGCTGTAACAGGAAGAGTCGGGATGCCTGACCCTCCTCCCGGCCGGCCCTTCGTCACTCCCGACCTTGCACAGCTCAGCCCGCCTGTCTTAGCCTGGGTTTCCTCACCTGTAAAACCAGGAGAGGAAATCTGCTCTTCTGTGTTATTGAGAGATTCAGAGCAGATCTGGACGGGAGTCACTGCCGACGTTTTCGGAGCCATCAGGATCCCTGGCTCCAGAGCTGAGCTCCAGACTTACTGAAACAAAGGCACCGAGAAAGGGCCCGGGGGCACTCCTGTGATCAGGCAGAACTAGGGAAACTCAGACGGCTGCAGCCAGACCCGCGTCCTGGTATCCAAGCCCCGCAGCCAAGGTGCCAACCCGCCAGGCGCTCAGCACCCTGGCCAGAGCCACTACTGTGCGCCCAGAACTTCCACGTCCTGAAATCCACCCCGGTGGCGCCCCCTCAGCCTCCACCAGGACTGGCAGCCCCGAGGCCCCCACACCTCTGCAGCCCACGGCCCACCTCCCGGACCCATCGAGCCCAGCCTCGCCCCCCTGCCCACACTCCCTCTTCCCCATCTGCAGCTTTATCCGCCTCATTACCGGGGCCCGATTCCAGACTGTGTTGTCCCTTAAATCGAATCTCCCGAAAAGCATGAACTGTCGCCCTGCCTGAGAGCGTTGAGAACACCACAGTCAGGTTTGGAAGGCGTTTTCAAATTTCCACGAAGACCGGAGCACCGAGGGGCGTGGGTTTTCCCGGCATCCTGTCACAGCTCAGGCTCCGTGACGCAAGTTCGGGGCCTCCCGACGGGCCGTTCTCGAGAAGGGCTGACTCGCCATCGAGTCAGGTGTCGTGCTGGCCCGTCGGAGGGCACAGGCGTGTGTTGAAGGGTAGTGAAGCAGCTGCTCGAGCGGAGGGGTCCGGACCCCCAAACCGGGGACGCCAGAGCGGGTGCCCAGGGCACGCGCCCCGGCCCCCGCGCCCCGGCCCCCGCGCCCAGGCTCGGTTCCCTTCTAGCTGGGGGCTTTCACAGCGTCCCCCAGGGGTGGCCTCGGGGTCGCCGGGGCAGAGAGGAGGGCACCGAGCAGCAGGTACTGCTGTCACCCAGGGTGGGGCAGCGTGGGGCCGTCCTGCCAGATTGTACTAGAAGAAAAAAAATCCGCTCCCCCCAAAAAGGTTTAAAACGTCACGTTGCCCTAAATGGAGAATACCTTGCACGTGTCCAGACCCTCGTGCCTTCGGTTATGACTTTTATAGAGTACATTCCATTGTGTTCCGCGTCCTGTGTAACGTACGTGCATATTTTACGCGTATTCGTACGTACGTCGGAGTATCCAGAGGTGCCATCCGCAGGTGGAAACTGGGGCCGTGTGCGCGAAGTGTGTCCCCCGCCCCGGCGGCGGGCCGCGCTATTCCACGGCATTCTCTGGTGTTGTCGGTGGCTCCTCACGGCTCTGTCTTGCCTTCCCTGCAGAAGCTGTACCGGAAGGAGACCAAGCCGCCGTTCAAGCCAGCGGTGGGCAGGCCCGAGGACACCTTCCACTTCGACCCCGAGTTCACAGCACGGACGCCCACAGGTGTGTCCCAGCAGCGACCCAGCGCTCTGTCTGGTCGTGGGTCCTCCCCCCACCCCCACCCCCACCAACCGCTGCCAGTTCAGGGACCAGTTCTTTCAGGCAAGCACAAGAAGGGACCGTCGAGACAGTGACAGTCTCCATTCAGCTAGAGGGTCTTGTGGGGAGAGGAGGGCCGAGGGTGAAGTCCACAGCTGTGGGAACTGTAGCCCTGACGCATGCCAGCAGCCGACACTGTCCACAAAGCCTTACCAGCTACCGGGTCTCGGCACAGCAGACGGACACGGAGCCTTGGCTTTCGGGATCTGTCAACAATCCCTCGTAAGGGCTGTCGAACTCCGTCAGTCCAAAGTCATCATTTTGTGACATTCACGAGTCAGTATCAGGGGATTGTTTTTGAGATCTGGGAATGGTCTCAGTCTGCGTGGACCACATGACACACAGCTGGCCTGGACGCCCTAAACAACAGACATCTACTTTGGTTCCCGGTAGGGGCTCCCTTCCCGACTTGCAGGCAGCCACCTTCCCTCCGTGTCCTCACGGGGCCTCACTCGGTGCTGTCTCTCCCTCTTCTTAGAAGGACAGCAGTGCTGTTGACTCAGGTCCCATGGCCTCGTTGAACTTTACTTACCTCCCCCAAAGACCCCGTCTTCAAAGACAGGCACATAGAGGGCGAGGGCTTCAAACTCTGAATTTGGGGGGACGCAGTCCAGGCCATACAGTAGTGGTATATTGTGTAATGGTGTTATGTAAACTAAAGAGGCGAACCCCCCCTCGTAGAGGGATGGGGGGACCACGTTCAGGGAGCTGGTGGATACGGGGCTACATATGGTGTATATGGGGGTTCTTTGCTCGCTGACGTGGAATCCGAAATTTTGCATGACTTTAAAGGTGGTTATGAAAGACACAGCCAACTACAAAACACTACGTGGAAAACTTGGAGCAGAGAATCCACTTTGTTCCCTTTGGTTTAGGCTCCCGGTGCTAGGAAGTAAATTCACCCGGTGCTAGACTAGAGAAGCTTAATTAAAACCCAGAAGGCTCAGCCGAGTAGTTTTTAGAATCTGAAGATTATGTTCTGCGAGAAGCAACGCCTTCTGAACGCTGCAGTGTTGCCCCGGCGGGCGCCGAGCTGTTCTAGACCCCGGGCCCCTGCACAGAACGACGGCTCCGAGGTCTGCTTTCCCTTAGAAACCTCCCAGGCTACCACCAGCTGCTCTGAAGGTCCCCACCGAGCACAACGGATCCAGCACCATTAAGCAGTCTTCGACCCCCAGGGTGCTTGGCGTCCTTCCTTGAGGCTTTAGATTTAAGAATTTGAGCTCATCCCAGAGAATTCGCCAGAGCCCTGCAAATGGCGAGGGTGAAGCGTACCTCAGGAGGCTCCTTCACAGCCTCTGAGGAGTGTGTGTGCTTTGGAGGAGGTACGGCCCTATTAACTTGGACAGATGCACTTGCATTAGTGAGCGGAGAATTCGTAGATCGCATAAGCAGTGTCTCTGAATGAAGGAAGGGGCGCGGAGGCCATCAGCTGAAGTCCAGGCGGGTCCTTATGAAGGTTGCCTCGGCCAGGATTTGGCTGGTGTGGCTGCCGTGCCCACGTGGGAGGTGGCGTAAATAGAATGTAACAGGCTTTAAGATCATCCGGGGGATGCTGATTTTCGGCACGGTGCTTAAAAAGCAAACACGAGAGTTGGATAAGAGAGAATTTTCAACTAACTAACTGAAACTGAAGACTTGGAAACTTTGATGATCCCATGACTCGTTTCTGACTACTTTGTCTGATGGGTTTTCAAATGTTAGCCCGGCATCTCCCACCAGCCAGCAGCCTCCAGTGGCCAAAGGAGATACAAACTAGCTTTAGTATTGGCTTAAGTTTAGGGGAAAAGATGCTGTAAGACTTTCAGGGGACATTCCCACTGCGCATCCAGAAACCTTACGTATAGGATGTGGATTATGCACTGTTTCAGAATCACATTGCTATAGCTGCCCTTTAACACAGCCATGCTCTCGGCTCGTGTGCTTAGAAAATCCTACCCTCTTATTAATATATACATATAGAGAGAATGAGTTTTCCGTCTCTCAACACTTCAATTAGTCCCTCGCACAAAGGCCAACTGTGTGATGTCATTAAATGAAGTAAAAGTGACTGGGGAACTCCAGCTAGGAAGCTCCCCCTGGAAGGTGGAATTCTCTCGTTGTTACCTGCAGACTCACCTGGCGTCCCCCCCAGCGCCAACGCTCATCATCTGTTCAGAGGATTCAGTTTCGTGGCCTCCAGTCTGGTCCAGGAGCCCTCGCCGCAAGATCTGCACAAAGCCACGGTCCACCCCATCGTGCAGGTAACCCCGCACCGCCCGACTCCACGGTCTCCGGCAGGTGTGGGTGGGGAGGGTCACACGTGGACGGAAAGCCGGCCTGGGAGCGGGGGCGGGGGCGGCTGGTGCCTGGAGCGCCTTCTGCCATCAGCTCCTTTCCCGGCCTCGTGGGGGTCACTGAGTCTCATGGTGACCCGAGCCGTGGCTGTTACCCCTGTTCCACATTCATCCTAACGAAGGGTAAAGAGTTCTGATGAGACTGTCACCGTGGCGTGTCTACAGCCAGAGCCCCCACACGAGTCAGACGGGGCGTGCTCACGGTGTGCAGTGGGGCCAGTACCCCGAGAGAGCAATTTGGTCTGTGGCTACAAACCGACTTTTTGGGAGGTCGATGCAGAGGACGTTTATTTTATAAGACGCTTCCCCCCCCCAGTTAGTGTAACCAGATGCAGAGAATTCTAAGAAGGAATGGCGATCACGTTTTATTTACGGACCGGGTCAGGGAAAATTGGGCGGCATTAGATCTCCACATCGCCTCTCCAGAGCCTTTTGGGAAACCACGGTGTGTCTGACGTGGGCGCTTGATGTGACAGGATAGACCGTAGCTGGCGGCTTCTCGACCGTGCTCTGAGTGGGGGATCGTGCCTACGGGCCATGCCTGGGACATCAGGGGGTCGGATTTCCAGGGAGATGACACAGCCAGGCACCGCTCTAGACCCCAGTGTCACAACCACACACGCAGCTTCTGCAGGTCCCCTGCCCCCCTGTCTCAGGCTCTCAGGTCTTCAGGGGGATGGGCCCAGGCAGTGGATACCGGATACTGTGGTCTGAGAATGAAGTTCACAACCGGAGAGGTCAGGGGAGTCGGGAGGTAGGTCGAGAGCCCTTGCTGACCAGCAGTATGACTCCACGAACCCCTGGGCTCAGTGACCTCAGTGCACCGTCTGGAACCCCCCTTCCTGCCCGTGTCCCGTGTGCCTGTGGTCGTGCCCTTGCACGAGAGAGCCCTGACGGCCGTCTCCGCCCTTGGTCTCTCTCCGCAGCAGTTACACGGGAACAACGTACACTTCACCGACGGCTACGAGATCAAGGAGGACATCGGGGTGGGCTCCTACTCCGTGTGCAAGCGATGTGTGCATAAAGCGACGGAGGCAGAGTACGCCGTGAAGGTAAGACGCGCGTGGGCGTGGGCAGTGCCGCGTGCGGTCGCCACGCACAACCGCACCGCTACGGCGAGCCCTGACCGCGGCAGGCCCTGCTGAGCCGGCCGCCTCCCTCCCCGCTCACCGTCTCCCCAGGTCTCCTGTGACGGAGCTCAGTCTGCTTTGGTGTGAGGTCATCCGTTCAAAAATTATTTTGCAGATCATGAGTATTTTCAGCTTTATCCCACATCCGAGTGCCGACCACCGTTAGTAGCTTTGTATAAGTGCACTCTGGAATAAAAGCTTTGGGTGCCCAGTATTCTGGAAAATACAGTTGGGGGACAGGCGCAGTGTTTGATGGGAGAGGGGGAAGGAAGGAGGAAGCCCCGGTCACCAAAAACTCCCTCAAAGAAACGAATAGAGGCATAAACCGGTTAAACCTGTGAAAACCTAAGCAGAGAGCTGGCCGTTTTACTCTCCACCATCCGGAAAAGCCCGTAGTAAGGATTATCTGTAATTATCTAGAATCCCGTCTCTACATAGTACCTTTAGCCTCTGCAATTGCTGCTACATTTGATAGTTCATCTGGAAATCCCAAAGACCAGTTTCTTCAGTTTTCTGGGTGATAAAATACGGACTAAAGCTAAAGCTTCCCGCTAAAAGCACGACCTAACTTACGTAAAAAGCGTAAATGGCACATTCTGTCCACAAGAGCGGGAGAGAGGCTCTAAGTCCACCTGAACTGGCCGCCGGGTCCGGCCTGTGGCGTCGTCATGGCCGAACCCAGTGTTGTCTGCATCATGGCCGAACCACGTGGCCCTGCCCCTGCCCGCCCCCCAACACTTGGGGGAGCGTGGAACCTTCCAGCAGGCAGCAGGGTAGAAGGAGCAATCCCGTCCATTGCGATTTTCCTGGCCTCTGAAGAGGTTGTCCAAAATGATGACTCAGGCAGATGAGCTGTTCTGCACGACTCCTCACCCAGGCCCCACACCGTGTAGTGAACGCAGGTTTTGCAAAAAGGGAGACCCCCCGAGAATAGCGTGCACACCCACCCAGTGTTTCCTGCACTGAAAAAAAATGCCCAACTCTTTCCGGAAAAGACAACAGCCAAAAAAAACCTAGACCAAAGACCGTAGGTCTAGTTTGGGTTGGAAAATGATGGCTTGTGGACACCTGTATGTTGAATTCCTCTAATAAGAAAGAGCATTTGAAATACAGAGGAATGGTCTGTGGGTTCCACGCACATGCTGTCCATGTTCAGCCTGCCCACTTCTAGAGCACTGCGCCAGGAGTCGAAGGGAGGCACGCAGAGGGCTCCCGGAGCAGAGGGGAGGCGCGCAGAGGGCTCCCGGAGCAGAGGGTGGAGGGGGGTGCACAGCACTGCCAGCTGTCCAGCCGTCCGCAGGGGGTGTGCACGGGCCCCCAGGTGGTGTCACAAGCAGTCTTCCAGGAGTTTCTAGGACTTGGGTTGCTGAGGAGTTTCGTGTTTCCTCCTCCTTGGGGGAGCTCATGGGAGCACCTGGGAGGCCGCCCCTGGTTCCCCAGGCAGTGCTGCTCCTGGAGCCCGACGTGGGTGTGCACGTGCCCTCTGTGTCTCGCTCGTGTTTCACGACGGAGGCTTCACAAGCATACAGGGGCTTTGTAGGATCTTTTCTGCGTGGGTCATTCGCACAGAATTTCTTTCGGCAGTTTGTCTGGTGACCAGCAGCCATCCTAGAAACAATCGCAGCTTCCAGCGAGCGAGGAAAAACACATCTATTGTCCGGCCGGCTCAGTGACCGCGATGCCCTTCTAGAAAACAGCCAGCCTCTGTGCAGTTGATCAGCTGCGTTTTGTGCCTCTGAAAATAAATCTCCCATTGACAGAGGCAGTTGTGTGTTTCCCCGTACTGTCCCCATATCCAGCTCTCTTATAAAAACACCATGTGAATTCGGCTTTGTTCCGTGGCTTTAGCTCGGACCTTGACGCTCTTGTTGAGGCCACACTGTGCTGGGAATTTCTGAGGCATCTCACCCCAGGGCCCAGAAGCCAGGCGCGTGGCCGCAGCTGGGTGCCATGGGAAGTCAAGCCTTCCTGTTTCTTTTTTGCACGCCTTGAAGTTCCCTGGACAGACAGACCTGGTGGACCTGGCAGGGATCCCCCCCCCACCCCCGATCCTTGCTGAGACCACAGTGGGTCGTAGTTTATTATCTAGAAGGTATTTAAATTCACCAAGCGCAGGAGGGAGCGCCCGGGACCCAGAGCTGTGTAGGCTGCTGGTTGGAATGACCATTGTCAGTTCACTGGCGTTGGCTTGGATTTCCTTCAAGGGCAACAGGACCGGCAGGAGTTTCAAGGCAAAGAGCTCGGTTTTCAGGATGGGCCCGTTTGTTAGCAGAACGTTTTAACGTCCTACAGATCGCTACCCTGCCCTTTGTCAGCATTTTACAGGTAGAGCGGAGCTGAACTATTCTTTGACCTTTTTCTGCATCAGTTGCCTGGCTGACACATGGCAGAACCGAGAACGTGGCACTTAATCGCCGGGCGTGTGAGCCGGACCTCGGGTTGATAAACGCCCTCCGGGACTCAGCGGCTGGAGCTGCGCCCACCCTCCCGGCTAGCTCGCAAAGTGTGGGGACCCAGCCATCCACATTCGCGTGTGGATGGAAAAGGGTGTCTGTTTCATTTTGAGAAACTGTCTAGTCCGAGCCAGGGGGCCTCCTTGTCCCCTCATCCACCTCCACGGGCGATTCGGAAGGCTCCCCCCTGAGTCAAGAGCAGAAAAGCGCACGCAGGGACCTGGATGAACAGTAGGACGGTGACCAGAGTGCCGGGGCTCCTGTGCCCAGTCGTCATCGGTCTGGCTGGCTTTGCCCCCCTCCAGGGACACTGGCCATGTCTGAGACATTCTGCTTGCCACAGCTGGCGTGGGAGTCGCCGCTGGGGTCTAGGGGACAACGGTCAGGGATGAAGCTTGACATCCGGCCCAGGACGGCTCCCTCCCGCTGTCCTCAACGAAGAATTACCCAGCCCATAATAACAGCGGTGCTGAAGAGGAGAACTGCAGCCTAAGGCACCCTTCGGGGACGGGGGACGGACGGACATCTCACAGTAGGCAGCGCGCGCACAGTGGGCACTCTGTGAGCGTCGGTACAGACTCTGAATCCCTCAGCTTGGTCCCTGTCTTCGGATGAAGCAAACAAGGCTGGACTGACCAGGCTCTTTCCCCGGGAGAGCCCGGCCTCAGGCGGTGAGGCGGGTGCTGCCTCCTCGTCCTCGCGGACCCCACCTCGGGCCGACTCGGCGTGGGGTGTCCCTCCGGTGCGCCCACCCAGTGCTGGGGAGCCGGGTGGGAAAGCCGTTACCTCCTCCCTCCCTCCTCCCTCCGTCAGGCTCAGTACGGTTGACAGATGCGTCCACTCTTAAACCCCAGCTGTTTCCGAGGGCAGAGCAGCCCAGCCTTTGCTCTCCTCGTCGGCCCCAGAAGGCAGGGGGCCGGAGGGAATTGTGTGGGACATTGACAACCTGACAGAACAGCCCAGACGCCAAGTTGTTTAAGGCGAGAGCGGGACGGCTTACGGAGCTCAGAAGGGAGCTGCGACGGAGCAGCACTTGAACGGGGGAGGTTTGCGGAGCGGAAGCATCTCTAGTCTTCTCTCGTTCCGGCTACGTGTCCCTTTCCACGAAGCCACTCCTGAAGTGGCTCAACGGCAAACAGCCCAGGGCGCCGGCTTGTGTCGAAGGAAGGGCTCCCGAGGAGCCTTGTGTTGGGGGGGGATTCGCTGTGGAAGAGCTGCCTCGCGCCCCCAGATGT
This sequence comes from Prionailurus viverrinus, assembly GCF_022837055.1. Classification (NCBI taxonomy): domain Eukaryota; kingdom Metazoa; phylum Chordata; class Mammalia; order Carnivora; family Felidae; genus Prionailurus; species Prionailurus viverrinus. The sequence continues at coordinate 149,848,649 of NC_062565.1, read as the reverse complement.
CTCAGCCTCTCATAGGCCTCCGCAGGTGCGCCTTGAGACCGTTCCGGAAGGTGTCTGCGAGCGACTCGGTGGGTGCCGACTGCGGGGTGCGGAACTGACACCCACCCCCGAGGTATCACTTCTGCCGCTTAGATCCTCGGTTTCGAGACACGAGCATCAGTAAACGTCTAAGCAGCAAACCCAACACCTGAAGCTCAGGACACGGGGAGCGGCGGGCGTTAGACAGAATCCAGACCTGTCGCGACGCGTTGTGCCCTCTTGTGGCCACGGGGACGATGACCGTGAACAGCACTCGCTACGCACCAGCCCGGAAACACTGCGCACGTGAGCTCACGTCACCTTCACGACGCGGTGCTGTGATCACCCTCAGCATCCCCTCGGGGACACAGAGACCGGACACCCAGCTCGTAGATGGGGGAGCCGCCCTCCCTCCAGGGGGTGCATGCCCTTGACCTCCGCGGGGCGCTGCCTCTCTGCTCCGAGGGGGGGGACCGTGATACCCCCGTCCAGCTCACCCCCTTGCGTGTTGCGACACCCGGGTCTTGAGAGAGCGAGACAACCACACCGAGCGGGTGGTTCCGTGGCCTCCACCCCACTGCCCCGGAGCCCAAACCCCGCAGCCGCCAGCGAGGCCCCGTCGCCTGTCCCCCCTCCCGCACCTCCCCAGCTGGACTTAACTCCCCACGCTCTTCCCAGGACACGGGAGGCTCCCGCCTGGGGAACGCATTTGCCTCCCCGGGGCTGGAACTTTCCTCCCCGAGACCCGGGTGCCGGCCACCTCGTGTCCACAGGCCCCTGCTCTCGGCCGGGGTCTCCCTGCCCCCCGCCCCGGCCCCTGTGCTGTCACTCCGTGCTCCGTGGCCCTCAGTGCCTTCTCTCGTGACGCTTCACACCCGACAGACTTCGTGTCTCCTCTCCTGTCCGTCTTTCCACCCCCGTTGTGACCGTGGGTGTCAGGGACAAGTGTTACGTCCAAGGAGCATCAGGAGCTTTTCCTCACATCCCACGTCCCTTCCAGCCTTTCCTGGGCTTCTTCACTGTCAGTGTTGACAGGACAGGTGTGGACTGGAGCGTTTCTCGTCTGGGAACACGTCGCGTTCTGCACGGACCCCCTCGTTCGGCCAGCCGACGCCGTCCGTTCCTTTGCGCGGTTCTTGTGTTAGCGCTTTTCCCACGGCAGAGACAGTGGCAGGTCCTGGGCGGGAGCACGGACCTGTTCTCAGGGAACCCACAAGCCAGCCACCGAGGCGTCTTAGGGATCACAGGGCCAGAAGCTGCCGCCAACAGCCCGCGTAACTGAGGAGTCTGAAGCTGGATGCGCTTCGGACGTCAGCCCTGGCCGCGGGCCCTGGTATCTGCAGACGTACAAGCGGGTCCCCGCGGCTGAAAGGCGCCTGCGGGCCGAGGCACGTTGGGGAGCCGTGGCCAGCTCCTCCTGGGGCGGCCCCCGCGTCACACCGGCCATGCCTTCTTTTCGGTAGCGCGTGTGCGTTGCTCGAAGTCACGTCGTTTGTTGTAGCGACAGACTCGGGTGAAGATGCAGGAGGGTCCTTCCGAGCGTGTGAGTCCGTGTCGCCCGGGTCTTTCCGGGAGTCGCTGGGCCCGTCCGCGCACACGGGCAGCTGGGCCCGCGCTCCCTGCGCCCAGCCCGCTCTGCGTCCACGGCAGACCGTTTACGGTAGCGTTAGCGTGTCTGGGCTCGTTTCCGTATGTGTATGCCGTGTGCCCACCAGAAACACAGCAGAATTAAGACAGATGTTTGACATGAACAGAGCTTAGTTTTAGAAGGAACACTGGCGTGGAAACTTCCGTTTTTTTCCAGCCGGAAAACTCAGAGTTCTTTCACTGTGTAAGCAAACTAATTTGCCTAAGTTAATGGTACGAGAGAAGTCGTCCGCTAAATCTTACAAACGATCACACGTTCTCCTACCCCTGTTCCAAACAGGGCATTGATCCTTGGAACAAGTCAGGGAAATACCCCGCCTCGAGGGGCTGTTCAGGCCCGTGAGCCCCCCACCGCATGCTCATCATAAAGCCCTTTCCCCACAGGAGTCAGTGTCCCAGGAGGGGTGCTTGTGGAGGGAGCCAGGGAAGGGGAAGGTGGAGATGTGCAGATGGAAAGGAAGAGGGAAACCATGCTGATCACCATGAGGCCTTGGGCCTCTCTTCGGTAGCCAGGAATAAAAATGCACACGAGGGGAGCCTGGCTGGCTCAGTTGGAACATGAGGGTCTCGATCTTGGGGTCGTGAGTTAAAGAGCCATGAGTAAAAAGAAAGGAGGAGAGAGAGAGAGAGAGAGAGAGAGACAGAGACAGAGACAGAGAGACAGAGAGAAAGAAAGAAAGAAAGAAAGAAAGAAAGAAAGAAAGAAAACAGGGAGAAAAGAAAGAAAATGAAAGGAAGGAAGGAAAAAGAAAAAAAAGAAAGGGAGGAAAGAGAAGGAAAGAAAACAAAGGGAAGAAAGAGAAGGAAAGAGAAAGAAAGGGGAGAGAAAGGAAGGAAGGAAAAGGAAGAAGGAAGGAAGGAGAAGGAAGAAGGAAGGAAGGAGGCAGGCAGGCAGGCAATGCTCTTGGTTGGTACCTCTGAGCTCCGCCTGTGGAGGGAGCCCTCCCGTGCCCGGCACCGCCTGGCGCACTGACTTAGCCCCGCAAGTGCCCAGCTGGCTAGAGAGCGGCACCGCGGACGGCTCGCTCACCGGCCGGGGTGGGTGGCCGACCCCCCAGGCAGTGCCCCGCTTGCCGTCTGCGGCCGCTGCTGGATGAGAAGGAGACAGGGTGGGCGTCCCGACGCCTCCTCCGTGTTCCGTCAGGATTACCTGAGCATCAGCTTGGGAGGGAGGAGGCCTGGCCCGCCAGCACGTATGCAAAGAGTCCCTTCTTCCGTTGCCTCAGAAAAATTATAAAGCAGTATATTCTCAGAATAAGGAACTTGAGCCACCAGCACTTTCTTGGACCAGAAGCAAGTCTAACAATGCCAGTCCCAAGAAACCAATCCTGCAGGGAGGAGATTCATTCCTAGACGTGTCTAAACAGTGTGCTCGAACCTCTTTCTGGGCTCTGCCTTCCCCCAGCACAGACCGCAGCTCGCGCTCGGGGACCAGTCGTCGGGCCTCACGGCTAAGCATCTCTGTGAAGACAAAAAGATTGGTGGCTAAAAGCAGCCAGGACTTGCTGACAAGGGTTAGGATCGACACACGGGGCCAGCCCGGAGCCTGCAGCCGTGGGGACGCGGGCCAGCCCTTCCCAGGTCGGGGAGATGGTCGAGAGCCAGGAGGGCGGCCGTCGGGTCCTGCGCCTGCCACTGCTGGGCCCGGCTTCCCCTCCGGGCTGGGTGCCCACCTCCCCTGTACACCCACCTCCCCACCTCCCTGCCTTGCCTTCTGGCTTCAGGTCGGCTCCTCCGCGGGAGATGCCACAGGACTGAGGAAGGTCAAGGCCCCAGCTCCTGTCGGATGACGGCCCCCACAGCCACCCCCTCTGGCCCAGTAGCCGCTGGCTGTCCCCCCACCCCCAGGCCACGGGCAGTGGAGAAAAGGCGTCCCACATCCCACGCCACCATGAGAGCGATCAAACAGATCTATGCTAAGAATACGTTTTTTCATTATGAAATCTTCTTTGAAAAGAAATGCATCAGCCACTAATTTTTCAAAAATCCAGTAATGTATTTCAACCGCCTCCGGTTTCAAAGAGAAGGTCACAGACCAGAGAGACCGTACGTCCCTGCGGGCCGTTGGAACAGAAGGGGTGCCGGGGCCCGGCCAGCTCACGTCCCACCAAGCCCTGTATTAAGGACCCCCACCCCTGCCGAACGAGCCTTCACAAAGGCTCTCCCTTGGGACGACGCATTAGCTTCTTTCCATCGCAGAAGTAATCCTGGGGTCCGAGCTAGAACTCCAGTGGAACTAAATGTAGCAAGACGAGACAAACGTGTCAAGGGAGGGAGCTTAACTTTTTGTTTGTGTAACAACGCGTGTCACGGGGCTCACAGTCCTGGGGCACCGGGGTCCTCGGAGCTTGGCTGTGGGCTTGAGAGCCAAGATGCAGGGGTGCCTGGGTGGCTCAGTCGGTTAGGCATCTGACTCTCGATTTCGGCTCAGGTCATGATCCCAGGGTCGTGGGATCGAGCCCCACATCGGGCTCTGTGGTGAGAGTGGGGCCTGCTTGGGATTCTCTGTCTCTTTCCCTCTCTCTCTGTACCTCTTCCCCACTCAGACACACTTGTATTCTCTCTCTCTCTCTCTCAAATAAAAAAAATAGGGGCACTGCTCATAACACCTCGTCCTGTCGTCGGAGGCCATCTGTTTTCACGGGTGGAAGGATTTTATCTGCTAGCCCGCAGCGTGGGCTACAGGTGCTGGGTTGCGGAGGTGGGGGACGTTTGCGTGTCTGAGCCACAGCGGCCGATTCAGTGTGCACGCCAGCCCCGTGCCCCCTGGGGAGAGCCATGCACTTGGCCACACTTTGTTGCCAGTGCATAGCCGCAGAGTAAGGCTAAGAGACGCGCCCGGCGGCAGCGGGGGGCTCATTTTGGACGAGCGACGAGCACAGGCCACCCACCCGGAGCCCGCCATCTAGTGGCGAAGCACCTTCCGTTATGCGGTGCCTGAGTGAGCTCCCCGAGCCCACCCCTCTCCACCCGCCCTGCAGTAGCTTAGCATTCGTGTCTGAGGCTCGTGCCTGCTTTTTGTAAGTGTCGCCCTGGTGCTCGTCGGCAGGGAGGATTGCCACGAACATCCAGGCGACTGTAAGGTGTCCTGTGGGCGTGAGCTGGAGGCGAAGGGAAGGCAGAAAGGGTCCGAGCCAGCACACGCTGCCCGGGAGCCTCACGTCAGGTGCTCTGCTGATTCCAGATCATCGATAAGAGTAAAAGAGACCCCTCGGAGGAGATCGAGATTCTCCTGAGATACGGACAGCATCCGAACATCATCACGCTCAAAGACGTGAGTGAGCTTCACACGGCTGCCGTGTCGCGTGTCGGCGTGTTTCTCTGGGGGTGGCTTTCTCCGCGGTCCAGCGACTGTTCCTGCCCCCATGAGTGTGTGCCGGCCTCTGCCGCCTGCACCTCCAGGTCCCTCGGCACCTGTGAGCCCGAGTCCCCGGGACAGCGGCCCCCTCCCAAATCAGAGAGAGTGCCATGTAAAGGGAGGGATAGCTGGTGCAGACTCTGGGCCGTTCCTGAACTTGGCAGAAACGAGGGCATGGAGTGGACGAGACGGGGCTGGGTCAGATCCGAGACCCCGGATCCGGAGCTCTGGCCCTGGGGCTCCTCCCAGCATCCTCTACCCCTGCTGGCCTGGGAGAGGGAAGGGAGCAGGGGTCCTCCCCACTGGAAGGACACCACAGAGCCCGGGGCTGCAGGGGTGGGGCCGGAGGGGAGAGGGAGCTTTCACCCGGCCACCTGCACCCTCACACTCCCGAGTGATTCCACTGTCCCCAACCCCAAACCTTAAGATTTTGAGGCCACTTGGAGTTCCCTCCAGGCCCCGTCGGCTCCTGGAGCAGGAGGACTGCAAAATGCTGACCGAATTCTGAGGCAAATGTGAAACAGGCACCTGTGTTGACAAGAGTAGAGTAAACGCCGGCTTTGTCCCCCTGGGTCCCTGTCACCGGGTCCCCATCACCTTCACTGCACCGTTCGGGGCTCTCTGCATTTCAGTTTTTATTTATATGTTAAGATCCACAAGTGCAAAGCAGCTAATGTGAAAACCCCCTGAAGTTTCCAAGCCACTTCCACCCTGTTGGGGTGAGAGGTCCCCAGCTGGTGATACCTTCATAAGCACATTCTCCAAAGTAGAGCATGTTCTGGGTTCATAAACCGGAAACAAATACACCCAAATTACCTTTACAGCTTGTATTGAGCTCAGAGTCAGGCAAATCATTTCAGCGATTTGTTCTGGAAGCTCACTGATCTGTGAGCTCAAAAGTGCTCGTTTGTGGGGGATCTGCCCCATTTCCACGAGGCTCTTCTCAATGCCCGGGCACGCCCGTAGGCAGGCTGGTTGTGTCCACACAGGCATGTCACGAAAAGAGCAAGGGCGGAGGAGTTTTTGGCTGTTGTGGGGTTTTTTGGGTTTTTTGTTTTTTGTTTTTTGTTTTTTTTTGATGTTATTTACCTACTTTGAGAAGGAGAGAGAGAACAAGTAGGGGAGGGGCAGAGAGAGCCAGAGAGAGAATCCGTGCTGTCGGCACAGAGCCCGACGCGGGGCTCAAACTCACGAACCGTGAGATCACGGCCTGAGCTGAAATCCAGAGTCCGACGTTTCACCGACTGGGCCAGCCAGGCACCCCTTGGCCGTGGTGTTTCTAAGTTCCTGAGCGTGAAGGTGGTTTGACGAAGCTCTCCTTGTCCGTTGGCTTTTCGGCCATAAAAGTGCGGCTGCCATGCGGTGGGTTCTCTGTGCCTCCCCGCCCCTCCCGTTCTGGATTCTGGGGTCTTGCTACGTCTTGTCTATGGTGCAGCGGGACAGAGGGCCCCTGGGAGCTGCTTGGACGTGACCCAGACCTGCTGGGCCAGACCCTGCCTGCTGACGACAACCCTCCCCCCACCCCAAGTGGTGTGCCCAGTAAAGTCTGCAGGGCTCGGCCCCGGAGACCCACAGCAGCACGGTGCTGTCCCTAATTCCCCAGCAGAGAGGGGAGCGAGACCCCCACGATTCATTTCCACTCAAACCTCGCCCTTGCAAGCTCTTGGCCTCGCTGACTCATTCCCTGCTTTGCGGCAGATTATTAAAGCCGGCTTTTCCTAAGAACCGCGTCGGGTGTGACTGGAATGGCCATTGGCTCATTTTCACCAGAAGCCTTCTTTTGACACCTGGCGGGGGGCGGGGGGGTGGGGTGCCGGGCACTGAGCCCCCAGCCCGTGCACCGGCTTCCACCCCGTCCAGGGCGGCCCTTCCCCCCGTGGCAGGCTGGCTGGCGAGGGGGCGGGGCGGCCGCGGTCCCTGCGTGGGGCCTGAGGTCCGTGCGCCCCTGTCTCCGCCTCCCAGGTCTACGACGACGGCAAGTTCGTGTACCTGGTGACGGAGCTGATGCGTGGCGGGGAGCTCCTGGACCGCATCCTGCGACAGCGACACTTCTCGGAGCGGGAGGCCAGCGACGTGCTGTGCATCATCACCAGGACCATGGATTACCTCCACTCGCAGGGGGTGAGCCCGCCGTCCTCCCCGGGAGGGGCCGCGTCAGAGCAGGAACCGCGGATCGGGAGGGAGCTGGGCGGGGGGGGGGGGGGGACGGGACTCGGCTTCCTTCTGCGTCACACCTGCCCCCGCGGGGGCCAAGGTCGAGGCACATGCCGCGTCCCGGGGAGCCAGCCGGAGACATTACGTTTACCTGGACCGGTTATTCAGAAAAACGTAGGTGGGCTTGGTAAAGGGGAATTTTGGAGTTTCCGTCACCTGCTCTCAGAACTGAATTCCTGCACCAACACAAAGGGATTCCGCGGGTGAAACCACAGTAAGGGCTAGGTTTCCCGCCGCCTCCCCGTCCTCCACGCGCTGCTCTGTGCCCTCCACGTCTGCAGTCCCGGACAGACCGGGAGGCCACAGCACAGGAAGGTGACGTATCTCGCCTGGGGCTGGTCTCACAGAGGGAGTGACAGGGACAGGGTCCCGCCCGGCTCTGGGCTTCCAGACCCCGTGCTCGCAGCGCCAGGCTGCCTGGCTGGGAGTGGCCGCGTGGCCCCACGCCTTGCTCCAGCCCCCGTCCTCTCGGCCCTTCCCGCGAAGTGGACGGTGCTCCCCTGGCCAGCCCCACACGTGTGGTCGTAAGCGTTTAAAATGCAGCCGCTTCTGAACAGGACAATGCTCTTCTGGGACCACACGGCAGGCCTGTTCGGCGGTCACCCGGAGGTCCGGGAGTAGGGAGCATTTTCCCAGAACCCCAGAGGAGACCCTTTGGACGATGGTTTTTCCAGACTGGCGTCTCTTGAATGAGGGGGGTGATGGACCCAGAGTCTCCTGCTCCCCTGCCCTCAGGGTCTCCGTAAACCCAGCTGGCTGCCCGCCTGTGTCCCTTCAACCTCCCTCCTATACCCCGTGCCTGGGTTTTAACAGGACAGTGCAGCTTCCAGGCCGTGTTCAGACACACACGTGTGCTCCCAGTCGGCCTCTGTCCCCTTCAGAAAAATCGCCACGTGCCCCAGGTAGCTGCTTTGCTCTGAGATGTGATGACAACTTTGGCCGACCCTGTCCCTCGTGCTTGGAGCCCCGCGGCTCCCTCGGCACAGGGGCGGCTGTAGGGCTCCTGCCGATCACCTGGGCCTGTCTGTGGTCACACGTCCCACGTCTGCCTCACTCTATGGTGTGCCTAACCCCTCACCACGCTGGAGCATGGTGGGCACACGATAAACACGTACCTGTAGAGGTCTTTTCATCCACATCACCTGAACTCACCGCATGTGATGCTCTCAGCTTAGGTAACTGGTTATTTACTTACTCATTGAAATATTCATTCGCCACCAAAGAGGTTTCTAGTGGGCCCCCCGGTCTGAGCGTCAACGCGAGAGGAAGAGAGGAGGGAACACCCCCCCCCCACCCCCCGCAGGTCAGCCCCAGTCTAAACCCTGGTCTTCTGAACGCATCGCCCCTTCGCTTTCTTGCCCTGTCCCGGGCCTGCTGCCTTTCCAGGTTGTTCATCGAGACCTGAAGCCGAGTAACATCCTGTACATGGACGAGTCTGGAAACCCTGAGTCCATCCGCATCTGCGACTTCGGGTTCGCCAAGCAGCTTCGAGCTGAGAACGGGCTGTTGATGACACCCTGCTACACGGCAAACTTTGTCGCCCCGGAGGTAAGACCTGCGAGCCCGCGGAGGCGCGCCCTCCCCCACTGCAGAGGGGGATCTTGCTCAAGCACCCCCACCTTACCGTCTTAGTTTCCGGTTTGTCACGCTCTTCATGGTGACGTTCTTATGTAAAATCGGACTGTGCGGTAGACCGTGTGGGTCAAACCCGAGTGTTTGCTAGGAGTCGCTGAGACATGATGTGGTCGGACTGTCCTGCCGCCCTGTGCCAGATGCTGCTCCAGACTGTGGCCCATGGCAGACGCCGGCCGGCCTCTGTGGAATGTCACACGAGGCCCGTGGCGACTCGCAGGGGAGGGCTCCTGGCCGGCACCCAGTGGGTCAGATGATCTCAGCAACGGCCTCGGGTACATTTCCACCTTCCCGGGCTCCCGGGGATGGTTTTGTTAGGCTCCGAAATCATTGATGTGTCCATGAAGACAAACCCAGTTTCTTGCTTTCTAGAAACTTAGCAACAAAACCTGAGAGGCCGGTCGAGCAGGACAGGGCTGGTGGGATGAGGGGTCAGGAAGGAGAACAGGTGCTAGATTTGGATTCTGTGTGGATCCTTCTGGCTGCTGGTGGAGGCAGGCTGGCACCTAGTGGTGGGTCTGCGAGCTGAGAGGTAGCCCCCCCTCCCCACCCCAGGGTGGTGAGGAAGGCAGGGTGCTGAGTCGAGATACAGCCGGGCACGGAGCCCACACGCGTGGGACACAAGGCCATTTTGGGGTCACCCAGATGCTACCTGGGGCCCCTTTGAAATAATCTGCTTATAAGCCTCTATTGCTGCCTTATCTGATCAGAAATAATATCAATGGTATTGATTTTAGCGATTATAGACTATCTTAAATTGGTCTATTAGCTTTACCATCTCCAAAGCATTTTCACCGGTATTTTTTACTTGTATCTTGATACACCGTACGAAGTACACAGGGTGAATACTATTAGCCACACTTGATAGATTAAGAAAAAAACCAGGTTCAGTGGGTTCAAGTGACTTTTGAAGGTCGCTCAGCCAGTGGAGACAAGGCTTGAACGACGAACATTCGGTTCATTTGCGTGTGCCAGCTGGTTGGCCACCGACCGCGTTCCCGGCACAGCCCACGGTGTCCGCGTTGCAAACACGGGAAGACGGGGTCCTTGCCCTTGTGTCGAAGACAATCGGACACGGTCCTCCGTGTTTGATGCTAAACCCCGTAATGTACAGTAATCCGTGGGCATTTATGCTGCTTTCCTTACTGTTCTCAACTATAAATCTATCAGAGCATCGTCTTCCACGGAAGTATGCAATCCTAGGACGCATGAATTCTTCTGTTTTAACCGTTCCTCAAAAAACTAGACATAGGCTCACCACGCGGTGCGGTCACGCCCGTGCCCAGCGTTTCTGAAAGCAGAGACAAGGGCGGATACTCGCCCACCGGTGTTCTCAGCAGCCCTGTTCACCAAAGGTGGGAGCCACCCACGTGTCCGTCAGCGGCTGAATGCCTGCACAGAATGTGGCATGTTTTCCAGTGGGTTATGAGCCTTGAACAGGAAGGACACCCCGTGCCACGCCTCAACACGATGAACCTCGAGCACGTTACGTTGTGTGTGATACGCAGGCAGAAGAGCGTAATTACCGTATGATTGCACTTCCATGAGGTCCCTAAAGCAGCCAAATCCGCAGAGAAGACCGGAGGAGGAGAAGGAGGGTGGGGGCGAGGGCTGGGGGCGGGGCACAGAGAGCCAGTGCGTGATGGGAGTTGGTTGCAGTTTTGTAAGAGAAAAGAGTTCTGCAGGTGGATGATGGGAACGCTTGAGTAACTGAACCGTACTCCTAAAACTGATTAAGATGGTAAATTCTAGGGGCGCCTGGGGGGCTCCATCCGCTAAGCGTCCGACTTCGGCTCAGGTCATGATCTCGAGGTTCGTGGGTTCGAGCCCCGCGTCGGGCTCTGTGCTGACAGCTCGGAGCCCGGAGTCCGCTTCGGATTCTGTGTCTCCCTCCCTCTCCGCCCCTCCCTCACTTGCACTGTGTCTCTCTCTGTCTCAAAAGTAAGTAAACATTAAAAAAATGCTTCTTAAAAGACGGTAAGTTTTATGCTATGTACGTTTTGCCATAATGTCTTTAAAGTTCCTTTAAAAAGTAAGTCTTTCCTTTTCAGTCCGCGTGTCAGTGGATCTGGCAAGAACTGTGGTTCCTATGTGTGCCCTGGTCCTTGGGGAGCCCTACTGCCAGGCGCCACGGTTGACTTTGCGTTGATAAACGACAGTTGCCCTGAAGACGTCCCCCGTCCCCCACCTGCCCAGCCCATCATCCCGTCAGAACAGCACGCTGGGAGCTTGAAGTTTCCTCCCCAGTGCTCACCCATCTCCTGCTTTTCCCCTGCAGGTCCTGAAGCGACAAGGCTATGACGCAGCGTGTGACATCTGGAGTCTGGGGACCCTGCTTTACACCATGCTGGCAGGGTAATGCGTGCCTCCCATGGGCGTCAGCACGCGACGGCACGCGCACCCGAGCCGTCACGAGGCAGAGGTGTCAGGGGCTGTCCCGTCCGGGCCCAGGGTCAGCCCTGCCCCGTGCTCGGGTGGGGACACACACTCGCAGGTCCTGAGTGAATGCTTTCAGGCTTCCTTAGCCCTTTCGGGACAAATAAAGACCAGGGATAAGAAAGTTAGCTTTATGTTTTCTTTACATTTTTTTTTTTTACTGTTTATTTATTTTTGAGAGAGAGAGAGAGAGACAGAGCACAGGCAGGGGAGGGGCAGAGAGAGAGGGAGACACAGCACCCAAAGCAGGATCCGGGCTCCGAGCTGTCAGCCCAGAGCCCAAAGCGGGTCTTGAAACCATGAACCGTGAGATCCTGACCTTGAGCCGAAGTCGGCCGCTCAGCCGACTGAGCCACCCGGGCGCCCCTGCTTCCTTTCAGATGTATCTCCAGAATTAGGAAACTGAGCACAGAACTCAGCTCATCAGCAAAAATCCCAAGCCTCTGACCACGTGTCCACGTTCTCCATTGCACCACACCACCCCCTTAAAAGGTCACGCACATCGCCCCTTAAGAACATCCCCTTGAGTTAGGAAGCACCCGTAAGCATTCCTGGTCAGAGAGCACCTCGAGGCAGGCAGCCAGGTAAAGGCAGGTGACTGATTTGCGTGGCCACCGGACGACACGCCTGCCATCACGGAAGGAGGGTCGGGTCCGCCACGCCCCTTCCGATCCGGGGTCTGCCCTCGCCAGCTCTGCTTCTGGGCTGGGCTCCTTCCTCTACTGGCCTCACCCCCCTCACTTTTAAATGAAAAACAAGGCACTGTGTGACACGATAGGACTCCAGCCTTAAAGGTCTAGGACCCTACGAATCCAGAGTGGGATCGCTCTGTGATCTTCTGATACTCGCGTTGTGTGTACGTAAATCTCAGACCGCAAACTTGGCCACTGAGACCAAGTGTCATGAGATTCACGCAGAATTCCTTTTCCAGGAAGGCATTTCTTGGCATGCCTCGGTCTATGGTGGGAGGTGATATGATAACACAACGCGGCAAGTGCCGACGCATTGTGTAGTGTCTCTGTAGGTCCCCGCGATGTATTATCCTGCCTATTTGCAATTGAGTCTTAAGAAATTGGGGCGCCTGGGGGGCTCAGTCAGTTGGGCGTCCGACTTCGGCTCAGGTCATGATCTCGCCGTCCGTGAGTTCGAGCCCCATGTCAGGCTCTGTGCTGACAGCTCGGAGTCTGGAGCCTGCTTCGGACTCTGTGTGTGTGTCTCTCTCTCTGCCTGTATCCCACTCACGCTCAGTCTCTCTCTCAAAAATAAATAAACATTAAAATTCTTTAAAAAAAAAAGGATTCTCTCTCTCTCACTCTTCCTCTCCCCACTCACTCTCTCTCTCTCTTTCAAAAAACAATTTGTTTGGGGCGCCTGGGTGGCGCAGTCGGTTAAGCGTCCGACTTCAGCCAGGTCACGATCTCGCGGCCCGTGAGTTCGAGCCCCGCGTCGGGCTCTGGGCTGATGGCTCAGAGCCTGGAGCCTGTTTCCGATTCTGTGTCTCCCTCTCTCTCTGCCCCTCCCCCGTTCATGCTCTGTCTCTCTCTGTCCCAAAAATAAATAAATGTTGAAAAAAAATTTTTTTAAATAAATAAATAAAAAACAAAACACAATTTGTTTGAGAACTGGAATTGGTAATAGACCAACCGTGGGTCTCTCAGACTTCAAATCTCAGGCTCTCTGCCACGGTCTCAACGAGTGACCAGGCAAACCACCCTAACACAGTGTCCCCAGGGGTCCAGAAACGGTCCAGGGAGCTCATGATGGGGTCCACAGGGTTTTCTGCATTTGCCTTATTGACCTACAGCATTGACCAAGTACGGAAGAGGGACGTAGCATTAAGAAATGAGTAACACGGGGCGCCTGGGTGGCTCAGTCGGTTAAGCGTCCGACTTCAGCTCAGGTCATGATCTCACGGTCCGTGAGTTCGAGCCCCGCGTCGGGCTCTGTGCTGGCAGCTCAGAGCCTGGAGCCTGTTTTGGATTCTTTGTCTCCCTCTCTCTCTGACCCTCCCCCATTTATCTCTTTCTCTGTCTCAAAAATAAACATAAAAAAAAATTAAAAAAAAAAAAGAAAGAAGTAATGCTTTCCCCTGATTCTGGATTTGGAGCACGGTGGCAAAGAAAGAGCTATTCTCAACAAGGCAGGGGCAACATCTAGCTGTGAACTTCACCGTAGGTCGTACAGCAGAGGTTCATTTTACCTGAATTCTCTCATTGCACAGATTTACCCCTTTTGCAAACGGCCCCGATGACACTCCCGAGGAGATTTTGGCGAGGATCGGCAGTGGGAAATACGCCCTTTCTGGGGGGAACTGGGACTCCGTCTCTGATGCGGCAAAGGTGAGTGCTTCCCAGCGCTCTCGCTGCTTAGGGTGGGGACTCTAGTGACCGCTCCGTTTGCGAGGAAGCTAGGGGAGACCCTTCACAGAAATAACACATGTGTTTTATCTCGTAGATTTTTTTTTTCAGCTTCTCAGTTGAAAAATTCTTTTTCGCAAAGCTTCTCATGTGTCCCACAGTCTTGGTGCCCTGGGGTTCTCCAGAGAAATAGAATCCATTGGATTCCATGTGGACAGGCAGATACAGATTCTATGGAATTCATTGGATTCCATGTGGATAGGCAGATACGGAAATAGAGAGATTTATTCTTTTTTTTTTCCAACGTTTTTATTTATTTTTGGGACAGAGAGAGACAGAGCATGAATGGGGGAGGGGCAGAGAGAGAGGGAGACACAGAATCAGAAACAGGCTCCAGGCTCCGAGCCATCAGCCCAGAGCCTGACGCGGGGCTCGAACTCCCGGACCGCGAGATCGTGACCTGGCTGAAGTCGGACGCTTAACCGACTGCGCCACCCAGGCGCCCCGAGAGATTTATTCTTAAGATCAGTTCATGTGACTGTGGAAGTGACATGTGATAAGTCTCCAGTCTACAGAGTCAGCAGACTGCAGACTCCGGGAAGAGCTGGTCTCGGAGCTCGAGGGCAAAGCCCTTCTGCTGGCTGACTTCCCTTTTCCTAGGGGAACCTCTGTCTTTTTAATCTTCAGGGTTTCCCCTGATTGGATGAGGCCCACCAACACCATGAAGGGTCATTACTACGAGCTGAGAGATTTCAGTGTTGGTCTTGTCTGAGTAAGACTTTCACAGCATCATCTAGACTGGGGTTCAGCCAAACACCGGGGACCGTGGCTTGGACAAGTTGACCCATAAAATTAACCCTTACCCTTCTGGTGATGTCGTGAAATGGCGGCCCTGAACGATCACAGACTGATCAAGGACAACTCTGGGACAGAGATGTGTTTCTGTTGTTTTCAAACACTTCACACGGGGGCTTCTCGGTAGCCTCGCCATTTGGGACCAGCCTTGTTTAAGGAAACGTCAGACTTCGTCTTGTTCAGTTGAGATCATCATCTCCTCTCTAATTAAATAGTAAATGATCACCTGACCACTAGCAGGAAGGAGTATCGACTTTCTGTTTCCTGTGTTCCTTTGAAATGGGTAGACGATCTGGGGTTCTGATTTCATGACCGCCATCATCGTCACTGTGTGACCTCGTACGGAGATGGCGGAGGGGATGGCGGAGATGGTGGAAATGATGGTGGAGGTGATGGTGGGGGTGATGATGGAGAAGGTGACGGAGTAGATGGCGGAGGGAATGGGGAAGATGATGAAGTCAGCAGAAGAGATGATTGTGGAAGTGCTGACAGAGGTCATGGCGGAGGTGATGACAGAGGTCATGGTGGAGGTGATGACAGAGGTCATGGCAGAGGTCATGGCAGAGGTGACGACAGAGGTCATGGTGGAGGTGATGACAGGGGTCATGGTGGAGGTGATGGCAGAGGTCGTGATGGGGGTGATGACAGAGGTCGCGGCAGAGGTCATGGCGGAGGTGACGACAGAGGTCATGGCGGAGGTGACGGCAGAGGTCATGGCGGAGGTGACGGCAGAGGTCATGGTGGAGGTGACGGCAGAGGTCATGGTGGAGGTGACGACAGAGGTCATGGTAGAGGTGATGGCAGAGGTCATGGTGGAGGTGATGACAGTTTGCGGCAGAGGTCATGGTGGAGGTGATGACAGAGGTCATGGTGGAGGTGACGACAGAGATCGTGGTGGAGGTGATGACAGAGGTCATGGCTGAGGTCATGGCAGAGGTGATGGCAGAGGAGACAGCAGCTGGTGTCTGGTGAGCACATCCCTTGTGTCAGACCCTGCCACTCCCACTGCTCCCTTCCATCCACTCTGTCTCAAATGAGTATAGGAATTGTCTAGTCTGGTGGTCCCCAGAGTAGACCAGCACTCGGGTGCTGAGGGTTCCTTTGTGAGGTGATCTTGGAGGCAAGAGTGGGAGGCAGGGAGAAAGCGTCAGGAAAGGAGTCAAGTCAAGAACAGGAGTCGAGTCAAGTGCAGGATCAAGTCAAGCACCAAGATTGCAGGCAGAGGGCTTCACTGCCTCCCAGGACCTTGACGATTTCTTCCTGCCCCTTCACTGACGTGTCTTCTACCTCATCTGGCCCCGTGCCTCTTCCCCTCTGTGTTCACCGTACGTACCACAAACCTCCAATCTTCCCCAAAACAGACACAGCCCGTGGATTTGTCTGTTGTTACTTTACCCGCATCCTGCACGTACCGTGTAGAAAGGTGTTATTTACTAGGAGATCTTGAGCGAATAAATAAAGGTCTCTCTGCTTCCATTTTTACACTTGGAAACGGGAACAGTAATATTTCCAGAACATATTTCTTGCAAGAAGTTACTAAGATTAATGTTATCAAATATTAAAAGGCATGGGCTTTCTCTATAGAAAGAAAGGATTTTGTGTTAGTCTATGGTATTCCTCCTTCCTGGTTTATGACCAGATCTCCTGTTGAGTGCTTCAGCGTTGCGGTATGCGTGTGCACTAATTCATGTGTTTCACTGAGAAATGTCACGGCGATACCAGAGGAAGATGAGCAGGCTAGCAGAAGAGCATGGATTCTCGTCATGGCTCTTCCTTGGACAATTGTTCAATGGCTACAAATGTCAACACCTTCATCTGCAAAACAGGGAAAGTAATATTTGCCCTCCTTCCCCCAAGGCCAGTCCCGATGACTCTTGAGAACAGGTGCATCGAGCACATGAAGACAGTCTCATGAACGCTATGCAGATACCGATCACAGCCGTAACTGTGTGTGCACACGTGTACGTGTATTGCGATGTGTGGCATAAACGGGAGCTTTGTCTTTAAGCTACTTGGAGGACTTTTTATTGTTATTACCTTACAGTCAAATAAGAAAATTACCTCTGGGACACTGGCTGGCTCAGTCGGTTGAGCATCTGACTTCGGCTCAGGTCACGATCTCATGGTTCATGGGTTCGAGCCCCGTGTCGGGCTCTGTGCCGACAGCTCGGAGCCTGGAGCCTGCTTCGGATTCTGTGTTTCCCTCTCTCTGCCCCTCCCCAACACATGCTCTGTCTCTCAAAAATAAATAAGCATTAAAAAAAGAAAAAGGAAAAAAAGAAGAAAAAATTACCTCTGTTGGACATTGTTAGCCCGTCGGACACATGTAATGGCTACAGATTGTCAATTCCATGGCTGGTGATTATTTATAGCAAATGTTTATGGATAGTTATACTTAAATGTAACTACACCCATTGTTCTCTTTTTAACGTTTATTTATTTTTGAGGGAGAGAGAGTGCAAGCAGGGGAGGGGTAGAGAGAGAGGGAGACACAGAATCGGAAACAGGCTCCAGGCTCTGAGCTGTCAGTACAGAGCCCGACACGGGGCTCAAACTCAGGAACCTTGAGATTATGACCTGAGCCGAAGTCAGACGTTTAGCCAACTGAGCCCCCCGGGCGCCCCTGCATCCAGTGTTACAACTGGTTTAAATCTGTGGGACAATCATTATTTTCGCTTCTCCCTTTGGAAGGATATCATTTTGACTAAAAGACCATTTCATTACATTATATGCACCATTTAACATTTCCACGCTTGAGTTCTCTTCGGATGTAAAATCTTTAATCCGCTATAAGCCTGGAATGAGCCACCAAGTTGATGATAATTAAGATTTAAAAATCACTCACATACTTTAAAAGCTGAACGCGAACACGTGACCCCAAAATGCTAAGAATCGGCCGGAACAACGGTGAGGTTTTGCCGTGAGAGGAAACAAAAGGAATTTTATTCGGGAGCCTGCTTGAATCAGCCCGATCATCCTCCCTTTCCCCTCCCTGTGATCTGCCCTTACAGGATGTCGTATCCAAGATGCTCCACGTGGACCCTCATCAGCGCCTGACGGCAGTTCAAGTTCTCAAACACCCATGGATCGTGAACAGAGAGTACCTGTCCCAAAACCAGCTCAGCAGACAGGACGCCCACCTGGTGAAGGTACCAACAAATGGTCAGGGGGGCACAACAGTGGGGTGGGGAACACAGAGGCGTGGCCCTGAGACCTCCCAGTTCACCGGAAGACATCACAGTGTGGGGGCCAGGTGGGGAACCGATCACAGGCGCCTCACGTATCCCTCATTTCTTACTTCCACACGTTTCTTCACCGACGAGCCACCACATGCAAAGCTCTGAATAAGCTACCACGTCTGGGAACGACCCTGAACAGCTTCGTTGTGTGCGCGTGTGTGTGTGTGCACGCACCCGTGTGCATATGAGACAGAGACGGAGAGAAAGTGGGAGAGAGACAGACAGACAGACGAATGGGGTGGAGAGTGGGAGAGAAGGAGGGGGAGAGGGAGGTGGATGGAGTCTTACATCTGTACTAATTCAAGGTTCCAAAGCCCTTCATTCTAATGATTTTTTTAATGTTTATTTATTTTGGCGGTGGGGGTGGGGGGTGGGAGCACACAAGCAGGGGAGGGGCGGAGAGAGAGAGAGAATCCCCAACAGGCTCCACACTGCCAGCACGGAGCCCAAGGTGGGGCTCGATCCCACAGAGCATGACATCACGAGCCGAGATCAAGAGTCGGTCGCTTAACCGACTGAGCCACCCGGGCGCCCCAGCCCTCAATTCCGGATCAGAGGCCTGCAGACTTGTCTGTAGAGGCCCAGACTGTGAACATTTGAGGCTTTTCGAGTCAGGTGTCTCTGTCACTACGCCTCGGATGTCCTGCCGTAGCACAGAACCGATACGCAGGTGGATGGATGCAGTTGTGTTTCAGTAGAAGTTTATCTACAAGAGCGGGGGGCCTGGGCTGGGCCCCAACGCGGTCGTCTGCTGACCCCGCCGTTCTCCACAACTGCTTCCCTCGGCTTCCTGGGACGTGTCCCACAGCACACGCAACGTGGAGTCTGGCTGCGCCCCCTAGGCGAGCGTGTCCCGACGCCCGCGAAAGAGACACAAGGCTGTGGAGGGAACACCGTCAGGACGCGGCCAGCAGCAGTGAGAGTGTCCCCCCAGGGATCAAAGGGTTTTAGCGGACAGAATAGCTGCTCCTTTAACTCATGTCCCTCCATCGACCCTTGCCATCCGGCGATCCCAGCCTTGGTTCTCCTGACCTTCTGGTACAACTGTTCTGATGGAAGCCACGTGTCATTGCACGTAACCGTGGCAAGGCAGTGGCTTCTGGCCACCTGGGTCGTGATTCACCCACACCCCGCTGGGCAAACCAGATAGACTGGGGGGCATCCAGAGAACCGGTGGGGGGGTGGTCTACACCGCAGGAACGAGCAGATCCTGCCTCACATGCTGGGCAGCGGCTGCCTGGAGCTTCTCGGGAAGGACTGGGGCCACACCACGGCCAGACGTCAGGGTCAGCCCTTTCGGGTCTCCCAAAGTCCTGCTGGTGTGGCAACGTACCACGGCTCGGGGCCTGGGACCCCATCCTGGGGTTCCGTGCGCGTCCGGAATACCCCAGGTCACAGGCCACAGGCATAGTTCGGGACTGGCGGGGGGCGGTGGACGGAGGCGTTATTCACGAGGCCCCAGTGCACGTGGACCCTGCAGTGAGCACGTCGCGCCCCGCGCCCCGGGGTCCGGCAGGAAGGGCGTCTGCGCCCGCCGCGCGCGCAGGCGAGGGCTCGGCGAGGCCGGGGGTCGGGCCCCCTCGGGAGTGGGCGGGCAGCGGGTGACCCGCCTCTTCCTTTCGCTTTGCAGGGGGCTATGGCCGCCACCTACTTTGCCCTGAACCGAACCCCGCAGGCGCCGCGGCTGGAGCCCGTGCTGTCGTCCAGCCTGGCGCAGCGCAGGGGCATGAAGAGACTCACGTCCACGCGGCTGTAGGACCCGCAGGCTCTGCAGAGCGTCCTCGGGCTCGCGGGCAGCGGCCTGGGCCCCCGCCACGGGCGCCACGGAATGACCACCGCCCGGCCACGGGCCCGGGCGCCTCCGCCCATTCCACGTTCTCTCGCTCCGCCTGGATGGGATCCGGCCCCGGGACCTCCCACCGCCTCCGGCCTCCCGCCTCCTCCCCCCCCCCCCCCCAGCAAAGCCAGACCGACTTGTGTCACCGCTCACCGCCCTGCTGATCGCCCGTAGGGCCCTTCGGACTCTGGAGGTCTTTTCCGATCGTGGCTTATATTGAGGGACGGAGATTTTTGCCAGTTACAGAGCCAGCGACTTGGCCAGACCCGGACACCGGCGTCCTCGTTACTGGCCCGGGAGGGCGCGCTGGCTGGTTCGCCTGTTGCCGGAAGGATGGGGTCGGCACGTGGCACCCAAGACTAGGCGCCGGGTCCCCTCCACATGATCCAAAGAGCCCTTGTCCCATCTCCCCCTGGTCTCTGACTGAGGTGTTGGCTGTTCTCTCCCGGGTCGCAGACCCGAAAGCAGGGGGAGCCCGGCCCGGAACCGGCGAGCAGCATCCTTGCCTCGGAAGCCTCTTTTCACAAGAACAGCACGTCCTTGGGGAGGAGCCAGCTGCAGCCTGTGCCCCCCCCACACACACACCGGCCCGTGTCCTTGTTCCCCCCGCGGCTGGATGGCTGGCGGCGGCTGCAGGGCCGGGGTCCGCGCTCCCGCCCGGAGGTTCGGAGACAGAGCTCTAGGCCCGACAGCCGGCCACGGCCCTCTGTCAGCCCCCCGTGCTCTCCCAAAGCACCGGTTTCTCTGTCTGCTTTCCTCTCTCTGGCCCACGGGAGACCCCCTCCCCTCCCGGGGCGCCGGCAACCCTGAGCTGGAGGGAGGGAGCCAGAGGGGAGCCCGGAGGCCGGGCCGCCACGCGGGGGCCTGGAGGGGAGCGGAAGGAGGCATTTCCAGGGCAACCGTGCACTTTGTGGAAGCTGTGCTTATGTGTTGCATTTGTGTTTCTGTTCTTCAGTGACGTCGTATGTCTCCCTTGGGGTGCGTGCGCACAGGAGGGGCGCGGCGTGGAGCGCGGGCTGGGCGCTCCTTGTTCAGGAAGGCCAGGACAGGCTGGACGCCACTGCCCAGGCGGAGGGGGAGCATGTGCGCCCAGGCCGGCCGTGACTCCCCGCGGCCCTGGCAGGGTGCGGGGCGCCGGTGGTCCTCAGGCAGGTCTCACCGAGAAGGCGTGTTTCCTAGTTCCCTTCCTCCCCATCTCCGCTAACTACCCAACAAGAGCCACATGTCGCCTTCTGGGCACGACCCCTTACCTTCTCCAGTTGTTTTCAGACCCTCCCAGGTAAACGTACTACAGCAGCTCCCGCTATTCCACGAGCCCTCTCCTTCCCTCGGACACCACACGACATAAAGGGTGGGGACAGGTTCACCCGTCTGTTGCGCACCAAGCCTCACTAGGCATCTCTCGTGTTTCCCAGGAGAAAATGCTTTTCCCCAAGGCTAGAAAGACTTGATCCTCAACCGTTTCGTGTTAGGTCTGGATTCTTGTTTCGACTGTTAGAAACTTAGGACAAACTGGACAGCCCTTAGGTCACAGGTTCGACCTCCTAGGTACCAGCCGAGGTCATCACGCCTTCTGTCCGCCGCACGAGGTTTGCTGGCTCACTGGTTTGCTCACCGAAGGCCAATGCGCGAGGGACGCAGGCCCAAGGGGGGTGGCCCGTGTGTGCTTCCCAGGCTCCCCCGCCCCTGCCTGTCATCCCCTTCAGGGCCACCGTGCACACAGCCCCACATCCTCACTCTGAGAGCCGCAGAGGGACCCCGAGACTCACCTCGCCCAAGCCGTGCCCTGAGCGGAGACCCCAGGGCGCCCCCTGCTCACCCCCGTTACTTGAATGTCCGCCAAATACCTCTGCTTTCTCAGCTTATCCAGAACGAGGCGATACTTGAAACCGTCCGACAGAAAGTCAGCCTGGAGAAGTCACTATTTTCAGCTTCACGTCAGAGTCTTGAGCGGAACAGCCAGTGGCCGTGCTTTATAAGCAGCGGTCGTGTGTGAAGGGGGGTATCATATCTAGTTCTCCCTGTGCGGTTCACCCCCGCCCCCGCCCGTCATGCGTGGCTCCGTGGGCTTCGCACACGTGGTGAGATCACACAGAACGAAATAGCTGTGTCCCCCCTCCCGCCCCCAATATGTAGAATCACAGCCCCTCTGGATCCCAAAACCACAGACTTTGTCACCGGAAAACCTACCCGGCCACTGCGGTCCCTCCGGGGTGCCCACTGTGGTTCCATCCCACCTGGAGATCCCCCCCCCCATTTGACAGAAACACCTGACTCACCACCCCCACCCACCCCCACCACGAGGGCTCTGCCAGATGCCGCCCCAAGTCCGATTTGGGCAGGAGTGAGATCTCACCTGTGTCCTTAGGTCAGATTGTCCATGACCTCAGTGTGTGTGTGTGTGTGTGTGTGTGTGTGTGTGCGCACGCGCGTGCACTTGGAGGACTGTCCGGCGTTTGAAGTGACCACAGTGCTTCCTGTTAGCCAGTATTGTTGATTAAATGGTGTTCTTCCTGAAGCCGCACGTTGGGATTTTTGCCTCACGCTTTTGACTGGGTCTCTCCAGGACACGAGGAACTTGATTTGCACTCTGTTTTTCTTTCCAAACGGCTCTGTGGCCTTTCGCCTCTCCGAGTCCTTAAAGTTCTAGAACGGAAGAGGACACCGCAGGGGCCCGGGCGGTGCACCCCGCGTGGCCTCGCAGAGCCCGGGGGTCACCTGGGAGACAGGAGCTCAGCACTGCTGCAGGTCGCCTCCGTGGAGCACGCTTCCCACCCAGCCCCCGACTCGGCACTTTGTTTACAAGCCCGCGACCGTGCGTACAGGTCATTCCCGTGTTCACGCTTTGTATTTTATGTTGGAGATGGGCGGCCACTATACAGATATTTATTACGCTTTCCAGACTTTCTGAATAGATTTTTTTGAATAAACATGAGTTTTATGAAGTGTAATATTTTCCTAGCAGAGCGGTAATTTGGGGACTGTCCGTGTCGTTGCCAATTATCGTCGGCGGATACGCTTCTCACCCCTGCTGCCCCCTCGCTCTGTCCCGGCTGCGGCCCCTGCGGCTGGAAGGTGGCTTCCCCTTGGGGGGGCGGGACGGGATGGCCGTCCGGGCCGCGTGGAGAGCTGGTGGGGGGCACGCAGGTGCCTCTGTGTGCGCGTGCGGCTTGTGTGTGAGCACGTGCGCCCGAGCGGATTGTGTGCTTACGTGTGCCTTGTACAAGTGTGTGCGTGCGTGCACTCCACACGGAACCTGGCCACGTGATGGGGTGGGTGCCGGCCGGACACGTGGACGGCTGTGTGGCGGGCAAGGCAGGTGGCGCCGGGGTGGGGGCTGCCGGGGGTGTCCCCGCTGTCCCCGTTCTCTGCACAGCCACCCGGCCTCCTCCCGCCTGTCCTTGACACACAAGCCAAACAAGAAGCTAGGCTCTTGTCCGCCGCTCTCCGACCTAATTTCTTCTTCCCGTTTGGTCCATTGCTGAGCGGCCCGTGTCCGCAAGCGAGACGCGCGCACACGCGGACGTCCACAGCTTTCTGCCGCCACTTCCGAGGTGCCTCCCCAGCAGCACCAGGAACTCTTCCCGGAACCCTCAGGCTCTCTGCGCAGGCAGGAGTGTTGAGCCGGCCCAGGGGTTCCAGAGCCCACGGGAAACGCATGAACATTCTGCCTCCTGCTACGCGGCGGGGGGGGGGGGCGGCCACCATATGCCCGCACCCCCTCCCCTGTCACTGACCCCTTGGCACAGACCTGGTGGTGTGAAATAGCCTTCCCTCCCAGCTGAGGTTACAGCTCCAGAGGTGAGAAGTCCCGGGTGGGTCCTGGGGCCAAAGTCAAGGTGGAGGGAGGACTGCGTTTGGGGGGCTTCGGGAACAGTCAGAGCCCTGCCTTTCCCGGGCCCCCGCGTTCTTGGGCCTCTGGCTCTTCCCCCATCCGTAGAGCCAGCCCCAGGGGGCTGAGGCCCGTGTGTTCCCCTCACCCACCCCCACCTCCACTTTTGACGACACTTGGCAACCTCAGCGCACGTGGATACTTGCGGATACTCTCCCTGTTTCAGGGTCAGCTGATTAGCACCTGACACACTCACGGGTCCTGGGGACCAGGACACGACATCTTCTGAGGGCCCATTATCCTGTCCACCACATCACACAGAGCGAGAGTCCGTGTTGCCGTCTTCAGTCTGCGTGTTTGTCTGGGTGCGAAGGTAGGATGTCAAGAACAGTGACGTTGTGGAGGCTTTGGGGACGAGTCGGCCCGGCACGGTCTCCGGTGTGTGGATGAAGGCCCGAGACTCGGGGTCAGAGCCCGCAGCAAACAGCGTGGCCCCAGGCCCACGCCCTTCCCCCTTGCCCTCGGGTCCCCCCGTGGTGATGGAGAATGGCACACACGACGGGCTAGGTCACAGCTGGGCACCCGCACCTGAGAAACCCCAGTCGATAAGGGCTGGCCGCCCTTGGCCCCTGGGGGGCCCCTGGCGCTGTCCTCCAGGCAAGCGTCCTTGAGAAAACCGTCCAGTGACGGCTCACACACGCACAGGGACACAAGACCCATGGGGACTCGCCTCCCAACAGTAGCGGCTCTGTGTCTGCTGTCCCCGAGTGCCACCCAAGGACTTGCAGTGGTCCTGCAGATACCTTTCATGTGGCATACGGTGCATTTGTTCTCAGACTCAGCTGGTCCCTTGTCCTAAGGGACACCGACCCAGGCTGAGACCAAGAGGCTGAGGCCACGTGTCGTAAAGGAGCCTTAGGCCTGGCTCTTGGCTTGCCAAGGCTCGGCCCAGCAGACTCCGACGTTTCATCTGGCCTGTGACCTCCTAGGTACAAGGAGCACACTTTGTCTGCAAAGGCGGAATCCCAGAGTCCGAGGCCCACAGC
Organism: Prionailurus viverrinus; assembly: GCF_022837055.1. Classification (NCBI taxonomy): domain Eukaryota; kingdom Metazoa; phylum Chordata; class Mammalia; order Carnivora; family Felidae; genus Prionailurus; species Prionailurus viverrinus. Next base: position 149,824,178 of record NC_062565.1, on the reverse strand, counting down.
AGGTGCAGGTGTGCCCCCCCCCCCCGGGCAGTGTGCATGCGTCCCGCGTCCCCCCAGCTGGGCTTGCTCAGCCTCGCCCGGGACCAGGACACCTGCCTTCACGCGAGTTCAACCTCATCTGTTGTTGCCAGTTTGTCAGCGTTTCCACCCAGAGTGAAGCGATGTCGGAAACGCTGCATGAAAAATCAGACCGAATGAGACGATCCCTCGAGGCAGAGATTCAGTAATTCAAAAACCACTTCCTGAGCCTGGACCACCGCCCCTCACTGTCCCCGGAGCTAGAGATGTGGCAGCAGCAAAGCAGCCAAAGCAGCGCCCCCCCCCCCCCCGCCCCGGGAAGGCAATCCCCTCGCAGAGGGAGAAAGAAAACAGCAGTAAGATACGCAGCAGGCTCCCAGCACGACTGCTGAGAAGGGAAGCCGAGTGGAGTGAGGGGGTTACTGCTCGAGTTAGGAAGGGGATTCACAGCGTAAATCCTTCCTCAAGCTTCCCCAGCTCCTCTCAGCCACAGATGTTACCAGCCTGTCAAGGCACAGCTATGAACTTTGTAGTTTAGTTCACGCATTCCCTGTGCATGGCAATAATTCAGGATCTAAAATCAAAAGCATTCATCCATGACATCTGTCCAATCCGGGTATATGTTTGTCACTTTACCGTGATGAGGAAAAAACAGCCAATAAGGGGCGCCTGGCGGGGAGGGCTCAGCCGGTTAAGCGTCCGACTTCAGCTCGGGTCACGACCTCATGGTTCAGGGGTTCGAGCCCCACGGTCGGGCTCTGTGCTGACAGCTCACCTGAAGACCTTGAGAGCACAGACCAAGGTTTCCCAAAGAAGAGGGAATTCTCCTCAAGACTGCAACATGGAGACCCTGCCCGAGTCTCTGACCATCAGACTCAGACTGTGACATCACCTCTTACCTGAGTCTCTAGCCTGCTGGCTCGTTCTATGTACGTCAGGTTTGCTAGTCCCCAGGATGGCATGAGCCAGTTCCTTAAAATAAATGTCTCTCCCTCTCAATAGATAGATAATAGATAGAAGACAGACGATAGAATAGAGATAGTAGATTGATAGATGATAGATGATAGAAGATAGGTAGATGATAAATATAGATAGATGATAGATATAGATAAATGATAGTAGATAGACGATAGTTAGATATAGAGGGATACCTATGTAGCTAGAGATAGAAATATATCTCCTATTGTCTCTGTTTCCAGAAAACTCTGATTCAGTAAGACTGTGTTTCCCTTGGAGAAAATGAAGAGGCAAACCTGGCTGTCACCTGGGCCCGATACAGTCACACCAAGTCATATGCACGCCATCAAATCCGCAGCAGGGGCCCAGGCAGCTCCGTCATTGTCAAGGACCTCAGACCTGCTTTCCTTGTGGCCACGTGTATCCAATCATCTGGCTCAACCACTTCGTGCCAAACGTTGTAGGCAAGGGGAGTGCAATGCTGGTCCCGAGTGTTTCTCGGCATCATTGGGGCCTGTCCAGCCAACCAAATTCTGCCCCCTCCTTCACGTGCCGGCTCAGGCAAAACCTTCTCTGGACCCTGTCGCCACTCAGAGTCCCTACCACAGCGAGGAAGACGTTGCCAGGAATTCGGCTTGGGTGCGTCTTTCTACCCCTGCCTGGGACACCGCTGAGGGTATGTTCTCCCTTCCTTCCTTTCTTTTCAAAGTTATTTATTTTTGAGAGAGAGAGAGAGAGAGAGAGAGAGTGCGCACCTGAGCAGGGGAGGGGCAGAGAGGGAGAGAGCTCACGACTTGAGCCGAAACCAAGAGTCAGTGGGACGCTTAACCTGCTGAGCCCCCCAGGCACCCCATGGGCTGTGTTCTTTCTATTCTGAGCCCAGCACAGCGCCTGGCAGAAAAAAGTATTTGCAAATGAACAAATAGATGAGGTATGGAGCTGCGGGGCATAGGACATTCTAAATAGGGCCTGGCGTCCTCAGGTGGGTTAGGTGGCCTCATTGAGGGCGGCGGGTGGATGACATTAGCTCATTTCTTCTTCCCAAAGCTTCGCTGCTGCGCCCAGCACAGGGCACCTGCCATCGGGGTGCTCGCGGTTGGCACAGACCGCCACCAGAGGGCGCAGGGCAGCTCCCTCCAGACCCAAACTTGGCTCTCCTCCTGGATGCCTGCACTCACCTGAACGCACTGCACAGCATTTCCTAGGGATGAAGCCGGGACCCTTTGATCCGAAGCCTCTCTCCCACCCCTCACGTCCCGACAGGTCACAGGCATGGCGCCTGAGTCTGCACGGCCCTGGGCCACCGAGGTCACCTCCGGACACTGCAGCTCAGAGCTCTGTCCGAAGACGCAGCCCCCACCCCCACCCCGCCCCGTGACCTTGGCCAGTACGACCTCCTCGGCCGTCTCCAGGCCCACCGCACCCGAACTTTATGCTGTGCTGCTGAGCGGCCACGAGCCCACATGGGGCTAGTAACGCTTAAACTTGACATACAGTTCAGCTTCAGTTCTGTGGCCACAGTGGCCACGTTTCAAGTGTCCCACAGCCGCGTGAGGCTAGGGCTCCCGTGCTGGACAGCAGAGACTCTAGAACATTCCCTTAATCGCAGACTATTCTAGTGTGCCGATCGGGAGTCTTAGTTACAGACAAGAGAATCCGTTCCAGCCGGCGTAAGCAGGAAGAGAGTTATTCAAGCGTATTGGGTAACTTGAGCCCGCGGCCCAGCAGGCCTGGAAAGCTGCGTGGCCAGAGACCGCGAAACCAGAGACAGTGTCCCGGCAGCGTTGGGGGGAGGGGGGGGGAGGTGCTGGCAGAAACACCCTGCCCCCCGCCCGCGCACCTGCCCCTGCCCCTCCCCAGGCCCCCGCCCACGCACTGCACCCGTCCCTGCCCCCACCACCTTCCCCCTGCCCTCGCAACCGCACCTGCCCCTCCCCCAGCCCCCTGCACCGCCCATGCACCCAGAACCTGCCCCTGCCCCCACCACCTGGCCCTCCCCCTGCCCCTGTCCCTGCCCCTCCCCCTGCCCCCACCCTGTCCCCCGCCCCCGCTCCCTGTCCTCCCCACCCCCGCACCTGCCCCTGCCCCTGCCCCCACACCTACACCCGCACCCCACACCTCCACCCTGTCCCCCGCCCCCGCCACCTGCATCCCAGCTTCGCCTGCCAGGGACCGCAGGCTGGATCGCCCCAGACAAAACTCCCTCCGCCTCCCGCCTCGTGAGGACGACGCCTTTCCAACTGGCTCCCAGACTTCCAGATATCTGCAGCACAAGAAAGCCGATCCGTCACGCCGTCCACACTGCAGCCGGCGGCCACCGCAGGTGCTACAGCCCTTCCCCCTGTGCTGGGAGCGGCAGTGACAGCAGACGCATGCCCGCCTCTCAGGCAACGACCCTTTGTAAATGATGGGGGCGCAACCCGCCCACCGCCCCGGAGAGAAAACCCAGACGGGCCTCAGCCCATCAGCTCTGCTGACAGTGACCCTTCCCGTCCGGCCCGTCCAGGGCCATAGCCCAAAACTGAGGAGACACGTGGTGCCACCCACGGCCAACTACAGAAACGGGGGACCCCGGGGAGGGGCGGGGGGAGGAAATGGGTTATGGCAAAGCCCAGGAAGAAGTTGTGGGTACTCACTGTTCAACTGTGTCCCCTCCAGACAAGGTCCTCAGCCCACGGAGGACCGTGGGAGCTCAGTCCAGTTAAGGTGGGGTCGCTGGATGGGCCCTCGTCCTGTATGACTTTCCCTGGAGGAAGGGGGGTCCATGCCAGGCACCAAGGCCTCCACAGAAACCAAGCCTTCTCACTCCTTGGCTTTGGACCTCCAGCCTCCAGAAGTGAGACAGAGAAATTTCTGTTGTTTAAGCCCCCCGTGTGGTGGTTTGTCACCGCGGCCCGAGTGCACAGACACGGCCACCGTAGCTGTCACAGCAGAAGCTGGTGGCAGCCTCAGCCGCCTCCCCCAGGTCTGATTCCATATAGCTTTCCCCCCAACCAGGGTGTGAGCTGCCTGGGACCTTCTGTCTCGTGTTCACCTTGTTCTGCGCCTGGGGGGCTGGGCCTTTGTCACGGGCGAACAGGGGGCCACCTCCTCACCCCCCACCCCCACCCCCAGGGTAGCAAGAGCCCCGGTGCCCTTGTTCACCAGCTGAGATCACTGGAAGGTGACGCCTGGGGTCTGTGGGTTACGCAAGACATCTGACGGGTCAGTTGGAGCATTTGTGTCGCCTGGGGAAGCATCCTTCCGCAGAGCCCAAGAGCACAAAGGAAGGAAATGCTTTGCTGGTGAGTCCCCAGCCGCCAAGGGAGGGAGTTCTGCTGGCTGCTGGCACCTACCTCCCACAATCTCCAGCCCAACAAGGGCAGAAAAGCGCCTCGCTGCAGGACCAGTGTCGGCTGCCCAGGCCAGGACATCCCCCCCCCACCCCGGTCCCCCAGTGCCGTGACCATCCCTCGATCGCCGACACCGCTATCCTAACAGGGCACCATCCGTAGGACCGCATGGCAGGACTCGAGAATCCCAGGTCACTGGCCGCTGGGTCTCCTTCCCTCCCATCTTGGTCAGCTCAGGCCCTAACAAAACACCTGCCTGGGGCGGACACAAGGGGCCTTTGTTCCTCATCGTTCAGGAGCCCAAGAAGTCTGAGGTCGGGGCGCCAGCACGTCCCTGTCTGGTGGGACCCACCTCCTGGCTCACAGAAGGTTCTAGTATCTTCCTTTAAGGGGCTCCACCTCCATGACCTCACCTCAACCTAATCACCTCCAAAGGCCCCCCTCCAAATACCGTCACCTCAGGGGGGGTAGGGCTTCAAAGTATGGACCTGAGGACACAAACCCTCAGCCCATCGTGCCCCTTGGCCGTGAGTTTCTGGGTCAGAAACTATTCATGCATTTTCAATGCGTTTGGGCCAAGGGTCGCCCACGGGTGCGGCTGCTGGAGAAAACAGGGCATGTATCCGTGACTGGCACTTACTGTGCCCTCCCTTCGCCCCCCTCCCCCAAGCAGGTCAGGGAGAACCACCCTGAGGCCACCAGGAGGTGCCAGGGGGCTGGGCCACCGCTGGCCCAACACACCTGCGTCAGACTGCCCACCGCCTCGCACAGCCTCCTGCTGTGAGCGGGACAGACGGAGCCCGGAGCCCCGGTCTGCTGTGCCCTGCCCCGTCACCTCATGGGACTCCCTCTGGCACTCAGCCCGACCTGCCAGACCTATCCCCCACCCCCCCCCCCACTGCCCCACCTGCCTCTCCCACTGGAGTGCGAGCAGGGCAGAGTCCCCGATTGTGTTGACCTGAACCCCAGGCACAACACCGGACATCTCATGGATGTGGGCGATGCTGACAGCAAGAGAGTGGGGAACAGCACAGAGATGGGGCGGCGGGGGGAGGGGGGGGGTGCCGTGAGGTCCGAGCCACGTCTCCCTTAGAAATACTGCCCTTCCTCCTCCTCCCCACCTGCCCCAGAAGTCCCTGGGAAGCGATTTCAACACATGGTACCCGGGCTGCGTGAAAACAGACGCACTCGTGCACTTTGGCATCTGGGAGTCAGGGGTTCGAATTCGAGCCTGGGCCTTTCTGATGGGCGTGAGGACCCACCCGGGGGGTCCTTCCCTCAGGGAGACCTCACAGAAGCGCAGGGGCCTCCCGCACCCCGCGTGCGAGGCCACGGGACCCAGGAGGTGCCCTGTGCCCTTGGCAGAAACATCCAGAGCAACTGACTGCCACCGCAGGCAATGTCCCCTTAAGGTTAATCATTCAGCGACACTAGAGTTTGACCAGGGAATCCGGTAAAACCGCATCTTCTTATGTGTAGGGGTATGGGATGAGGATAAGCCAAATATTAGCTTTCAGATACGCTGCCCAGGACGGCCTTCCAGACCTGAGCGGTGTGGCCCACGTGGAAGTTGCTCTGAGGTCAAGCAAACACACTTAACCCTGGTGAGCGGCGAACGTCGACCCACTTTGTGGAAGATTCCTACAGAACTGAGCTGAGCTCGCTCTGTGTTTTCACGTCCCTGACTCATCCGTGTGATGGTACGACCCTCCCGGGGAGTTCAGGTCGGATGTGCCTCGGTTCACCTGGCGATTTTCACCTCCGGCACTGAGATCACATTTAGAAAAAAAAAAAAAAAAAGAAAAAAGACAGTGTGTCTGCTGAAGTCCAGACAAAGCCCTTGGAATTCAAGTTCCCCACCGCCAGCTCCAGGCGGACAAGAGGCACCATCGTGGAAAGCTCGTGGAGCTTGGTGGAGGCCACGCAGGGAAAACAAGAGGCGACCCCGGGCCATGACCAGGAGGAAACGTTCATGGCGCATCAGAGGCGAGAATCCGCCACGTGTCTTGGGGAAACGAGCCACCGACCACGGGTGGAACGCAGCAAGGAAGGGCCACACTGTGGATCGTGATACAGACAATTTATATTCATGACAATATGCTCAGCCAGTATTATGTACTCAGAATAGACACAAAATCTTCCACTGCCGGAACGTCATTTTTTTTTAATGTTTATTTTTGAGAGAGAGAGAGAGAGAGTGCGCGCGCAAGCGGGGGAGGGACAGAGAGAGAGGGAGACACAGAATCCAAAGCGGGCTCCAGGCTCTGAGCTGTCAGCACAGAGCCCGACGCGGGGCTCGAGCCCACAAATCGTGAGATCAGGACCTGAGCCAAAGTCAGAAACCCAACGACTGAGCCACCCAAAGCACCCCATGGAACATCATTTAGCTTAAAAACGGTAACACCGAATGGGCTGATCTAAAACACACTAGCAACTGCAGTATGAAACAACATAGAAAATACAGAACAGAATTTCAAATGTGGAAACAAACGTTGCCAATTCGTGGCCTGAAAACTAAACCCAGGGAGAGGGTGTTTTTGAGTCCTGAGTGTCGGCTAGAGGTGAACAAGCTGATGTGTGTCACAACAGACGGTGCTCTAGCTATGTTAGCTGCGAACTGGGATTTACTGGAATTTTAAACCGCGACCCTGATGTTCCTCTTAGGGCTTTGTGTGTTACATTGTGTGATACACTGTGAAAATATTGTATTCAGTCTTCTGAAGCACACACTAGGAAGAAAGTCACAGAGTTTTTAAATTGTGCAAATACCATGAAGCATCGTCAGTTTCAAAGACCCTGGAAAGAAACAAAGGACAAGGAACAGAATGATGTCTGCCAGTGCTTGTTGGCTGAGTCACGGAAGAGTCCTTTACCTGCAGTCCAAGAATTTCTCGAGGGACGGACGCCTGGGCATCTGAGTCGGTTGGGCATCTGACTCTTGATTTGGGCTCAGGTCATGATCCCAGGGTCGTGGGATCGAGCCTTGCATCCGGCTCCATGCTGACCATAGAACCTGCTTAAGATTCTCTCGCCAAATACTCAAAGACAACAAATGGAGTGGGATTTATGTTTTCTCATCAATATCAGCGTGTGCATAGAAGAGCTCAACGTGAAGCTTAACAACACCATTTAAGAGCTTTTCGGGGGCAACTGGTTGGCTCAGTCGGCAGAGCGGGTGACTCTTGATCTCAGGGTAGTGAGTTCGAGTCTGACGTCAGGGATCTCAGGGTAGTAAGTTCGGGTCCGACGTCGGGTGTAGAGATTGCTGAAAAGTAAAGTCTTTTGGGGGGGGGGGGGGGGGAGGAAGGGAAAAGCTTATTGGTGACCTTGCTAGGCAGGTAGGGAAATGTATTTGCAATCCAAATCTTTGGAACACAAATCCATATGCTGATTTTACGAATTTTTCTAACGTGAATAAATAGGCAGAACGTGTTAACAGCACGAATTTACAGCATTATAAGAATCAGCTGCTGGGGGCGCCTGGGTGGCGCAGTCGGTTAAGCGTCCGACTTCAGCCAGGTCACAATCTCGCGGTCCGTGAGTTCGAGCCCCATGTCGGGCTCTGTGCTGACCGCTCAGAGCCTGGAGCCTGCTTCTGATTCTGTGTCTCCCTCTCTGCCCCTCCCCCGTTCATGCTCTGTCTCTCTCTGTCCCAAAAATAAATGAACGTTGAAAAAAAAAATTTTTTTAAAGAAAAAAAAAAAGAATTAGCTGCAAACACTACCCCCAGAGCTGAGGGGCTGCTTCTCAGTTTACACAGTAAGGAACCTTTGAATTCAGTGCTAACACAACTGAGTTGAAGCAGGAGGAGGCCGGTTCACCTACATTGAGCTGATGTATTTTGCAACTGATATGCTTTTGCTTCAAAGTAAATTCTCCTAAAAAAGATTAACTAGTATTGCCAGTGCAAACGCAAATGTTAAAGGAAAATGATTTTAGGGGTTACTCGATTCAGTTTTGGAAACTTTTTCCATATGCCTGAAATAACTTGGTTACATAAATATAATTTTTAAACTATAAATTCTATGAAATGTAAATACAGATCAAATATTGCTAATGAAGAGGCACCCAGGGGGCTCAGTCGGTTGAGCGTCCGACTTCGGCTCAGGTCATGATCTCACGGTTTGTGAGTTTGAGCCCCGCATCGGGCTCTGTGCCGACAGCTCAGAGCTTTGCACCTGCTTCTGATTCTGTGTCTCCCTCTCTCTCTGCCCCTCCCCTGCTCACGCTCTGTGTCTCTCTCTCTCAAAAATAAATAAACATTAAAAAAAATTTAAATATTGTTAATGAAAATTTAGCATCTGGGGAGCGCCTGGCTGGCTTAGTCAGAGGGGTGCGTGACTATTGATCTCGGGGTCTTGAGTTCAAGCCCTACATTGGGTATAGAGATTACTAAAAACATTAAAAAAAGAAAACTTACCATCTGAATTTGAAATGAATCATAAGTGTAAAATACACACCAGATTTTGATGACTTCATATGAAAATAAAATACTTCAATGATAATTTTATACTGATTACGCATTGAAATCATATTTTGGATATTCGGCCGGACTCTATCACTAAAATTAACCCCACCTATTTCCTTTACAGCTTGAATGTGGTCACTAGAAACTTCAAGTCCTGCGTGTGGCTCCGGTGATATTTCGAGTTCCTTTTTCCTCATGCCGGGGTCTCGTGGGAGAGGGGTTCCGTCGCCGGCTGTCCTATTGCATGTTGCACCTGCTGGGACATGTTTACTTCCTGAGAGTGTCCCTGGGTTACGTGCCTTAATCCTTGCATTTCCAGGCTTGATGGGATTCAGGTTCCAGGTGTGGGTGGACCCTTCACCAGCTGTTTACTTGAAGCATCACACCGGGAGGCAGTAAGTTACAGCCCTTCTGATGGTGATGCCAAGTGGAATCTCCTGGATCCCTCCGTGTTCATTTGCATTTCCCCTTTCACACAGCGAACAATCCCTGGGAAGATCTGGCTCCCGTTTATTCACCAAATGACTGGAGTTCTGTGCTGCCTTCTGTCTGAATCCGTCACTGCGGTCGGGCTTGCAAACTGGTGTTCTTTTCATTCCACCACTCTCCCGTATCTATTAGCCGAACTCCTTCTGAGGACAAGAGCTCTCCTCCGTCACCAGGCCTGTCTGAAGTAGTTCATAGGGGTAAACGCTTCTTTCCCTTTAATTACCGGAAGAGTTGGCGCACGAATTATCACAAAGGAGTTTCAGGTTTTTATTTTGTTGGCTTTTCTTTCTGTGCCTTTTTTAAGGTTTTTGTTTGTTGCTAAGTTTTTTAAAATAACTTTACCGGGATGCAACTCGCATATGCAGTGTCCCCCTTTAAAATGTACAATTCAGTGGTTTTTAGCACATTCACAGAGTTATCCTGCCATCTGTACAACCAATATTGGACGGTTTCCACCCGGAAGAAGAGTGCAAAGCCCTGCCCCAAGCCTCACAGCCCCAGGCGGCCGCTAGTCTGTTTCCTGTCTCCCTGGATGAGCCCACCCTGTGCACATCATATACGTGGCCTCATACTGCATGCGGTCCCGGGTGCCTGGCTCCTTCATATAAGCACCGTGCTTGCTAGATCTATCCATGTCGTAGCGCGTGCCAGGACTTCGTTTCGTTTTATTGCTGAGTAATATTCCATCGCGTGGCTAGTCCACAGTTTATTTATCTGTTCCTCAGTTGACCCAATATTTGGGTTGATTTCACTCTTTGGCTGTTATTTACAATGCTGCTATGAGCATTTGGATGCAAGTGCTGTGTGGACATATGTTTTCAGTTCTCTTGGGTGTGTATCTGGGGGTGGGGTGGCTGAGTCATGTGGCAACCCCGTGTTTCACCCCGGGAAGACGGCCAGGCTGTTTTCCAAAGCAGTCCAGCCACTTTGCACTCCTAGCGGCTGCGAATGGGGGTTCCCGTCCCTCTGCATCCTGCCCGACACCTGTTGTGTTCCACTCTCTTGATTGTGGCCTTTCTGGAGAGTGTGAAGGGGGGTCTCATGGTGGTTTTATCATTTCCCTGATGGCTAATAAGTTTCGTGAGCTTATTGGCCATTTGTGTGTCTTCTTTGGAGAAACCTCTATTCGGTCCTTTGCTTGTTACTTAATTGGGCTGTCTTTGTATTACTAGGTTGTAAGTTATTCTTTAAATAGTTCCTTATCAGATATATGACTTGCAACAAGTTTCTCCCATTCTGTGGTCTTCCTTTACATCCTTTGGTTTTCCCTTAGGGGTCCTGCAGTCAGGCTTCGTGCTTTCTGATACTCAGATTGTCCTGGGTTTAGTCACTGGGAGGCCCTCCCCACGGCTTCCTTTTCTATCAACACAAAAGGTAGAGTTTCAGCCAGCTTCGGAGCAGACCAGGGGGCTTTGCAGGCTCCTGCCGTCACAACCCAAGAGCTCATCCCGTGGCCGCTCCGTCCTGCTGCACAGAGAAGGAGGACTGTCTGCACCGGCCATGTGAGCTACCCCTTCTGTGGATGTGGCTGTAGCCGGGGCCCAGGGCCCCAAACACAGCAGGTTCGCCCACTCGCTGCTGGCAAAACCCAAAGGCAGAGAAAGGAGTGACGGAGAAACAGGAAAGAGACTGATTTCAGGGAGGCCAGCTCCGGGAAGACGGCCGACTGGCGTCTCAAAGACAGTCTCCAAAGTGCCGGAGATACTTGCAGGTGTATTCGAGGAGAACGTGGGGCAGAGGTGGGTCTGTGCAGGTGGGCAGTGAAGGTCAAAGGCAGCTTGTCTCCCAGTGATCCCGGGTGGTCCTGCTGGCTCAGCTCAGTCCTGATGCTCGAAGGGGTAGTTTGGGTTCCATCAGGAGATGCTTTGCCCTCAAGGGCCCTCGCCCCAAGCCAAGAGACCAGCTGGAAGGAAGAACCAACAGGGAAGCGTGAGGTCAAAGGAGAGGCAGCCTCAGTCCTTTTTCCCAGAGCAGCTTGTCCCCACAGGGTGTTTTCACCACACTCAGAGCCAAACCATTGTATGAGAGAAGTTGAGATCCGCCCCCCCCACCTTTCTCCAACATGTACAGCCCCTCACTGATTAGAAAACGGAGCAGCAGCAGAAGGGGGCTCACAGGTAGGCACAGAAACTCAACTGCATATATGGTGCGATATTGGCTCTGTTTATAGATTTAAAAACCGAGGCCTAGGCAGTTTTAAAAACTTGCCAAATGCAGGCAGCTAAATAAAAAGTGGCAGGATTTGTTCACCTGACTGGCAGGTCTGGTTTCTTCCATTGGCACACCCTGGTGGCCGGGCACGGGGCCACTGGAGCCCCTGGACCGCCAGTCCCACGAGATGCTCCTTCCAAAGGACTCTCTGGTTAAGGACATTTGGTAACTGCTCCATGGATTAATTTTTATGCCATCACAAATTCACATGAAGGCTCTCAAAAGAGCTGCAGAAAAAAATTAACCTTGTCGGAGTCACACGTTTCCTAAATGCCTTTGGCCCAGGAAACCCTGCCCACCATTGGCCCAGGACCCCCTGCCCTCCACCGGCTTCATTTTTCCCCTGAAGCCCCTAAGAACACCATGGTAGGAGAAAGCTGTCTATACTCACAAAGCGTGTCGGCCTCTTCTTCCCTGTGACCAGCAGTGGGCGACCCGTGGGTGACAGTTTGGCATCCTGTGATTACCCAGTTCCCTCTCGCCTTTCAGGGGTTGGGTTCAGTGTCTAGTTCAGTGTTTAGTGGGAGTTGTGGCTCCAATCGCTCATTTCAGTATAGAATGCAAACGAGTGATGCCTCTGTTTCCTTTATCCTTTATCATACACGATATCCTTTACCGTTTATGCCTAGGAAACTCCTGAATTGCCAAGCAAAATGAAGGTTTCTTGCCCGTGAAGCCATTTCTTTGTGACTTCCGGAGGAACAGTATCGATGGGGCTTTGGGGTGATGGTGGGGTCCGGAGCCGACGGCCAAGGAAGAATTCCTGAAGATGTCTTTGCTGCAAAAAGGTGATTTTGTTAAAGCAAGGGGACAGGACCCGTGGGCAGAAAGAGCTGCACTGGGGTTGTGGTGAGTGACTCATGATATACCCTCAGGTTGGGAGGGGGTCAGGGACAGAGTAAGTCTCTAAGGCATTTTGGAAGCAAGGTTTCCAGGACCTTGAAAACACCATTTATTACCGTTTAGTAAAACCTCAGTCATGAGACCCTTCAGATGTATACCAGGGGCCATAAGCTTGGAGGATGATTGCCGGCATGTATCCTGGGGGAGTTGAGATAAAGGAGGCTTCCAAAATGAGTTTTTATATGTTGGTTAAAGTAGACTCATGGGATCCTGGGGGTCAGGCTAAGGTTTAGCCAAGATTCCCTTTTGCCCCCCAGCAAAGTTATCAACGAGCCAGCTGAGCTCCTAGAGGAAGGTCACTCTGCCTGTTTCAAGGACTTGTAGCTGGGCTGTAGGCATTCAGGGAATTTAACTTTTCATTTGCCTTTCTTTCCCACACCACCATGGCCAGCAGTTAACCCCCCTTACATCTTGGTGAGGGTGATATTAGGGCTTCAGGAAATGGAGTCTGTAGGTTTCTGTGGATAAGATTGCCTCTTTTGTAAAAAAAAAAATTTTTTTTAACGTTTATTCATTTTTGAGAGACGGAGAGAGACAGAGCATGAGCGGGGAAGGGGCAAAGAGAGGGAGACACAGAATCGGAAGCAGGCTCCAGGCTCTGAGCTGTCAGCACAGAGCCCGACGCGGGGCTCGAACCCACGAACTGCGAGATCATGACCTGAGCCGAAGTCGGACCCTCAACCAACCGAGCCCCCCAGGCGCCCCTAGATGGCCTCTTTCTTGAAGTTTACTAGGTTCTCCGTAAACTGAAGGAGCCCCCTGTCCTGTATGACGATGATCTCCATCAGTCAGACATTTGCTTTCTTTCCTTTCCCCTGTTCTCGGGCAGCCAGGAGAGTCCGAGGAACATCACACACACATCCCACCTGAGGCGCTGGGTGCTGTTAGCCTGTCCCCTGCCCTCAGCTTGCCCCACGCTCCCTCATCAGTATGAGAACAGTGACCCAGGAGAAAAGTGCGTGGGGGCAGGGGCTGCTGATCTCAAAGTATTCAAGCCTTAGGGGCAGCACAATGGATTGATTACAGGTAGGACCTGAAGAGCTAAGGAGGCAAAAAAGTACACATCCATATTCTAGACGGTGCACTGGCCTCTGAGTGTCCCCGGTTCTCACTGAACTCCCGAGTTTCTTGGCTTACTCATTTACTGCATTCTTTAAATTACTAAAGCAATCAAACTAATGTGTGCTACCTAGCTGGAATCCATGTAAGGCAGGTGTTGGGCTGCAATAGATGGGCAGCAGGACGTAACAACACATCTATGTTTTGAATGTATGTGTGTGTGTGTGTGTGTGTGTGTGTGTGTTTTAAGTTTATTTAGAGAGGGGTGCCTGGGTGGCTCAGTCGGTTAAGCGGCCGGCTTCGGCTCAGGTTATGATCTCACGGTTCGTGAGTTCGAGCCCCGCGTCAGGCTCTGTGCTGACAGCTCAGAGCCTGGAGCCCACTTCGGATTCTGTGTCTCCCTCTCTCTGACCCTCCTCCGTTCATGTTCTGTCTCTCTCTGTCTCAAAAATAAATAAACGTTAAAAAAATTTTTTTTTTAAGTTTATTTAGAGAGCAACAGAGACAGTGCGCACAGGGCGGGGGCAGAGAGAGAGTGGAACGGGAACCGAGGTTCGCACAGAGTCGAGACACCGAAGCGTTTCTTTCCAGGAAGGAACTTTGTGCCGGCAACGTTCGGTTGGGTTCGCACTGGAAAAGCTGAGCCCCGAGTGCAGTGAGGTGTAGTCTTTTATAAATGCTTTTCTTGCCCGTCTCCCATACATGGTAACACCCAGTCACGCGGTCTGATCAGGTGGCCTCATGTCACAGGGTCATGAGGCATGTTACATACGCATACAGCCAGGTTGCCTTCCCTTATCTTGAGGGGTCTCCCCCCAACATTCCTTAGGGATGAGAGAAAATCCCAAGCAGGCTCTGTGCTGTCAGCGCAGAACCCACCATGGGACTCGATCCCACGAACTGAGAGACCGTGACCTGAGCCGAAATCAAGAGTCAGGGGTCTGACCAGCGAAGCCACCCAGGAGCCCGGTCACACATCTATGTTTATAAAACACGTACTCACCCCCCAAGTACTCCTCGGAAATTGTCTCTTGTCATCACAATAGCTGTCCCAGATGGACAACATGGTCCTCGTTATCCCCATTTCCAGAAGAAAACCTGTGTAATTAAGTGTGTTAGTTCATAAGCAGAACTACCATGTCCTCTTTTCCTTTTTTTTTTTTTTTTTGTTATTTTGATAAGTGAAAAAACATGGCAAGTGTACTGCCATAGAGAAGATTGCTTCTACCGTGTGAGGTATCACAGACCTGCCTGCCAGGAAACCCTCCACAGGACCCCCACGGAGGACCCCCCTACCCACACAAGCACTGCCCTGGATACGGTGTATATGGACTGCCTACACAACACCGGCCCACATGGGTGCGGTGTGACTAAGGGCCAGCTTCCCCCCTCCTCTGACTTCAATCTGTCTGAGCTCACAGTTCCCGTTCCTCATAGTCAACAGGGAAGCCCTGTGTGTGACCGTCATTTCTGGACTTTGAGAACTCTGGGCGTATGAGGTTCTGGCTTGATGCTAGGCCCTTGCAGCCTCTTCCGGAAACCTGGGACCCAAGCCAGCGATGTTTGCATTTTTACCTTTCCATACTCTGTCCGTGTAGGGACCGGGTGAGGTTTCTAGGCCTTTCTAGAATTTCAGGAAATAATGTAGCTGGGTCTCTTGCCTCCTGCTGTGTTCTCTTATACATGAGACCATATTACCTGCTCCGTAGTTGAAGTAGGAAAGATACATATTTACATGGAAGAAGTCCTAATTGTGGCAACACGAAATAAGCAAAGAAAGCACGGCTCTTAGAGAAAGAGAGCCAGATTCAGATCTCGGGGAAGCTGCTGCTTAGCAGAGCGTTATTCCTTTTATATATTCCTTTGACTAAATCCTCTAGCCCCTACCTTCCACGCAATGGGAACTTAACAGAAGCCTCGAAGATCCAAGTGTGGCCCAACTGTGGCAAGCAGAATGTTCAGACGCTGGCCTGGCGGTGACACCAGGAACTGGGGACAGGAGCCCTCAGTAGTGTTTCTCCACGCGCTGTCACTGACCAGCTTTCAGAGGCTCCCCTCCAGATCTCCTGAAGCTCTAAGCTTGCAGGGGTCTAGGAATCTGCAGAGGATTCTTCTGATCCACCGCTCCTGAGGAAAAGAAAGTACTAGGAGATAAGACTGAGCCATTGTGAGAACCGGGAGCCTGTTCTCACTCTGGGTATCGGGGAGGGACCCTTCCCACGAACCCTGCAGAAGCACCTCGGTTTTATTCAAGAAGCCGTTCAGTTTCCTTACGCTGCTCCCACCCCTCTGGGTTGTAAGAACTAACGTAGGAAAAGTGCCTAGCGGTTAACACACGGTAGCGAGCGTTAAAAAACAAAACTCAAGAAGTAAAATTTAAAGAGCTACTTGGCTTTATCAAGCGATTCATGAATTGGGCAGCCTTCCATCAGGCCAGCAGAGAGGTGCTCCAAGGAGTTGTCCAAAATGGAAAGTGCCGGAGTCCAGCCCCAGCAGGTCCAGGGGTTCCCGAAGGATGAACGGCGTCGGCAAAAATAACAAACGCACACAGACGACAGCAGTGTGTTAGACAGGCCGCTTTATTGTGGCAAGCGTGGCATTATATGCGTTATTCCTTGTGGCGTGCATCATCTATGTTTCTCGGCTTTACCTAATTCTAAAAATGCTCCTTTGTGTCATCACCCATTAAGGAACCTCATGGTTATTTCTTTGTAACATTCCCTCCTCCCCTTTGCTTATTGATTAATTTCTTCATACTACTTTCGTTATGTGTCTACGTTTACTTATAGTTTATAAAGCGTTTGCTCTGCTATTTTCATGAAAGGCCATCCAGCTCTCAACACCTCAAGTGGAACGTTGTCAGTGACATGACTTCTTAATGGTTCAATTGATCCTTTGAACAATCTGCTGTACAAGGAACAAAAGTATTCGCTTTGGTCTGGGGTGCCGGGAAAGAGCCAAGAGGGCCCTGGGAACCCATGCCTTATGCGCTCCCAGAGAGACAATGTATACCTAGGAATTAATGAACCATTCTATACCTTAACCCACCAGGTCCAGTTACCATCTGGAATGCCTCCTGGGGGCCAAGTGGGCCTAGGGGTTGGAGTAACTTGTATCCAGAGATACATTCCTTTGTGGCCGGAGTGGGGCTTTCAAACCCATTTGCCCCCCCTCCCTGGCTGGGAAATATATGGGGCTACCTTTCCTTTAGGGGACGGGCAGGCGGGGATGGCACCCGCTGGATAAAAGGTTTCTTTTTTGTTCTGGGGGTCATCCCCAGAAAATATCCCCGAGTTTGCCCCCATGGGTTTATTTTGAATCACCAATGCCAGTTGGACCATGGGGATGGCCGTGACGAGTAACAGGAGGGATACCAGTAGCTTCCCATTCGGAGGGGCGCTGTGCGTTGCCCTTGGGCCAACCACCCAGGCTGTGCCACCAGGAAGGCTGGACGGATCGGCTCCCGGCAGGAACGTTTTTATAGGAAAGAGGGAAGCAAGAAGTTATTTGCAAAAGAAGAGATGGTTTCAGGCAAGGTCACCTCGGGAAGGGCAAGGGGTCTTATCACGCACATTATGTCACCTCCTTTGGGGGCAGGGGGGGACTGGAAAGGGCCCAAGTAACATATTACCTCACTGATACTGTCCAGAAAATTCCAGATTGCCTGGCTTCAAATTCCACTCCCGGAAAGTTTGAAACTGCAATTAAATCTTGGTTTGCAGGACTGGAGGCAAGTGACTTCACCTTGGGCCTGCGGTTCCTTTTAGCGCTAATAACCATAGCACTATTAATAATCAACCCTCTTGTTTTTCCTCAGCTCATTCATTTATTCCTTCACCTTGAAGCACCAGCTGAACATAACCGACCTTCCTGTGTTATTCTGGGATGGCAGTGCTGCCTATTCAGACAACTTTCAAACAAGATCAAGGTCAGGTGTGACCCACGGAGATCCTGAGCAGAAGATGAATCTGATTCAAAGGCCTGCTGTTTTACTTCTCAAAGGCATTTCTTTAATGCCATTTAAAAAGATTTTTTTTTTTTTTTTTTTTTTTTTTTGAGAGAGAGAGTGAGCCGAGGAGGGGCAGAGAGAGAGAGAAGGAGAAAGAATCCCAAGCAGGCTCTGCACTGTCAGCACAGAAATCAAGAGTCGGAGGTTCACTGACTGAGCCACCCAGCGCCCCTGATGTTTATTTTCGATAGCGTATGTTTCCTGTACAAATTTCAATAGGAATAAAAAAAGTATACGGTGAAAAGGCAGTTTCTCTCCAGCCCTCTGCACTTGGACATCTTTTGAGGCAGTCCCTGCTAACACGTCCCTTTCAACTTTGGAAACAAACTTACAGATTTTCTCTGTCCCCATGCACAAATGAGTAGCACACTTTACACACGACTCTGCCCCTTGATTTTTCTTACACATTTTAGACCTCTTTCCATACCGGCACACACAGAGCACCCTTCCCCTTCCGAGCTGCTACATGATTCAGTGGAATGGATGCAGCGTGATCTAACTCTCCCTGTGGGTGGACATATTAAAAATAATGCTGTGCATCTGAAATTGCACAAGCTTGCCTGTCGGGGGGGGGGGGGGGGGGGGACCGCTGGAGAAGGGCCGGCTGGGCCAAAGGGCGTGTCCATAGCCAACGTCAATCCACGCCACCAACCGCCCACAGCAGTGTTGACATCCAATTTAGGCTCCTAGCAGAGAATGCCTGCCGCCCGTCCCCTACACCTTCACCAAAAGGCATGGTGAGGGCCGATGGTTTTCATCTGGGGCCCCTAACAGAAGATTTTAAAGACCAGGGCGCCTGGGTGGCTCAGTCGGTTAAGCAACCCATTCCGGCTCAGGTCATGTTCTCGGGTGCTTGAGTTCTAGCCCCGCGTCAGGCTCTCGGCCGCTCTCTGCGCAGGCAGCCCAGAGCCTGCTTTAGATCATCTGTCTCCCTCTCTCTCTGCCCTTCCCCCCACCTCAAACATCAGCAAATAAAAAAGGGGGGAGGGGGGACAGTTAAAAAAGAGACCCGAACAACCGAACCCTCCTGTCCCGCCTCCCCCACAGGGCGTACCCAGAGCGCACCCGGGCCGCCCACGCGGGCACTCCGGGCGCACCCCGGCCCGGCCAAGGTGCCCTTGCGGGTACGGCGGCACAGACCCTCGGGCGGCCGCCACCGACCGTCACCTCCGCGCCAGAGGACTGCGGCGGCCGGGGCTGAGCCAGCGCCAGCCAATCCCCGGCCGGCCCCGGCCGTTTTACGGCAGCAGGCCCAGCCAATCCGGGCCGCCGCCTCCCGCCCTGTGCCCTCCCATAGGCCGAGCGCCCGGCGGCGCGGCGCGGCCGTAAGGCGGAGCCGGCTGTCGTGACGCGGGCCCCGGGGGCGGGGGCGGCGTTCCCGCTGTTCGCTGGACTGGGTGTCATTGGGCTCCGAGAAGCGGCGGCCGGGGCACTGCGGGGTGTCTGGTGTCGGGCACGGCCATGGCGGGCGCGCTGGTGCGGAAAGCGGCGGACTATGTCCGGAGCAAGGACTTTCGGGACTACCTCATGAGGTGACGAGTCCCCCGGGCCAGACCTCCGGAACCCCCGAGGGCTCCCGGAGGTCGGGGTTGACGCCGCCCGGGACGCGGGGCCACGAGGGCGCGGGGGCCGGGCGGCGGGGCCAGCGGGGGTGGGGGCAGCGGGGCGGGTGCCGGGCAGCGCCGAGGACCCTGGCCCCTGGCGCGGTTTCCTGGCCGGATGTCGCCTCTCGGCACCTGCGGGGCAGCTGGGCGCCCAGGTGTGGGGCTGGGAGGGGCCGGCGGGAGGCGCCGGGAGAGCGTGCGCGCGTCCAGGACGCGGGCGCTGCTGCAGGTGCGCTGCAGGTGCGCGCGATCGCCCCTCCTGGAGTCCCCGCGATCACTTGTGCCGGGTCCCGCGCGCCTTTCCGTTTTCCGGCTTCGGAGGACTTTCAGTCTGAGCGGCGAAGGGAATCCAATCTCAAATATTTTAATGCACGAATATTCTGCCGGCCAAAGTAAAGCAGCGCGTCTCCAAGGACATGCTTTTCCTTACTCGATTTTCCCTTCACTCTTCCTTTCCAGTTAGAAACGAAGGGCATTTGCGGGTGAAAGGGCCCAAGACACACTTTCCACATTCTATTTCCATCTCGAGTCTTGAGACTCTTGCTTTTATTTCAGAACATGTAGTATAACTTTACAAGCTTTATATATTATTATATTATATTATATCAACCAGATATTAGAGATTTTTAATTTTTTTTTAAAGTCATCTCTACACCCCAGGCGGGACTTGAATTCACAACTCCTGAGGTCAAGAGTTGCAGGCGCTACCCACCGAGCCAATCTAGTGCCCCCGAAACAGTTTTCAATACTTTATTTAGGAGTTTAAGTTTTGGTTTTCCTGTCTTGTGATTTTAAAACCTAGGTGTTGGGCTATGTTTTGATTTGTTTTGTTTTGTTTTGTTTGGGGGTGGGGAGAATCCCAAGCAGGCTCCGCGCTGGGTGAGCAGCTGGACCTGGGGCTCAGTCCCACCACCCTGAGATTCTGACCTGCGCCGAAATCGAGAGTCCCACGCATGACCTGAGCCATCCAGGCGCCCCTGTTTTGTTTTGTTTTGTTTTCCAATGGTGAATAGCGTGCCAAAGAGGCTAAGTGAGGACCACTGAGGACACATGAGTCCTGTAACCATCCAAAAGGTACAGCGTGAGGGCAGCTGAACCTCTGCCAATGTGAAAAGAATTCCGTTTTAAGTCCTGAACTCTGCAAACACTGTTTACTTGTGATTCTACAGAGCAGCAGGGTGAGAGGTACAATTCAGTCTCTCCTGTGATGAATTTGGAAACACGCTTCACTCCCGGCTCTCCCGTTAGGAAGTTTCTGTACTTGAGTAGGACGGTGATCAATGAGGACAGATGTTTAGTGCTGTGGAGCAGGGTGGTTTATCAGAGGAACGTGTTGGGGAAACCTGAGCAAGCAGTCCTGCCAGGGTCAGTTCTCAGCCCTGCGGTTAAGTTTCTCTTGGAATGTTACCTTTTTACTACTGTCTTCTGCTTTGGATAATGGGCCTTCCTGATCATTAGGTACAGCAAAGGATAAAATTGTATGGAATAATTGAGAATACAGTGGTCACACCTTTAAGAAAAAATATTGATTTTTAGGTAACGTCCTATTACCTAAGAACAGTTTGTTAGATTTATTTTCGGGGCGCCTGGGTGGCTCAGTCAGTTTAGCGTCCAACTTTAGCTCAGGTCATGATCTCCCAGTTCGTGGGTTCGAGCCCCACAACAGGCTCTGTGCTGACAGCTCAGAGCCTGGAGCCTGCTCTTGATTCTTTGTCTCCCTCTCTCTGCCCCTCCCCTACTCGTGCTCTATCTCTCTCAAAAATAAACATTAAAAAAATGTTTTTTAAATATATTTTCAAGGGAGTGAGCCCTGCTTTTCTACTTATTTCTATTCTTATTTTTACTATTTTCTACTTCTGTCTTTTTTTCCTAGCAGTTAGGTTTCCCAGAGCCGGACTTTTTAACTCAATATTTTGATATGGTTTAACCTTTCTTCCTGAGATTAACTTCATGTGGTTTACTTTGTGTATACTTTTTCCAGTGTTACTTTGAGTTAAGTCTTGACTAAATGAGGACGAGAGTGGCAGTGCCCGGGGAAGAGTGCTGTCTCCTGGGGCAGCAGACGGAAGAGTGACTCCTACTCAAGGCATCCCCAGCAAATCCAATCCCAGTGGGCCTCGGTTACCTGCCTGTGAAATGGGTTTAATGATCATGCCCTTTCTGGTTGGGTTGTTGAGAACATTAAACTGGATGAGGGATGTGAAAATAAATACTCAGACTCCCAATCACCATGCAATTCATAATTTATATTCCGCTGTGTGTGTGTGTGTGTGTGTGTGTGTGTGTGATCAGAAACACTTTATACTGTTCTGGAAAAGGTTAAAATCTTGTGAAGCTCTGTGATCCTGACCTGAAATGACTTCTGTGAACTGACTGGATGGAGCGAGATGCCAGGCTGGCTGTGTTTGCCCTGCTGCGGCTGTTGGCAGCAGTGGGGTTTCATGCCCCCCACAGCCGGGGGTGGAGGGCCGCTGAAGGGCTGGTATCAGAACTCTCACCAGGCGATCTTTCTTTGAGCTTTTTCTCCTAGAAAGAGAACCTGCTCCCCCTAGAACTTACAGCAGAAAGCTCTCCCTGTGTGGTCTCCCAAGCTGCTGTGCTTTGCAAATGAGAATTAAGCCCAAGGAAGAAAACCTCATCACCTCTCTCTTCCATCGGAAATGAGGGTCTGCACATTCTCACCTCCGCAGTGACTTTGCACTCCCTACCAGCGGAAGATCTGGATCTTTATGACCTACTGAGGGGAGACAGAGATCTTCTAAACTAAAACTGTTCCTGAATTTTTTTTTTAATGTTGTATTTATTTTTGAGAGAGAGTGCAAGTGGGGGAGAGGCAGAGTGAGAAGGGGACAGAGGATCTGAAGCAGGCTCCGTGCTCACAGCACAGAGCCCAGTGCGGGGCTCGAACTCAAGAACTACGAGATACGACCTGAGCTGAAGTCAGACGCTCAACCAACTGAGCCACCCAGGCACCCCATAAAAATTATTTTAATAACACAGTTGAGTGTTTCAGCAAAAATATAAAATCCTATTTCATACAGATTATAAAATTCTGTCACATTGTATGAGTAAGATGGAAGTGTCTTTCTTATAATGTGCATTTCCAAGTGTATTTTAAAATGTTCATTTTTTTACACCAAGCAACAGAAGTTAAGGAATAAGCTGTAGCCATAGCAAGAGTGTGGACTTTGATTGGATATAGGAAGGAAAAAAATGAAAGGCATTACGAGGACGTTTAAGTAGGGTCTTTTTTTTTTTTAATGTTTTTATTTATTTTTAAGGGAGAGAGAGACAGAGCATGAGCAGAGGAGGCGCAGAGAGTGAGAGGGAGACATTGAATCCAAAGCAGGCTCCAGGCTCTGAGCTGTCAGCACAGAGCCCCACGCGGGGCTCGAACTCACAGACTGTGAGATCATGACCTGAGCCGAAGTCAGACGCTTAACCAACTAAGCATCCTAGGCACCCCTCAGTAGGGTCTTAATATTAAGTAATTACTGACAGCTTTCGTCAGATGTGATTTATGGTAACGTCAGACCCAAGTGATGAGTTTGAACAGTGAGTGAGAATCCTGGCGCCCGTCATTTTTAGCTACGTGGTCCTGGACAATTTCTTCTCTTTTGTGCTTTGGTAGCTGTTTGACAATATAGTATCATGCTTGGCAAAAGTACGTGACCCGTTTATTCTTTATTATTATGCCATGTTGAATCCTCTGGGTTCTGATACTCTTTTTTTGGTGCCTTCTGTCTCTTCTCCGGCTGATTTTCTTACCCTAACGAGGATCTTGAATCAAGAACTTCCTGGATCTCTGCTATGTTTTTTTTTTTTTTTTAAGTAATCTCCAAAGTGGGTCTTGAACTCACAACCCGAGATCAAGAGTCGTGTGCCCTACCAACTGGAGCTGGACAGGCACCCCTGTCTTTTTTTTTTAATTTTTAAAAATTTTCTCATATACCTTCTTGATGGAGTAAAAGAAATTGCTTTTTGTTTTTCCTTTCTTCATTCTTGCTCCTGAATTTCGGCTAAGAAGAATGAATTAAGATTGAACAAGTAAATTCTGAGGTGTAAGGCATATGCTTTAATGATTGAGTCAGTGACGGTCTGTGCAGATTTATTCTAGGGGTTTACCCCCTTTCCTGAGAGAGGTGGATGGATGGATGGATGGATGGATGGATGGATGGATGGATACACACACACACATCTATGTGTGTGTGTGTGTGTGTGTGTGTGTGTGTGTGTGTGTGTGTATACGTATATAGGGAGACACAGGATCTGAAGCAGGTTCCAGGCCCAGCTGTCAGCACAGAGCCTGACACAGGGCTCGAACCCACAAACCGTGAGATCATGACCTGAGCCGAGGTTGGATGTTCAACCGACTGAGCCACCCAGGTGGCCCTTGATGTATTTTTAAATGGTACCGAGTTTAACGTTCAGGAAAAAAAATCACTGGAAAGTTTTTACTATTCATTCATTCAACAAGGACTTTTTGAGTGCGTGGCAAATGCTGGGCACTGTTTGACATTCCAGAGTTTTAGAAGTGAACAGAATGTAAAATTACTTGCCTGTCTTTAGGGGCTTTCTTTCTGGCGATAACCTGTTCCTAACGGCGAGCTCACCGTTGCCCGAGCTGTGCGTCACCGCGTCTCTCTCCTGCTTGTCCTTTCCAGAGAAATGCCCCCGTTCAGCCTGTGCCGTCCAGCCTGACGGCCGTGAGTGCTTTCGCTGTGGCCACAGTCCAAATGGGGTGCACCCTGAATTTCTACATGCACCGGATCTCAGGAGCTTAGTACAAAAAAAGAATGTAAAATAGCCCATTCATAAGTTTCTCTCGATTACGTGTTCAGATTAAGATATTTCCGGTACGTCAGAATGAACTTAATAAAATCGACTTCTTTGTTTTACTTTTGTGAACGTGGCTTCTGGAAATCTTAAAATTAACGTGTGGCTGCTGCTAGTCACTTGCATCACGTTTCTGCGGGACAGCTTCGCTCTGAGGCTTCAGCGTTAGACCGTGTCGTGAAACGGAGGTCAGCGCTGTTGCTGGGATTACCCCCACGTCTCAGGGAGAGAAGAGTGTGCTTGCTCACCTGTGGCTCTGCTGCGGGAACCGGAGCAGAGTGGGAGGTCGCAGGAACCTGGAGGAACAGACGTCTTTCAAAGCAGCTGATCTCTCTCTCTCTCTTTTTTTTTTTCCATGTCTCTTGTCTGCGCCTTGGTGACTCCTCACCAAATAGTACGGTAAGAAAATTGTTCTTCATTTCAGGCTTTTGCAGACTTTCTGCACTAACAGAGGTATGGACGGCAGGCCCGGCCTCCTTTGCTTGAGATAGCGTATCCAGCCGCCGTGCCTGGTGGCTCTCCCGGTGTCCCCCTGGGTGACCTGGTCCTCTGGGCGCTAACCCCTGGCAGGACCAGTGCCTCGACTGCTGAGCTGATGGGCGTGGGCCAAACACGTATTTCCAAACAGGGAAGTGACACCTAGAGGCGTGTACTAGGCGAAGGTGCGTTACTGACTTTCCAAGGCTAGATCTCTTAGTGAACGAGTATTCAAATTATTTTTACCTTTCGTGTTCTTTTTAAGAAACAGTGTTCATAATCGAGTATGTAGATAGCCCTCGACTTGCAGCGCTCTGCCTCACGCTCAAGTCCTCGCACCGGAATTTGTAATCCCATCGTTTGTGCGGACAGCCCCAGGGCTGCTGGGGGTGTGGGATTTCTGCCCTGGTCTTGTCCGTGGCCCCAGCCGTGAGGGAAGACGCCTGTGTGCCCGGTGGGGGAAGCCCCTCCTAGGCAAACTCTGCAGGCTGTTCCAGCCCGGGGGCTGTGCGTGATAAAGTGGATACTGGGCCACCACGCAGTGCGGAGCTGTGGAAAGATTAACTAGAAAAAGATGAAACTAGACCAAAGTGGAGAAAGGCCTGGTCAAGAAAGGAGGAAAGGAAGACACTGGGGCGGTAGCTGGAAAATGAAGGGACTCCCAGGAAAAGGACAGTGGAGAAGGGAGGAAGATGGAGACGGAAGGCTGGGGCCCTCCGTCACCAGGCGTCTGGGATGGAGGGGAGAGAAGGGACCGCGGCCACCCGTCATCCAGGTACTGGAAGTTAAGGTTCTAGAGGTGTGTCTCACCCAGATAACATCCGGTCTAAAGACGAGGACTAGTTAGCCGCCCAGAACCCCGGAGATTGTTTGCACCCTCTGTGTCTAGTTTGCGGGGTCCTGACTCGGTTGTAGACCGTCAGTGCCTAGCGTCCCGGCCCCACGGGAGCTCTGATGCGTCACCACTGTTTCAGACCTACCATGCGAAGTAAGCACTGCAAAATGCTCTCCTGTCCGGCCAGGTGTCATTCTCCTCTATTTTTCTTGGATTTCCCTGGTCTCCCGCTGCTTATGGGAGTTTGGGTTTTAATGACTCCTGGTCAGTGTCAGAAATGGATTCAGCAGCCTGAATTTGTCTTCAATGCTCCAGTGGGCAGCACTGCACAGATTACTGCTTAATATTCTGAAAACTAAGAAGGGTGTTTAGCCAGTGACGTGTGGTTTCTTTCATATTTTAAAGTACTGAAAATTGCACATTCATAAAACAATTTTTAATGTGCTGGAAAAGCCAGCAGCCGGTTTTATCAAATTGGGTGCCGCTGCTGTTAAACACGGGCAACTTCTTGGTTCCGGGGCGGCCGTGGTCACAGCGTGGCACGTAGGCGGGGGCTTTGCCATCAAGAGTAGTTTCCAACCTTAATTTCCTAGCATCTGGCAGTTCTGAGTGCGGATTTCCAGGCTCTCTGATCTTAATCTAGTTCACACGAGCTGAAAAGCAGGTTCTCCCCTCTTAGGGTACTTTCTTCAGAAAAAATACCCAATTTAGGATCTGCATGGTAAGAGATAGTGACAGATCTCTTAATGAGCATTTGAAGGGGGCGGGGGGCTGATAGATTTAAACATTACCTTGCGGAGGATAGTTGTAATGAGGTTTAAGTTGTGCCAGGAGGGCATGGGGTGAGAAGTTAATCGGATTGAAAGTTCTCTGGGCGGGGCATTCGGTTCCCTGGTGGGAAGCTGCCAGATATTTTCTGCCTCTGGGTGCGCCTTTGAAGAGCGGCCCATTTCTGGGCTGACCCTTGAACAGTCAGGGCCCGGATGTTAACCGGCCTGCGGGCCGTGCACGCGATGGTGAAGACCTGTCCTCACGCATTTCCGTTATCTGCGTTACCACGTAACGGAGGGCCGCAGCTGTTCACGCCCGCCTTACCCTCTTCCTCTTCCCTTTCCCTCCTCTCGTTTCTGTAGCACTTCTGGGGCCCTGTAGCCAACTGGGGTCTTCCCATTGCTGCCATCAATGACATGAAAAAGTCTCCAGAGATTATCAGTGGGCGGATGACATTTGGTAAGGATGCGACTGTGAACAGTTGGGGGGACTTCACGCATAGAATCACGCGGAATACGGCTCCCACGCTCCGCTGTTCGCAAGTGACCTATAGAGCGACACGGCGTTGGAACGGCGTTGCTTGTCCGTGGGGAGGAAAAAGCAGAGTTGTTTTGAAATATTTATCTAGAAAGTGTTGGGGTCCTGTGTGCCTTTCAGATGGGCACGCAACTAAAAACTGTCCTCTCGAACCTCTCTTTGTAGGAAGTGCCTTTAAGTGTATCTGGAGCCCTGCTACTTGTCCTTAAGGTGGTGTTGCGGGATTAAGTAGCAGTTCTTCCAGACGGTGGGGGTGGGCCGTAAACAGTTCTGAGGGGACAGGAAGTGGTCAGAGCTACTGGCTGCTGCAGCCAACAGACCCGTCAAGCGGCAGAGTAAAATGTAGGATGAGCTTCCCATTCACGGAAGCATTTAGGCAGTGGCGTTCTTCATCTGCCACGAGTTTTAGCAGGAGAGATTCCTGTTCCGATCAAGGTGACTGAGCCCCGACCTGCGAGCACGCAGCTCGGGGTCTGCCGAGCCGTAAGTCATTGCCTCGCTTTGATGTTTCTGGCAGCTCTCTGCTGTTACTCCTTGACGTTCATGAGATTTGCCTACAAGGTGCAGCCTCGAAACTGGCTTCTCTTCGCCTGCCACGCCACAAACGAAGTCGCCCAGCTCATTCAGGGGAGTCGCCTTATCAAATACGAGTAAGCCCCTTCCGGTCTCATCACTTCCGTTTTGAGAAATGACGGAGAACGAAACTCAAATCTGGAGGCGTCGGGGGCACCGGGCGTGAGTGTGTGCGGAGATGACGCGTTAGCTGTGGGGGAAGCTGGACTCTGAGCAAAAATACGCTGTTGAAAAAAAAAAAAATATGCTGCTGAATTGAAGACAGTGAGTGCACTGCAGGTTTGCTTATTAAAACATGCAAATGGACAGGAAGTAGGATGTTGCTGTTTTCATAACATTTTCGGTTTTAATAAATGTAAAGGTGTCTTCTCAAAGTCATCCAAGTTCTTGGAGGCCCCAGTGAAATTTGTCTCAGTGAATTTTTCTTTGTGTTTATTTCCAGGATGACTAAAAAGGCATCAGCATAACAAGGGAAAATGAAAAACCAGCTGTTGGAAGGGAAGCTATGCCGCTGCTGAGTCAGTCCGCCTCACGATGGGCTCGCTAAGGAAAACAGGCTGGCTACTATTTTTACTAACCAGTTTTTCTAGAAATAGCTGAGAGTCCCGAAGCCAACTCTCTGCTGCCTTACAAGTACCGAATATTTCACTTCTCTTCGTAAAGAGTAGCTCAAAATATGCGATCAATTTAGTAATTCCCGATGATGGTTTTATCTGCGGTAATATGGATAGTACCTGTTAGAATTTACTTAATGAAAAACCGAAGAGAACATCGTTTGTAATTATTAGCCTTTAAGTACTCAGAATTCTTAACTGTAATGACCACGAGACCGACGGCTGGCCACATACTCCAATCTCATTGCCAATGTTTTGAAAAAGTGTGTATTTCCGTGCAGTGTGTATATTGAGCTGCTGGAACTTAATGGCAATAAATGATTTAAATATTTGTCAAATGAGTGTGATATTAAGTATCTTGCTGGGCTAAAAAACCGCAGAACCAGAATGTCCCTGGAAAGAGCGTTGTGCGTAGAGTGGCGCTCCTGGAAAACGAGGAAGGCGGCCGGGGGACGGCGAGCTGGACGGCCGGTGTCGGGAAGGCGCCGACGGTCACTCAGAATGTGCTCTTTCCTCCGGGCGGCGTTAGAAAGTGCAGCCACGGGTGGCACCTGGAGCAGGCCGTGGGGTAGCTGATGTCGAGCCGAGCCGTGCCCCCGAGAGCCGTCGGGTGACAGCCCACAGCGGACAGGCGCATGTCCCCAGCTCTGTGGGCACCCGAGCAGGGGAGCCCGTGGCGCAGGAACTGCCCCGGGGAGTCGGCCGGGTCGGGGGAGGCCACAGCGCTAACCTGTCCCCACGGATGGCGGCACCGCTTTCTGTGGCAAAGAGCAGCAGGCGGATCGGAGTCATTTCTCGCTGTCACTCTCTTTAAAGGCGCGAGACCGTGGGCAGAGCATTCTCACCTGTGCTCCCGTTTCCCCTCTGGAGGTGAGGGGGCGCCGCCTCCGGGGTGCCCTCAGGCCCGTTGCTCCGCACTTGACCCGAGCGGGGGTCGGGCGAGAGGACCCAGCGACGAGAGCCCGGACTGGCTTAGCGAAGTGAGAGCGCCGGGTTCCAGTCGTGCAGGTAACGTCGCTTGTGAGAACCCCAGACCGCAGGGTGTGGAAAGTGCCAGCTGGAACCTGCCTGGGGCTTCCGGCCGCCCTCCGGTGCCAGTCACCGCTGGCGTTCTGGTTTGGGATCTTCCTCTTTTAAAAAAGGTTTTGTTTCAGTTTTGTTTATTTAGAGAGAGCACACACACACGCGGGGGAGGGTCACAGAGAAGGCGTGACAGAATCCCAAGCAGGGGCTGCAACATCATCGCAGAGCCCGATGTGGGGCCCGAACCCACAAATTGTGACACCGTGACCCGAGCCGAGATCAAGAGTCGGACGCCCAACCCACTGCGCCCCCAGGCGCCCCTGGGATCTTCCTCTTTCTTTTGTCCCTTGCAAGAATTCTCGTCCGTCCGTCTCACGTGCTCCTGGGGAGCAAGGGCCTTTCCCGCCTCTGAAGGGACGGCTGTCCCGAGAGCCTCGGGGATCGTGGTGCAGACACTGCAGACCTGCGAGCAGGAGGCCTGATGACACAGTTCCGCAGGCTGCCTCAGTGGGCCTCCCCATACACCTGAGAAGGCAGGCAGGGGCCAGCACGGTCCCTTCTCCAGCAGGTGTTCCTGACGTGAGACAGAAACCTGCAGGGGCGTCTGGGCGGCTCAGGTCACGATCTCAATGGCTCGTAGGTTCAAGACTCACGTGGGGCTCTGTGCTGACAGCACGGAGCCTACTTGGGATTCTCTCTCTCTCTCTCTCTCTCAAAAATAGACAAATACATTAAAAAGAAACCTGCAGATGGACACAGAGGAACACATGGGATGAAAGTCCATGCAGACGATGCAGAAGTTGCATGAGGAAGGGGTACTGGGTGCCCTAGGGGAGCAGGGAGGTTCACCATCCTGGGGAAAGGAGCGAGGGACCAGGAGGGGACACTGATCCTGTCCCTGGCTCCCTCAGAGGGTCTGAAGCTCCCAGCCGTCTGCCTTCTCTGCGCAGAGCCGAGTGCTTGCGGGTCGGAAGGAGGGTACGGGCGAGACCAGAAGGTGTGAAGTGTTCCACTGCGGGGGTCTGGGTCCTGATCTCACCCAGATCAACGCCGACGTGAGAAAGTACATTCCAGAGCAGAATTCCTTTGTGTTTTTGTTCTTGTTGTTTTCAAGCTTCTTGGTTGCTTTAAAATGACCAGTAGCAGAAAGGACACTTCCCACAAGTGGGCGTCCAGGTCGTCGGTGATCCTTGTCAGGAGAAGACCGACCGGTTAGCCGTCACTCTGCTCTCGGGCAGTGGCAGCCTTCCAGGCGGCAAGGACTCCGAGGCCTGGGCCGGCTCCCGCCCGTGCTGCTTTCTTCCTGGGGACTGGCACGGCTCTGCCTCCTAGGGACGTTTGCGGGATCTTCTCACGAAAGGTGGCGTCGGGTCCGTGCCCAGGGCCGTGTGTGGTGGAGACACTGCTGGTGACGTTTGTACAGTCACCACAACACGAGTCAGCCCTCCAAGTGGTAGTGGCCCCACGAGGAAACGCAGAGACAGGACGGGGTTGAAGCAAAACTCGGTTACCCGAAAAAGCCCAGAAATACACGCTCAGAATGTCTAATGCCTGCACGTGACCATCTCTAAAGGCAACACACAAGGGCTCCCGAGTACTTTTCGTTTTCCGGTAGCAGAGTACACAGATGCACGTGTGCTGTGACCAACCTCCAAGGTGAGGCTGGCACCAGCTGTCCGTGCTCACGAGCTGTGGTGGCTTCGGGCATCTCCCTTCCTGCTGTGACCACCCCGTGGGGCGGAGGTGACCATTGTCGAGCGCTTCCTGACCGCGCGCCACAGACAGCGGGGGTCCTGGCGCGGTGGCTCAGGGCGAGAACGGCCACTGCCAGCTTGAGGAAACCGGACCCTCAACGGCCTTTTGTTTCCTGATCCTTCCTCCGCAGGCGGCTGGCACCGTGCCCTCGGCCACACGCCCGCCCGGCGGGACCCAGACTGGGCTCGTTCGTCTCCGTCCTCTTCCACTTGGACCTTGGCTTCCCAGGTGCGTTGCGGGGTCCGTCTGGATGGCGCGTTTACACGCTAGTGAGAAAGTGAGCGTGGGCCCTGGCATGTCGACATTGCATCACTTGGAAGTCACTTGGGTGGCCTCAGAGATAATGGCCACATCATCTAAAGCAAAGCCCGAGTTACCTGGCGCCGGAGCCCTTGGGGGAGAGCAGCGGCAGGGGTCCGTGCAGAAAGGGGCCGCTCCGGGCAGGAAAACCCCCAGAAAGCCCCGGCCTCACTGTCAGCCCCCAGGCACCTGCTGAGAGCTGAGCTCAGCCGGGCGGGCCCACAGCACTCCCAGGGTTTTGCTGGTTTGGGTGGAGGTGACAGGAACCGCGGGAGGGTGGCACGAGGAGTCAAGCCCTGGCAGCTTGACTACGAAAGGACACAGCTGCTTTACCTACGGGCACAGCAAGTGACGCTCCTTGGCCCGTTAGCCAACGTCCGCCATATTCCTAACGAACCTGGCGGAACTGCTCTCCGGGGCTCTGGAAGGTCCGTCTGTGGCAGATGGGACCATATCGCAGCCCCGCCGGGACAGTCCCACCGAAACCAACAGGTGCGTGGTGCTGGTTAAATGGCGGTTTTCTATTTCTGTTTATCAGCAGGACGCTCACTTACAAACACAGCCCTACTGAAACGGCAGGATACGTGCTCCACGCTTTCCTTTCTCACTCGATTTTATTTTACTTAAAAAAAACTTTTTTATGTTTATTTCTGAGACAGAGCATGAGTGAGGGAGGGGCAGAGAGGGGGAGACACAGAATCCGAAGCAGGCTGCAGGCTCTGAGCTGTCAGCACAGAGCCCCACGCGGAGCTCGAACGCACAGACCGTGAGATCATGCCCTGAGCCGAAGTCAGACGCTTAACCCACTGAGCCACCCAGGCGCCCCGAGTTCACTGCCGTTGCTCAGGTTTGTTTTAAAGGTGAAGGCTTTTGCAGTTCTTGGGGCTGATAGTTCTGAGGACGTGGTAGCTTTGGGCCAGTTTTCTCAGTGCGGGAAATCGGGGGTCAGCCTGCGAGCGCACTCCGAGGTGACAGGCCCATCTGAGCAATGCGATCTCTACGAGCGCAGTAGCCACGTGGGGAGGAAGGGGGCACGCGTGCCCAGGGCGTGCTCGCGGAGTCGCTTGCCTGAAGTGCTCTGCCCCGGGCTCTGATCCGTCTCTGTCTGCCAGAGGCAGAGACGCACCCTTCCCTGGGCTGACCCTTCCCCAGGCTGACAGCCAAGTGCGGCCGAAAGTGGCGTCACTATGACAGTGGTCTTGGGTTTTTTTGTTTGTATTTTTAAGTACACAACTATAGTCCTTAAAAGGTCTTAAGTACAGGGGCGCTGGGTGGCTCAGCCGGTTGAGCGACCGACTTCGGCTCACATGTTCGTGGGTTCGAGCCCTGCATGGGACTCTGTGCTGACCGCTCGGAGCCTGGAGCCTGCTTCAGATGCTGTGTTTCCCTCTCTCCCTGCCCCTCCCCCGCTCCTGCTCTCTCTCCATCTCAAAAAGAAATAAATGTTAAAAAAAAAAAAATTTTTTTTTAAAAAGGTTTGATTCTGTCCATCTCCCTAGAATCTCCCAGAGCAGGGTTAAACGGACTCCCACAAAGACAGGAGGCTGTTCAGAGAGAATTGTTCGGATTTACACGACGTGAGCCTCGGCGCGGAAGTACATAGCCTGGTCCGTGGAAACTGTGGGTGCCACGGGCATTTACGGACAGAAGTCAGAAAGGGCGGGCACGAGGTGGAACTTTCACATCGGGACGAGAGTAGACAGTTGAACTGTGTAGGTCGGTGACAGCACTAGAAACGAAGTAGGAAAAGGTAGAGTTGACTTGTCTGGGCCAGAACTCATCAGCCGTCACAGTGACAGTGCTTTTGGCCACACTTGGGCGTCAGCCCGGGGAAGGGTCGGCCCGAGGCCACCGCAAGGCTAACATGGGCGGTAGGGAGCTTCACCGCAGCGTTTGCTTTTGGCCGAGAGAAACGTGTCAGAGCCCAGGGCAGAGCACTCAGGCAGACGATCCGGGAGCACGCCCTGGGCACGCGTGGCCCCTTCCTCCCCAGTGGCTGAGGCACTTTGCACAGAACAGAGAAAACGGAGACTATCAACACAGTAATAGAGCGGTCAGCGGACCCAGTCTTTCAAGTTCTTCTGCATTTCGGTTCAATCACACTCCACTTCCTCCTAAACGCCTTTCTAATTAAGAATTATATAACTTAGGGGCGCCTGGGTGGCTCAGGCGGTTGGGCGTCCAACTTCAGATCATGATCTTGTGGTTTGTGGGTTCGAGCCCCGCGTCGGGCTCTGTGCTGGCAGCTCGGAGACTGGAGCCTTCTCTTGATTGTTTGTCTCCCTCTTTCTCTGCCCCTCCCCTGCTCATTCTCTCTCTCAATCTCTCTCTCTCTCTCTCTCTCTCTCTCTCAGAAATAAATATTTTTTAAAATTTTTTAAAAGAATCCTAACTTGATGATTTTCTGTCGTAGTTTGCAGAAGTTGCTGCACAGAGTAAGTCTTTAAAAACACCTGGGGTCGGGGCGCCTGGGTGGCGCAGTCGGTTAAGCATCCGACTTCAGCCAGGTCACGATCTCGCGGTCCGTGAGTTCGAGCCCCGCGTCGGGCTCTGGGCTGATGGCTCAGAGCCTGGAGCCTGTTTCCGATTCTGTGTCTCCCTCTCTCTCTGCCCCTCCCCCGTTCATGCTCTGTCTCTCGCTGTCCCCAAAATAAATAAACGTTGAAAAAAAAATTAAAAAAAAAAAACAAAAACGCCTGGGGTGTGTCAGACCTGAGGGGCGAGGAAGGCATCTCAGCAAGTGATTTTTCTAGACTGATCCGAAAGCCCTCTGGTTCAATGAGGTGATGTCTCAGTAAATAGAAAGCTTACAATGTTTTTAAAGCAGTCTGAAAAATGCTGGACACGTAAGGGAGAACTCTGCCAATTTCATTATTTTCTTTTAATATTTATTTTGGGGACAGCACAAGCAGGGGAGGGGCAGAGAGAGGGGGGACCAGGACCGGAAGCAGGCTCTGCACCGACAGGCTGACAGCAGGAGCCGACGCGGGACTCGAACTCATGACCACAAGGTCCTGACCTGAGCCGAAATCGGATGCTCACCCGACTGAGCCACCCAGGTGCCCCTGCAAATTTCATTTAAAACTTAAAGGTCTTCCTTTTCGTCTGGAAAGGAGACTTAGACAAACCCTCCAGGGAACTGTTTTTCCGTGTTGATGTCTCAGGGTAGGCGTGACATCTTGGGTCTATCTGGGTCACCCAGCCGACAGGCAGTTCCAAAATCTCTGTGGTTGGTCGGCAGGCTCCCTGGGGGATCGTGGGGAGTGAATGTTTGTCATAAACCGAGGCCCAGAAGGATTCAAACAGCCTTCGCGTATTTTCGGAAGTTCCCAAACTTCCTGTTTATCGGCTCTGCCTCCCGAGGCGCCTCCCCGGTGCCAGGCAGGTGCCAACCGGGCGCTCCCGCGCCCTGCTTCCCTCTGGAGGCGAGCGTCCCCAGGCGGGCTCTCCTAGAGCATCTGCCTCCCTGGCCCATGCAGCTCCTGCCTGAAAACCACATGTGGTCTGGCAGCAGCCGCCAGGCAGGGAGCTGGCAGGGACCCTGGGGCCGGCTCTCTCGTCCTCCCCGTCCAGGGCGCGGGTCACAGGCTGGCCCGGGACACACGCCCCGTCTCCGCGCTCCTCCCGTTCCACACCACCCTGTGACTGACCTCACAGCCCGTAGTCAACCCTCTTCTGCTTACACTGGCCAGAGCACGTTGCGTCCACAATTAAGGACTCGACCGACCTCGCACAGGAGCACGACTTCTTCCTCCCCGTGTCTGCCATTCCCGACCAGAAATTAGCAGAGGCCACGGGCATCTGGAAATACCTTTTACAGTTACTAGAATGCAATGCCTTCTTAGGGAAGACCAGAGGCCCGGGCCCAGAGACTCTTCTCCATGCCTTAGCTCCTGCAAGTGCTCAAAACTTAAAGGGTACCGCAGACACAAGATGGAATGCCTCCTTAAAATCTGCAGTGATAAATCTCAAATGGACTGAATGGCTCCTGTTGGCAGGATAAGTGTGTCTCCGCCTTTGGCTACAATAAAAGCCTGAGGGATTAGGGCGGAACTCACTGGAACGTAGATGGGGGGAGGGAGGAGAGAAGGAGGGAGTTGTTCAAGCATAAAGAACGCACAGAAGGCCAAGCAGGGACGACAGAAAAACCACACATGGGGGTAGTATAGCAAAGCCCAAGAATATCAGATGCAAAAGGAAAGTTCTAAAACCTTCCAGAGAAAAGGAATAGACCATCTATAAATAGGGTGACTAAACCTATGAATAAATAAACCACGTGTCTTAGTTTACCTACAACCTTCCCAGTTTGCACCTCCTGTCCAAGCTTAATTATTAGTAGCGTCCCGCTCACTCAAAAGTGTCCTGGTTAAATGACGAATTATTTCTTCACTCTACCTACCAAGGGCTAAAAAGATTGATAAATGCTATGTGAGGATAACGGAATATAATCCTTGTAATGTGTTAAAAGGAAAGTTCTGAGTGTTAAATTTTTATCCAAATTGTCATTCAGATGTGAGAGTATAATATATATTTTTCTCACTCACATAAGACCTCAAACAATTGCCACACGTGGGAAATGCTCTTGAAGGAAGCACTCAGGTCAGAGAAGAAAGGAATCCAGGAGATTGTTCCAGAGACACGGGATTCAGGGTGATCAGACAGCTACGGACAGTCCATTACAGGACCACAGCAAAATAGACTGTGTCTACCACACCGGCTCTGTGGACAGACAACCACGGAGTGGAGGGGACCTCTGGCCTCGAGGCGGCGAGGGCCTGAGGCTCGTAGCCCGACACCCGGTGAGGAATTACCTCCTGCCGACAGCAACACATGTGAGCTGGAGGGTGGTCCTTCCTCAGCCCAGCCTTCAAGTGAGACTGTGGCCCTGCCCTCCGGCCTGTCTGCAGCCTCGCAGGGGAGACCCTCGCCGATGGCCGGGCCACGCTGCTCACAGACTCTTAACCACAGATGCCGTGTGATGGTCAATGGTCGCTGTTTTAAGCTACCACATCTGGAGACATTTGTCACACAGCAGTACAGAACTTACAAGTCCATCAATTGCAAGTTATGTATATACGTGCATTAGGTTAACCATCACAGCATTGGGGCGCCTGGGTGGCTCAGTCGGTTGAGCATCTGACTGCGGCTCAGGTCATGATCTCGCAGTTTGTGGGTTCGAGCCCCGTGTTGGGCTCTGTGCTGACAGCTCAGGGCCTGGAGCCTGCTTTGGATTCTGGGTCTCCTTCTCTCTGCCCCTCCTCCACTTGCACTCTGTACTCTCTTTCTTTTTTTTTTTTTTAAACGTTTATTTATTTTTGGGACAGAGAGAGACAGAGCATGAACGGGGGAGGGGCAGAGAGAGAGGGAGACACAGAATCGGAAACAGGCTCCAGGCTCTGAGCCATCAGCCCAGAGCCCGACGCGGGGCTCGAACTCCTGGACCGCGAGATCGTGACCTGGCTGAAGGCGGACGCTCAACCGACTGTGCCACCCAGGCGCCCCTGTACTCTCTTTCTTAAAAATGAATAAACATTAAAGAAGACTTTTAAAAATCATTACAGCATTGTTTTGTCTTGAAAAATTATAGAAAGAGTAGTAGTCATTGAGAAAACTTTGCAACATAACATAGTATTTGGCTGTTGTAACAAAAAAGAGAGAGGGGCACCTGGATGGCTCACTTGGTTAAACGTCCGACTTTGGCTCAGGTCAGGCTCTGTGCTGACAGCTCAGAGCCTGGAACCTGCTTTGGATTCTGTGTCTCCCTCTCTCTCTGTCCCTCCCCCACTCACTCTCTCTCTTTCTCTCAAAAATAAACATGAAAAAAAATTTTTTTTTAATTAAAAAAAATTTTTTTTATGTTTAATCATTTTTGAAAGACAGAGACAGAGCACAAGTAGGGGTGGGGTGGAGAAAGAAGGGGACACAGAATCTGAAGCAGGTTCCAGGCTCTGAGCCGTCAGCACAGGGCGCGATGCGGGGCTCGAACTCACGAACCGCGAGATCATGACCTGAGCCGAAGTCGAATGCTCAACCGACTGAGCCACCCAGGCGCCCCTAAAAAAATATTTTTGAAAAGAGAGCTGGAGGGTGGGGGGAGAGAAAAGTCTCTAAGAACTGATATTGTCTGATTTCAGGATATGTTGTTAAGTGAAAAAAGCCAACACGCCATCCGTGGAAGAAAGAAGGCCGTGGGAGAGATACATGCATCTGATCTTTTCTTTAAAAGAAGTACATTGGGGCGCCTGGGTGGCGCAGTCGGTTAAGCGTCCGACTTCAGCCAGGTCACGATCTCGCGGTCCATGAGTTCGAGCCCCGCGTCGGGCTCTGGGCTGATGGCTCAGAGCCTGGAGCCTGTTTCCGATCCTGTGTCTCTCTCTCTCTCTGCCCCTCCCCCGTTCATGCTCTGTCTCTCTCTGTCCCAAAAATAAATAAACGTTGAAAAAAAAAAATAAAAGAAAAGAAGTACAAGAAGCATAAACCAGGAATTAATGCGGTAACCTACCTGCAGGGGGTGGGGGGGGGTGGGGCGGACGGCAGGAGGGGGACGGAAAGGAGGAAAAGAGGCTGAGTGTGCTTGGGTACGGTCCTCTTAGAACAACTCTCCCCAGAATAAATACTTCAGATCAGCCGGGCCGTGGGGGACCCCATTTGGGGTAGCACTAAATGGCCCTCCGTGCACATGGGTGAACCACATAACCGCATGGGGGGGGGGGGAGAAAATAACTAACCTGTATCCGTTTGGAGCACGGTGTACCGACTGCCCATTGTGAAGCTGCACACAAATCCTGTACTCTCAGTGGGAAATGTGTTTTCCACCACGGTGCGGGCAAGAAATTCTGAAACGATGCGGCGTTGAATCTAGCAAATACCTAGCTATGCTGTGGTTTCTTATTTGCAGAACAGATGACACAAAAAAGGCGAGGTGGGAGGCATAAGAAAGAGCTCATGATGTGAGTGTATACATCTATATATGTATTTATCGTGTATTATGTATTATGCATATAAACGTGATCTATGTACATACACACACACGTACACGTGTATCTGATTCCCCCCGCTCAGGTGGCCTAGAGGCTAGGTCCCCCAGGGGTAACGTGCACACCCAGAACTCGGCCAGACATCCGTTCATAAATATGAATTTCCAGGAAAAGAAACCGGGGCTCCCTGGTAAACGGTGGACTCCAGGTGAGGTGGGGAAACGCACGGTGAGTCCGGCACATCTGGTGCCAGAAATGAAGGAAGCCCTCGAAAAACGATGAGGGCATGTTGGAGGAACACGAGAGCCGGCTTGCGGCGCTCCCAGTCTGGGAAAATCTGAGCAACAAAACCAGTAACGATGGCAATTCCTAACTCACAGAGTAAAAGAGCCAGAAGTCCACAGTCCTTTAACTGAATAGCGAACGGAATGAATGAGTGAACACACACACGGATGCATGCGTACTCGGGGGAGGAGGGGCCGCTCTTCCTTAGAATGCCCCGAGATAGATTTTAAAACAGTTTTTAATGTTTATTTTTGAGAGACACAGAGAGACAGAGCACGAGCGGGGGAGGGGCAGAGGGAGAGGGAGACACAGAATCGGAAGCGGGCTCCAGGCTCCGAGCGGTCAGCCCAGGGCCCGAGGCGGGGCTCGAACTCACGGACCGCGAGATCGTGACCTGAGCCGAAGTGGGACGCCTAACGGACTGAGCCGCCCAGGCGCCCAATACGTGTCACAAGTATTGAGTGGCTGATGGAAGTTTCCGGTAGGCAGCGCCGGTCGTAATGGGCGTGGGCCACAATCATCATTGATGGGAAACTCAAGGCGAAATGATAGTCACACCGTCGGTAAATCTCCTCACAGATGCCATCGGTCACAGAGGGGAAAACAGCAAGGCTCCGGTGAAGGACTCTGGCGGATGGCCCCCGACCCAAGGGATCCAAGTCAGCCGTATCTGTAACGAGATTTCTGCACACCCCGCTTCCGGGCGGGACGCGCCAAGGAGCCCGCGGGCGCCACTCTTGCCGAAGGGCCCGACCTCAGCCGAATCATGGGGAAATCCCAGATCATCCCCCAAACAAGGGGCAGGTACAAAATCACGGGCCACTAATCTGCAAAAGCGTTAAGGGTGTGAAACTTCAGGACTGAAAAGCCGCCCCAGGCTGGAGACCCCGGGGCCGAACAGAAGGTGGAGGCCAGGCCCGCACCTGCCAGCGGCGCGGGCGGGACGGCTGCAGAGGTAGAGCGCCACCTGCAGATTGGCGGGCGGTACTGCGTCAGCGTTCGCTTCCTGGTCCAGATCCCTGCGGTCCCGTGATGTAGGAGGTTCACGTTAGCAACGAAGGGAAAGGCAGAAGCAAACTCTACTTACGTTTGCGACATTTGGGGGAGGCCAAAACTATTCCGAAAGGAGCCATCCTGCAGGACAAAGGGGAGCTACTCCTAGCATGACGGCCTTGCGGTAACCATCGTATGCGACGCGCTTCAGGTGCTCTAGGCCCTTTGCAGGTCTTATGTCCCCCCTTCCACGTAAGGACAGCGGATACAGAAGGGGAACCAGCATGTCAGACCACTCACACAGCACGGCCTCAGGGTTGGAACCCGGCTCTTCAAGTCCAGAAGCTACCGGCTAACCCCTAAGCAATGCCCTGAATGGCTGTTCCCAGTTTTCACCGTGGACCATTCGCCAAATCGACAAGTTCTGCCGTGGTGACTGCCACGGCCACCGCGCTAGCTGGGATGCTGGTCTCAGCCCAGGTCCGCGAGAGCAGTGCACGTGATGGCGGTTGGCCGTGGTGGGGGCCAGAGCTGGTGGCCAGGAAGGATTCTTGAGACGTCTTCGGTGCAGAAAGGTGATTTTCTTAGAGCATGGGGACAGGACCCGTGGGCAGGAAGAGCCGGCCCAGGATCATGAGGAGAGACTATGCTATGCTATGGGGCTGTGCCGTGGGGCTGGGGGAGGTAAAGTCCAGGGGAAGTTTCCAGGGAGGCTTTCATAGGCTAAGGAAGACTCACAGGCTGTGGAGGCCTAGCTATTGTCAAGCTAAGGTTGGCCAAGCATTAACGTTAAGACTGTAGGGAGTTCCCGGAGAAACGTTACTCTCTGCCTGCCTCAGGTATTTGCCAATGGGCTGTGGGCTATTAGGAAAGGTAATTTTACCTGCCATGTCCTTCTGCCTTTCTTCCCCGCATCCCAAGCATCCGTCATCCAGCAGGCATCCCTAACCAGAACTCAGAGGACACCAACTAGTCAGGGAAAAGAACTGTCATCTGTCAAAGCAGCACAGCCAGGATGGAGACGTCCTTCCACAAAGCCTGTGACACAGAGGTGTTCCCCGGGGGGGAGAGGGGGGTTCTGCTCTTCCTCCGGCCACAGAGAAGAGTAATAAAGGAGGTGGAGGCTTCTGAATATGAGAGAGAGAGGGAAAGAGAGAAACGTGGGAGGGAAGGAAGGAGAGGAGGGGAGGGGTGAGAAAGAAGGAGAGGGAGAAAGAGAGAAAGAAAGGATGGAAGGAAGGAGGAAAGAAGGAGAAAGAAGGAAGGAAGGAAGGAAGGAGGAAGGGAGAGGAGGAGGGAGGGAGGGAGGGAGGAAGGAAGGATAAAATCTCCTATACCACCCACCTGTCTGCAGGGATAACTCCGCTGTCCCCCTCTGTCAGTTGAGGCCTCTCAGGGACACTGGCCCGTGCGGGAAGGGACCTCCCTGGGCTTCCAACGAGCCGGCGGCAGTTGAACAGCGCAGACAAGGGACAGATTTGCCCTTTCGCCAGGTCGGGAGACTATTTTGTGGCTACGTGACGCCATCTTGTGGCCTCACAAGACTGGAAAGCTGAGGTCACGCGTGATCCATGGATCACGTCCAGCTACTCGTTGTTGTAAAAAGTATACAGACACCTTTCCAAACACGTACGCCCTCCTATTGGAGTATCTGTCTTTTCTACTAACGCATCTATGAGAATGGAGGGCAGAGAGCTCGCAGACATGTCAGGTGCGGGGTCCGGGCCAAGTGCAGGGGCGGGGGAGGGGGAGCAAAGCCCGAGGGAAGGTGCTGAGATTGTACCACCTGCATTTTTTGTTTGCGCCCAACCCCGTCGCAAGAGCGATTAACAAGTGACCCCGATGCAAAAAGCAAGAGTCGACCCCGTACCTCGCTTCCGCCTCCTTAGCTGTATGAATGGGAAAGGCAGCTGGGCAGCTCGGAGGCTGTTCCCACCGGGGAGGACTCCTGAGAACCGGTCCTCTCCGCCTCCCACCCAGGCCCACCGACACGGGTTCTGGAGTCATTTGCCTGCCTCCCAACCAGCAAAAAAACTGCAAAGTGGGCGCCTGGGTGGCTCAGTCGGTTGAGCGTCCGACTTCGGCTCGGGTCACGATCTCCTAGTTTGTGGGTTCGAGCCCCGTGCGGGGCTCTGTGCTGAGAGCTCGGAGCCTGGATGGAGCCTGCTTCCAATTCTCTCCCTCTCTCTCTGCCCCTCCTCCGCTCGTGCTCTCTCTCAAAAATAAATAAACATTAAAAAAATTTTCTTCTTAAGCAAACAGAACAAAACAATCCACACACGATCACAGAAGTGAGTGACCACGCTGCCACACAGGTGGGGGTTTATCCAACGACGGGTTTATCGAAAGCATCATTCGCTGCTGGACCACGTGACACGAAGCAGGCGTCGTTCTGAGATCCCCACTGGTCCCGTTTAATCCTTGCAACATTCCCGGGATGTCAGTTCTATTACGATCCCCAATTTACCGAGAAGAAAACGGGAAAATGGACTGGACCGCTCATGTTTAAGGACAGTCGGATTCAAAGACGGACGGCCCCCAACATCGTAACAAGCGGTTGCTAAGCTGTCCCTGAAGTAACTTCCTGGCCTCCAGCCTCAGCTTCAAGAACGTGCAGGCTGCTGGTATACGTCCGTCCACGCTTTTTGTCCCCAGCACTTGCCACAGAAGCCCCACGTGCCCCTTGCAAGTCCCCCAGGCGGTTGATCAAGCTTTCTGGCCACGCGCATCTCCCCGGCCCCAGCCCAAGGCCCCAGCCCCAGTCGGGGCAGTTGCCGACCTCGTCTTAGCTCCCACACTGACCTCACAGGGGGCAGCGCCGCGGTGCTCCCTGTCCTCTGTCCTCGGTCACTAGGCTGTCCCCTCTCACCTGTAACCTTGGATGAGCCACCTGAAGCCGGTCGAGCTTCTCTCTAGAACCTTCCAGAGGCTGCTCCCAGAGCATCATGGGCGGATGCAGAAATGAGGGCCTGGACCTCCCCCT
This sequence comes from Prionailurus viverrinus, assembly GCF_022837055.1. Classification (NCBI taxonomy): domain Eukaryota; kingdom Metazoa; phylum Chordata; class Mammalia; order Carnivora; family Felidae; genus Prionailurus; species Prionailurus viverrinus. Next base: position 149,782,169 of record NC_062565.1, on the reverse strand, counting down.
CCAGGTAGGCGGCCTCTGTAGGCCGGAAGACTTTGGGGTGGCTATTTGTAGTCCAGTGTCCCCCTGCCCACCTCGGCCCCGCCACCTTCCCCCGGGTGCCGGTCCTGTGTCCTGCTTGCCTGTGTCCTGTGGAACCCAACTGGGGCAGGCTGGAAGGACCTGGCCCGTTTGTAAGGGAGTCTCAGGCGGGCGTGAAGGCCGAGGGGCCACCACCTGCCTTCCACGGGTCACTTGGGCACTGGCACGGGACACGGGTTAGAGCAGAGGAGCCAGAGAGACGGAGAAAGCAGGAGATGAAACCAATTTTGAACTAAGATCTGTTCGTACGAGAATCCACTTCCTGAATAAGATAGCCCTGGCATCTCCCTTTCTGGGAGCATCCGTGGAGACACCAGGGGGGTCCAGCGCCTGTCCCACGTTCCCTGTGCGGATTTCCCACCTGGGGGTCCTGTGAGCAGGAGGCTCTCACGCGTAAGGCCGGCAGGCTCCGGAGACTGCATTTCACACAAGCTTCCAGGTGCCAACCGGGGGGCCGTCGGGGCCACAGTCTCAGTAGCAGGGGTCTAATGGGCGACGTGAGAACCCAGTGCACGCCAGGTCGCTTCTGTCCGTCCCCGTGAAATCTTATTTCGAAATTTAACTTGTAAATTCTTTGAGGACGAGGTGGTACCTTTTTCTTCCCCGGAGTACCGAGTACAAGGCAAACGCGTGTTAATCCACTAGCCCCTTGAAGGCAAGACGGTGTCATTCGTGACGAGGCCGAGACTTGGCCTTGCCGACCCGCACTTTTCCTCTACAGATTGCATCCTGGTCAGCTCCAGCGCAGTTACCAGGGAAACACATGCGACTCGTTGGTGCAGTATTAAAGTCGCATTTCCGAGAACTAATAGGGATATCAGCAAATGGACCAGGAGAAATAAACGAACGAAATGCTAAGTATATTTTTGGTTTGAAGCAACCAACGTCCAACGCTTGTTTAGAGCTGGTCCATTCATTCCAAGCATGAGTCCCGGACCCCTGTTTTCATGGACCACAAAGGAGTTTCCCGACGGCCTCAAAAGAACATTAGTAAATGGCCAGCAGCTACGCTTGGCCGGGACCACAACAGGGATTTTCTGTCTCACAACACCAGCTGTTGTCAGAGAGAGAAAGCAAGGAGCAGAGTTCTGTTCTTAGGGTACGAGGTTCCCTCTCCCGAGAGATGGGATTTAGGGACGGCATTTTCTCTTATCAGGGATCGAGGTGTAAAAACTTCTTGGAAAGATATAGTGCCTGCTAGGCATTAAAAAGTCATCCTGTGTCTTTATATTTTTATTTTTAATTTATTTAAAAAAATTTTTTAACGTTTATTTATTTTTGAGACAGAGAGAGACAGAGCATGAACGGGGTGAGGGGCAGAGAGAAAGGGAGACACAGAATCAGAAGCAGGCTCCAGGCTTCGAGCTGTCGGCACAGAGCCCGACGCGGGGCTCGAACTCACGGACCGCGAGATCATGACCTGAGCTGAAGTCGGATGCTCAACCGACTGAGCCACCCAGGCGCCCCTACATTTATTTATTTTTGAGAGACAGAGAGAGACAGAGAGACAGCGTGAGCAGGGGAAGGGCAGAGAGAGAGGGAGACACAGAATCAGAAGCAGGCTCCAAGCTGTCGGCACAGAGCCCGACGTGGGGCTCGAACTCATGACCCCCAAATCCAGAGTCATAGGCTCTTCCGACTGAGCCAGCCAGCCGCCCCACGGAGCAGGACATTTTCAACAAAGAGCAGATCCTTGGGGAAAACATTTCAGTCACTCACCGTTCTGTGATTTACGTGGCTCAGCAAATGACAGAGAACAGGGGTGTCACGGCAAATCTGGCGTCGCTGGACGTCAGCAAAGATTCTGGGTCTCCTGCTCAGTAATGGAGTGACGCTCCCGAGCGCCCCACGGTAGAGGAAATGCCTGGTTTATTTGGGCCATTCGAATACGCATTAGCTCTGCAGGGAGAGCTACGGAATTACAGAGGCGCCTCGGTGGCTGGTGTCCCGCCCACTCGCTCATCCTAGACAAAGGGCCACCCACTGGGCCGCTTCCCTGCCCTCTGCTCACTGCTCCTCTCCTCGGTGCAGACGGTGCAGATGTCCCTCCCGCCCCCCCCCCCACGCCCCTCCTCTGCCACTCTCTCTGCACTCAGTCGAGGCGGTGGATCCCTCCTTTAGTCTCGTGACTGGTCGCTCTGCCCATCTCCACGCCATCCTAGTCTAAGGCACCGTGACCCTCCTCGGGCCCACCGTAAAAACCCGAAGAGATCTCCGCACGTCCATACCTGCCCTCTGAGACCCACTTGTCAAGCATGAGTGGGCGAGCTTTCTAAAATGCACATCTGGGGGCGCCTGGGTAGCTCAGTGGCTTAAGCATCTGACTCTTGATCTCGGCTCAGGTCTCGATCTCAGGGTTGCGGGATGGAACCCCAAGGTGGGCGCCGGGCTGGGTGTGGAGGCTGCTTAAAAATAAACGAATAGCCAATCTGACGTGTCACCTTCGCATTTGCCGTGACAAGTTCAATGGCTCCCCATCTTTCGGAAGTCACAATCCCAGATCCTTAACATGCTTGCTATGGACTGAATGTTGATGTCCCTCCAAGCTTTGTATGCTGAGGCCCTAATCCCCAGTGCGATGGTATTTGGGGAGATGAGGGTTAGATTAGGTCATGAGAGTGGCGCCCCCTCCTGATGGAACTGATGCCTTCATAGAAGGAGGGAGAGACCAGAGCTTCCTCTCTCCCCGCCTCCTGGGGACACAGGGAGGAGGGGACCGGCTTGGACGTCCAGCCTGCAGAGCTGAGTGATATAAATTTCCGCGGCGGGAGCAGCGCAGGTGGTATTTGTTGCCAGAGCCCGTTCAAAGGTAACGGTGCGGTCACCTCCTTCCGACCTCCTGACCCCCTTCTCCCCTTTCTCCCCCCTTGTGCTGCACATACCAGCCGAACAAACTTAACACGACTTCTGTTTCAAACGTGCTGAGTGCCTTCCCACCTCCAGCCCTTCGCCCTTCCTGGAGCGCAGAGCCCGACGCGGGGCTCGAACTCGTGGATCCCAAGATCCTGACCTGAGCCGAAACCAGGAGTCAGACGCTTAACCCACTGAGCCACCACCCAGGTGCCCCTAACTTATTATGTCTTTTATGATTATCACCGTGGCCTTTATTCTTTTTTTTTTTTTTTTAACATTTATTTATTTTTGGGACAGAGAGAGACAGAGCATGAACGGGGGAGGGGCAGAGAGAGAGGGAGACACAGAATCGGAAACAGGCTCCAGGCTCTGAGCCGTCAGCCCAGAGCCTGACGCGGGGCTCGAACTCACGGACCGCGAGATGGTGACCTGGCTGAAGTCGGACGCTTAACCAACTGCGCCACCCAGGTGCCCCCGTGGCCTTTATTCTAAAAACAAGAGAAAGCTGTTGAAGGTTTTTAAGCAGAGGAATGAGAGGCACGGGTTTAAAAGGACCTCCGCACTGAAGAAAGAGAAGGCCCTCGGCAGCCAGGGCATGGAGAGGGGCTACAGGTGGGGAGGGACTGGACGTACCGCCAGGGGTGACACCGGCCGCTCTGGGATCACCTTCTCAAACCGTGGGGCTTATCGGCCCCATGTCCGTCTCCCCTTGGGGCAGGTATGTCTCCGAATCGCCCCTCTGCCCCTGCTGACTGGGTGGAGGCGTGGGGGTGGGGCTACCCCTCTGTGCCCCACGCACCTGCCTTGTGTCACCGCCCTGGCAGTGGTGGCCGGGCAGCTAGCTTTCTAGGGGCTGTCAGGTACGGAGCTGGGAAATGCCACGGGGAGAATCGAGGTCTGTGCGGACAACCAGGGAGCATTATTAGAACGTAGGCTGTTTTTCCCAAGGCGTGTCTCCTCTGTTCTCGTCTCAGACATGTTCCTCGTAAGCAATGACTGGAGTCTTTGGACTGGAGTCTTTCCTCTGGTCCGAGCACCCTGCCACCCCCCCGCGCTCCCTTGTGCCCAGGCCTCCCCTGGCCCCCCGCACTCTCCTCTGACCCCAGCCCCTTCTGCCATGAGCGCTCAGACGACTATAGCAACAGACTTGGTTTTCTCTCTGCACAAAGCACTCCGGGGCCTCAGTCCTTAAGGAAGACTCGATGTTACTAGTTGTGTCCGGAGTTGCTACCATGTCTAGAGAAGTGGTTGAAATCAGCTCAAGAGAGAGAGTTTTAAAAGACCTGTGAGGGGCACCTGGGTGGCTCAGTCGGTCAAGCGTCCGACCTCAGCTCAGGTCATGCTCTCGCGGTCTGTGAGTTCGAGCCCCGTGTCGGGCTCTGGGCTGACGGTTTGGAGCCTGGAGCCTGTTTCTGATTCTGTGTCTCCCTCTCTCTCTGCCCCACCCCCGTTCATGCTCTCTCTCTGTCTCAAAAATAAAAAACGTTAAAAAAAATTTTTTTTAATAAAAAAATAAAGAAAAGACCCGTGATTAGACATTAGGAGATCTTTCCCGGACTTGTGGGTTCTGCGCTCTTTCTAAGCTGCTTCTCACTGCTCAGGGCTTAGAATTTCAATTTCAAGGGTCATTTCCTACCTGGACACTTAAGAGTGTCGGACACATTCAATACTTTCTGCCAAGTGCTTTATGCAGTCTTAAGAGATGGGAGTGGGACACTTCAAAGGTTCTGAAGTATCTTCTTTCAACATGCTTGGCATGCTGCCACTGGGGAAGGGTCCCCACACCCTTTCTGATGCTCCTGCCCTAAGAAGCCCTCTGGGAACCAAGCCAACGTCACCAAAGTCAGTGGGAACAGGGGTGGTGGTTTGTGCACGGGGCCCCTTGGGGGCACGGCTCTGGGAAAGCAGCCTGGGAGACGAGGCCTTCTTGTGTGGACACTAGACGGCCCTTAGCGCTAGGCTTGGGGCCATTCAGAAGAGTGAAAAACACGGCAGGTTTGTGTGGTTTTGTTACATCACAAAAAACGGCACTCGAGTACGGCGGGAGCCGAAACAAGAAGGCAGGGAGGGCGTCACCTCGCTCCCTCTTAGCTGGGCCCACGCACCCCAGGTGACTCTGCCTTTTCACTGTTCTGCGCATGTCCTTCAGCGACCATGAAAACGTGTGCAGGCATTGATTCTGGGGCTGCAAAGGAACTTGGGCAAGTAGGCGAATTTGCAAGTATAGAACCCACGAAGAATGAGGATCTAGGGCTGCGGTGTTTTCTTTAATCCTGGTAACAACCCTGCAAGGGAGGAGCTGTTGTCTTATCGCCTTGATTTTCATACCTGAGAAAGCGAAAGGCTTGAGTTGCTGGTTCAAAGTCCCGAAGTAACAAAATGGGGGAGCTGGGACTCCAACACGGGCAGGCTGGCTTCAGAGCCTAGACTCAGCGATGTAGGACTTCTTTTAAGGTTTGTACTTTCAATGAACTTTGTGCAGAATATTTCAGGAAACTAGGCTTGGCTCATGAGGCACGAGAAGTCAAAGATCCCAAACCACACTCTTAAACCTCCAGTGTTGTTTCCTAAGTGAAATTTCTGACGCCCAGGTACAGGTCGAAACACAGGAAGTTGCCCTTTTTAGGTCAAAAGTAGTTGGGCTTTCCCAGGTTTACATGGTTCAACCCCGTATCTCCTTGGAAAACTTTCTCTCCATCACCGGAGATATTGGTTTATTTCCTCTTTTGGCATATGGAAAACTAAAGTCACTACGCTTCAAATCGAAGTCAATCGAAGTCTCTGAACAATGTACAGACATACCTTTTTATTGACTAGAAGTGTACAGATTTGTTAGCTTACAGCAGACATTTATCATCTATTTTCCGATCTTTTAAAATTAAGGACAAAAAGATAAGATCTCACACTTTAGTAGAAATAGGCCAAATAGAAGTATTTTCTGCCCCCCAAATACTGAGCATTGGACCGTTTTCTCAGAGCAGTATATGATCTTTTTCTTTTTTTTTTAATTTTTTTTTAATGTTTATTTATTTTTGAGACAGGGAGAGACAGCATGAACCGGGGAGGGTCAGAGAGAGAGGGAGACACAGAATCTGAAACAGGCTCCAGGCTCTGAGCGGTCAGCACAGAGCCCAACGCGGGGCTTGAACTCACGGACCGCGAGATCATGACCTGAGCCGAAGTCGGACGCTTAACCGACTGAGCCACCCAGGCGCCCCAGATCTGCTTTTTTAGCGGTCTAATAATACCTGTATTTATCTCATTGGGATTAGACAACATCTCTACTGAAGACAGTAGCATGGGTAATAAAAGTCTTCAGGGGTCCGTCCACCTTTTAACTGTCAGCTCTTAGGAATCTGGGTGATGTAACAAAACAAAATAACAGATGCTTCCATTATGGTCTTGGCAAAGCGAAGAGCAAAAGCTATCCCTTGGTGACCTTAGGGTAGTATATTTGTGGAAAACTCCAAGATACCCTGAAATTCATGTTGTACGGGCAGCCCTAATTTTTAATCTCTCTTTAAAATATCCATGGTGGAGAACAAGAAAAAAAAAAGCCACTTCCTCGTTTGCTGGTGTTCATTTACCCAGGACCAACCAGAGAACAGTAAACAGTTGTTCAGAGGTTCACAGTGTTTATGCAAAACCGGACAGATGGGTTGGATTATCTCCTGCTCTCCTGAGGAGGGTCTCGCTCTTTCAAATTCCTGGTTGGAAGATAAACTGAGTACATGAGCATCTCTCACACATAAAAAGGAAGAAGGCACATCCTCCTGTTATTTCAACTGAGATGATCCGAAGTACATCTATTCTCATTTAACCTTGAAAAGTAGGTGCTCCGTCTTGAGGAGATGGGGCTGGGAGAGAGCTGAGCCCCAGCGCCACCTGGCGGTCAGAACACAGAACCGGGTGCCCCAAAGCCGGCCCTCCCTCCCTCCTTGACTCGTCCCAAGTGCAGATGTTTGGAGCACTTCACTCTCAGTAAGGAGATGTCCACTTTAGAACTGAACCCCCGCCAGTATTCCTCAGTAGTCTTCGGGGGTCAGGCCTGAACATCACGTTTGTTGCACCGGATGTTGGGGCCGCTGCACTTGATGCTGGTGTGCAGTGCCGGACGCAGGACTTAATAGTACTGGGTGTCGGGGCAGCAGCGCTAGACCCTGGGGCTGCAGTACCAGACGCTGGGGCTGTAGCGCTGGGGGACAGGCTGGCAGTACTAGATCTGGGGCTCCAAGACTGGACGTGGGGGCCGCAGTGCCGGGGCTCCGGTCTGGGGCACCCGCCGTGGGTCTGCGGTGCGGAGCGCCGACACCACGCGCGAGGACCCGCGTTCGCGGGTCTATTCGTCCTACAGCAACGGCTGTGCGTCCGCCGCGACCCGCCGCCAGGTGAAGGGAGGCGGCGCCCGCCGCGGTCCGAGGGGGGTGGTCACCGCCACCGCCAGGCTGGCCGGCGGGAAGGGAAGGGGAGGGAAGCGACGGCCGCGACGCCCACGCCCGCCGCTCGCAGGCGCGGACCCCGACCCCAGCCAGACGGGCGCCGGCGCGCATGTGCGCGCTGCTGGGCAGCGGCGGGGGAGCAGCGCGGGCGCGCCGGAAGCGGACGGCCCGGACTTCCGGTCTCGTGGGGTTTCGGGTTCCGGCTTCCGGGTTCCGGGTTCCGGCAGGGCACGGGGGGCCGGCAAGCGGGAGCCGCCAGGGCGGCGGCGGAGCAGGGCCATGGAGAAGCTGCGGCGGGTCCTGAGCGGCCAGGACGACGAGGAGCAGGGCCTCACCGCGCAGGTAGCGGGCCGGGCGGGGCGGGGGCGGTCCTGTGCCGGCCGCGTTGCGGAGGGACGACTCCGCCGCCTCCCGGGGAGACTCTGGGGAGCCTCCCCGGTTTTCGTGGCGTGTGCAGAGGCTCGCTTTGAGACCCACCCCACGCCCCGCTTTTGGCCTTCTGACCCTCGGGAGCCCCTCTGCTGCCCGTCTTCGCGCCCCCGGATCAGCCAGCCGCTCTCAGCCCAGCTCCGCTGGGTTTGCTGCGCTCGTCCTGGACCCTGAACCCGGCTGGGCAGCGCCAGCAGGTGGGCAGCGGCTTTGTCCTGCGAGCCGCAGCGAGCCCAGAGCTTACAGTCCCGTGCGTCCGCCGTGGAGGCGGACGAGGCGCTGGGAGTGCGTGTGTGCGTGTGTCTTTTGGGAGTAGGGACGCAGGAGAGGGGCGGGGAAGGTCGTTAAAAAAGCGAAATACGCGGAATTAGAAGTTGTCCGTTAGGGTATCGAGCCCCTGCCGCAAGGTTAAACGTAAAACAAAAACATCCTTTGCTTCTGCGCTCTGAGCCGGGAGGCTTGATGAGGGTTACTTCCTCTAGCGAGAGGGTTAAAAATAGCTTGGAGCAGGAACTGCTTTGTGAGTGTTTCTGTGGCGCGCATGCTGACGAGCCGTTACTGGCCTGTCCCGGGAGTGGGGCACTTACAACCCCATAGTGCTGCCCGAGGGTCGTTTGTTAGTCCCTTTCCATTCCCATCTCCCTTCCTTGTCGTGTTCACTCAGCACTTCTTGTGGCCAGGGTTCTAGGCTAGTCTGTGGGGGCTCAGGGGCTGGCAGAGAAGCCTCGGCTCTCAGGGGACGCTGTGACCAGTTGGGCCAATCACAGTGGCAACACAAGAATCCACGAGCGGTAGGTAGTGTGAGAAATGCCACTAGGGCAGTAATGGCTCACCCAACTCATCGATCGAGCCACTCTTTTGTTCCCCACCTTATGCCCCACGTCTGTGCTATATAGTACAGGACCCAGAGCTGCGTGTGGTTTTTTACATTTGCATTAGTGGAAATTAAATACAATTTGGAATTCTTTCTTAGTCACACGGGTCACATTTCAGGTGCTCAGGAGGCACACGTGTTAGTGGCTGCTGTACAGGACAGTACGTGCGTGGGACGTCTCGTGGCGGAAAGTCCTGTTGTACTGAGCCGCTCTAAGCCTTGGGGACAGGGAGGTGATAGTGCCCCTTTTCTTGAGCCCACAGTCTAGAGGGGAGAGAGATGTTGAGAATAGTCCAGAAAAGGGGGAAGCTGACGATGCAGGCAAGAGAGGGGATCATTGCTGGGGTGCCGTCCAGGAGTGGTTGGGAAAATCCCAGGAGATGGGACGTGTGCACAAGAGAACGGGCCGGCCTTGGCCAGCTCACGCAGGCTGGTGTGCGGGCGACGGGGGGAGAGCGGGGAGAGCGTGTGGCACAGCTCCAGGCTCTGCCTTCGGAGCGGGAGAGGATTCTCCCCCGACTCCTTAGCTGTCCACACTGGAACAGGAAATGAGGTTGCCAGGTGGAAGTTTGGAGGGGGTGAGCGTTGAAGGTCAAGGAGGTGCGAAGTGGTTGGTTAGAGAATAGGAAAACGAATGGAGGGGGGGCAGCGTGGGGACTCTTCGCAGCACAGGGCCCCCACCTGTGGGCAGTGGTCCTGAATTTGAAGCGGGAGTCACGTTCAGCAGCAGGAGGGCAGGGCAGGGCTGGCAGAGTTGGAATTCACCAGGGTTCACATTTTGCCCAGTGAATGCGTCAGAGGGACAGAGGGCCGAGCGATTATAGGAGGGCAGCCAGGGTGGGGGTGGGGGGGTGCTGGAGGGTAGGGGCTGGTGATCGGAAGGAGGACGCTTGAAACTGAGGTCACGGAGATTGTCGACACGTGGCGCATTTATTGCCAGAGAGAAGGGGCTTGGTTGACGTAAGGTGCAGAATTCGACCTTTGGAGGAGAGACGCTCGAGAAACCAAGAGTCTTAGAGTTTGGAAGCTGGCTTACTACAGTGATGAAGTCACCAGGAGTTCAGACAGGAGTGGGGGGATGGTGGCGAGCCCCGTGCAGAGTCCTTACGAGAGCAAGAGTTGTGATGGGGCAGTGATGGGGGTGACCCAGGGGATGGTCGTAACAACAGTGAGAAGCAGCAGCAGGTGGCCTGGCGTGATGGCTGGATCTTGGAGGAGGCGTTTCTGGGGCTGAGGAAGGGAGGAGAGTGGCAGTGAACCCCCTAGTTATCAGGACCGGCAGGGGGGGTTCTTGAGAAGATGGGGCCCCCCTTGGTGAGTGCAGACAGCGGGGAACGGGCCGGTCAGGGCACGGCTGGCGTGGGGGGGGCGGGAAGGATGCCAGGAGCTGCTGGTGAAACCTAGGGTGGTGTCCCTTGAGTGTGGCCGGGCGCGTAGGAGCCGGGGTTGGAGGACTTGATGGAATTGGCTCAGGGCAGAATGGGGAGGTGGCCAGACAGTGGAGGAGGGATCTGAGATCTGGGACTGCCCCATCATCCTGCTGAGGGTGGAGAGGGTGGAGGCCAGAGTTCGAGGCACGTCCCCAGAGGCCTTCAGCAGGACCACCCGCTCTGGCTGCTGCCCTCCCTGCCCTCCAGCCTGGGAGCTGCCTGATTTCCCCTGCAGCACATCCCGCCCCTGCTGTTCTGTTCGCTGGGCATTTGCTTGTTTGAAGTCATCCCCCCCCCAGTCTCCCGCCCCCAGTAGCCGGTTAAAGCACTAGGCCACGAGAGAGGGCACTTCCTGCCTTGGAGCACTTTTCTGCGATAGACGCCAGCAGGAGGCTGGAACCCAGGAAGGGCTGGCTTCCCTCTGGGCCATTCTCCCAGGGACTCGGCCCTGCCCGGGGCTCCACTCACTGTCAAGCGAGCAGCACGCAAAGGGCTCGTGGGAGCCTGATGTCAGGGAGCAGGTGCGGGGCGCAGGTGCAGGGAGGGCGAGACCCTGAGCGGCCCGTGGAGCTGGCACCCGGGAGCACTCCGTAGGTATTTGCGGAATGGATGAGCAGAGGCCGGAGGGAAATCAGGCGAGCTTTTTCTTCAGGACGGGAGAGGCCCAATCACGGGGACAGGTGGAGAGACATGGTCTCAGGGAGAGAACTCGGGGCACTCTTGGGGGTGCGGAGCTGACCGTGCAGGTTCCCAGAGAAGGTGGAGGGCTGGGCTCTAGGGCAGGGCGCACCGACCTCCGTGGTGATCGGAGGGAAAGGAGAGAGGTTCTCGAGGTCGGCGCGGCGGTTCGGCGGCAAACGGTGGAGGGAGGGCGCGTTGATGGTTTCCGTTTCCTGTGAAAGACGGGGAGCTGCCCGCTGGAAGTGTCAGGGCAAGACTGGAAGTTTGAGCAGTCAGCGGGCCGCGGAGCCAGAGGCAGACAGACATCGCTGTGTCACGTCAGGCTGCCGGGCAGGCAGGGCCCGCCGGAAGGTGCCGATGGCCTGAGCACCTGGCTGGGAGCCCCCCCCCCGTCCTGTCCTGCCGTCGGACCGCCCGGAGGGAGAGGACGGCAGGCCGGAGTCGCGGTGGGATTTTGCCAGATGGGTGCGGCGGAAGGGGGATTCCAAAGGCCCTCCTGAGGCGGCGTGGCGCGGGAGTTCTGCAGAACAGAAGGGAGGAGGAGGACCGGGGGGCTGGCCAAGGGGACCCAGAGGCCGCGGTGCAGCCGGGACACGAGCAGTTGAATCAGCGCGGCCACCGTCGGGGGCCGGCAGCTGGCGCTTGACGTTTGGACGCGGGCTGATTCCGGGTGGTGAGAGTGGCCTGGCTCACTGAGTGCACTGGAGGGCAGAGGTCACGGGGACTAGGGGGCGAGGCGCAGGGAGGCCGGGCCGTCCGTGTGGATGCTGAAAGCATCCAACACTCTGCCGGGATGCAGGCTGGGACCTGTGATCGGGGGCCCCGAGTGGGAGAGGATGACCAGAGAGCAGTAGGTGATGGGAGTGGGGAGGGCAGGGGTGGCCGTTGACGCATGAGCCTGCCGGTCAGGGGAGGGGACTGGGTCAGGCGCAGGGCGCCCGGGAAGGTGGGGTGACGACCCCACTCAGGAGAGTCGCTGGACACCTGTTGCCTGTGTTCGCCGTCGGCTCACCTTCAGCTCTTTACGCTGAGCTCAAGACCGGTCTTTGCTCGCGGGTTGAGTATTCCGTATTTACGAATAGAAATAACTCGTTTTCGGTTTCGGTTTTAAGATCACCCCGTGGAAATGGTAATAGGGGGAGACGCCTCCTGTTGTGCAAATAGCCAAGCCGACCGGAGAGCCACAGTGGGGTGAGTTAAACTTGTAGAGAAAGTGCAAACGACACGCGCCCGCATCACGGTGTCCTCACCCTGACCGTTCGGAAGTCGGGCTCACGGAGGACCCTGCCCTGCACGTGTCGTGGGCCGCCTCCCGTGTCGTGCTCCACCTCTGGGCTTTGTTGTGCTCTGTGTAGCAGGGACACTGTTGGCGGGCGCCCTTCTGGTCCCGTGAGGTTCGGATGTTTTCACGGCCGGTCTAGCCTTCACGTACAGTGGAGCGATTCTGTAAACAGGGGACGTTGCTGGAAGCAAGAATGGGAATTAAAGCAAATTTTTGAAAAAACATTTCTTAAATGTGTTAAAAAGTGATGTGTGTTACATTTACAATCTTTATTTAGTTATTTTTATCTACTTTTCATGCTGCATAAGGACTCCCAGACTAACCTGTCGAGGTAAGGAATGTAGCCAAAGGTATTTTGAGCTTTCGCATATAAAATTTTCTGGTTTTGCTTCATTATTCTCGAGAATACATACTAAGCGTGTCTCATTTTTGAGTATATACGGTAACGGTAACGTTAAGTCAGAAATGACATGTTGATACATGAGTCCTCAAGATCTGTTTCTAGTTTCTTGAGGCAGCCGCTTTTGTCCCGCCCCAGCCTCACTGGGGCAGAAGTTGCAAGAGTGTGTTGGCCCCGCCCCCCCATCAGTGTGTCAGGAGCAGGGTCACTGCCGCTCTCTTCCCTCACCGTTTGGTCAGAATTTGCACAGCATACAGCAATGCTCTTGCTCTAGCATAAATGATCTTTCCAGTAATGTGTTTTTAATAATGGGTGAGGGCTTTCCTGAGTTGGTTTTAAGTGAGCTTTTATAACGCATGGAAACGATCACCCCTGCTGGCTGCTTAGGTCCCCGTCGCGGGGCGGGTGTACCCATCTCCCAGCAGCTCACCCTGGAGATCCTGCAGTCACCCCACTTTGCCCACAGCCAGGGACCGGCTGACGGGAGGTGGGTTCCGGAAGGCCGGCCCCCTGCCTCGAGGCAGAAGTGACACTGAGGTGCGGGGTGACGCTGCAGGCCGGGGCTGAACTCCAGCCGACGCCACATCAGGTCCCCCTTCCCCGTCCAGCCCCCCGACTTTCTACGGGGTTTCTCCTGAGAGCAGTTCGTGTACCAGATCCCTGTCTCAGGCTCTGCATCAGGGAGCCTGCCGTATGCGACCTCCGGCGGGGATGCGGTGAGCCCTGCGTGCCGGGACCGTCTCTGCATCATCGGTCCACAGTCCGCTTGTGTTGTTTCTTTAAGCACTGAGTATTTTATAACACGCATCATACGCTGTGTCCACTGGTCCACGTCCATGTGCGCCTGGCGTCCCGCCCAGGTAAGGCCCTGGAGAACCGGGAGCCCAGGGCTGCTGTCACAGCTGCTCTCACACCTGGGCAGGGCTCTCGGCTTCTCAGGACCATGTGAGTCCCAGGTCATGTTCACATCTCCCTTGGCAGCCGTGGACTGTGGCTCTTCTCCAAGGCCCGACCATGTGCAGCATAAGACCGATTCCCCGTACGGGTTAAAATGAAACTGGGCCATAATTCAGCATAAAGAATCAGATTGGTTCATGGCAGGTTAAGAACGTGTTCTGATCTCCCTTCCTCTTTAAGGTCCTGGATGCCTCGTCCCTTAGTTTCAACACCAGGTTGAAGTGGTTTGCGATCTGCTTCGTGTGCGGCATTCTCTTCTCTATCCTTGTGAGTTAAAGCTTCGTGTTGCCCGATCGCTTTTACTTTTTGTCAGACCGATGACCCTGTGTAGTGGCAGCGAGCAGCCTGTAGTCGATCACAGTGAGTCTGTTTCCACGGGATGTATGTCGCCTGAAATAGGGGCGAGGAGATCAGGACGGGGAGGCGTTCACATTTCATGGGGTTTAGGGGCTGTGAAGATAATTTAAAAAAAAAATTTTTTTTTTTAATGTTGATTTATTTTTGAGACCAAGAGAGACAGAGCATGAACGGGGGAGGGGCAGAGAGCGAGGGAGACACAGAATCCCAAACAGGCTCCAGGCTCAGGGCTGTCAGCACAGAGCCTGACACGGGGCTCAAACTCACAAACTGTGACACCATGACCTGAGTTGAAGGTGGACGCTCAACCGACTGAGCCCCCCAGGCGCCCCGAAAATCATTTTTTTTAAGAAAACCCCATGTGTGTAAAGAGTTGTAGGGTCAGGAATCGAGATGCCTTAACTGCTTTGTTTAACTTGCCGTTTACGAGGCCTGTTGACGTTAAGAGTGAGGTTGACTCACGTGCGCAGGGGAGGTTGTGTTACCGCTAAGTTGTGCGCACCGACCCGCAAAACAGGCAGAAGGCTCAGAGTCGATGACAAGGAAAGTTAACTGCCTTTTTAGAACTACAAAAAGTCTGCATTGGCGCATTTGTACTTAAACCGCATATTATGTAACGATCGTACGTAGCGCGTTTGTGTTTCAAGCTGTCACGGTGGTGTCATGATTTTAAAATCTGTCTTAACTCAGGGAACTGGATTACTGTGGCTTCCCGGGGGCATCAAGCTTTTCGCAGTGTTTTACACGCTCGGAAACATCGCCGCGCTGGCCAGGTACGTGTAGAAGCCGGGCTCTTCGGGTCGTTTGGGTTGCTGTTGCCAGCGCAGTCTTCCTTCCCGGTGAGCACTTCCTGCTAGGGTCTTCTGTAGCTGCACAGTTGATGTTCGCTCAGGAAACGTTTATCGTTCCCTGCCGTGGGCCAGCGGCGTGGCGGAGTGGGGTGGGCAGGGGGAGCCAGCATTTGGGGCACTTGCCGGGTGTTTCTCTCCGTTACCCTAGTGTGTGATCCTTGGAGCTGGGTGAGTCCCTACCCCGGGGGTGTGCCCAGTGAGGTGACCAGGCGCACTTCCCACCAGACCGTCCTCCGGAGCCCCGCTCCCTGGTTGTGAAGCCTCGTCTTAGTGAGAGAAAGGACCGGCCCTCCAGCCGACCAGCCCGAAGATCCGGCCTTAATGGTGGCGAGCACCAGCGAGCCCAGTGGCATTTCGGATCGGGCTTTCGCAAATTCCTGTCTGAGGATCTTTGGTGCATGTTTGGGTGTTTGGAGGTCTGTTGAAGTAGGTGTCAGAGGCAGGAGTTAGCTTTCCCAGGTGACCTTCTGTCTCCTCCGGAACTTTCTGGATCAGAGGTAGTCACGTGAAGCTGTGTAGCTGAGACCAAGCTCAGCCCGCTTTCCTGGGCTTGTGCCTGCAGGCCTTCCCTTCCAGGCTCCGGTCTGAGCAGAGCCCAGCTCAGCACGTGTATGTGTTGCCGCTGTCGGGGGCTTTAAACGGACCTGTGTCCGGAGGGCATCGTTCATCGCTCTGGCCCGTCACGGGCGGAAATGAGGAAGGGTAGTGACTGAGTTGGCACAGATTGGAAGCAGGTCACCTGTGAGTTCAGGATCCTTCCGACCGCCAGTAATTTGTAAAAAGGCATTTATGTGTGTCATAGGAAACTAGATTAAAGTTTCCTTTTGGGGCACCTGGCTGGCTCAGTCCGTAGAGCACGTGACTCTTGATCTCGGAGTCATGAGTTCACGCCCCACGTTGGGCCTAGAGCTTACTTAAATAAACAAGTTTTAAAAAAAACAAAGGTTTCCTTTTAATATTAAAGAAAAACGTAAGTGATTTAGTGAGAAACTTTTATTTGTAAACCAGCATGGGATGTCTTTTCTTGAAAGCATTTTTGTTTATATGGCCAGACAAATTATAGATTCATCTCTGCTCCTGTTTGTTTCAAATAGTACGTGCTTTTTAATGGGACCCATGAAGCAGCTGAAGAAAATGTTTGAAACGACAAGATTGCTTGCGACAATCATCATGCTTGTAAGTAAACACTGACAATTCAAGCGTTTGGACGAGTCTTGGTTACTGCTTTGCAGATGGTCGCCCGCCCTTCTGTCTGGACTCTTCTGTTTCTCTCTCTGCCTGTATGTCATCCTCACATCCCTAAGCCTGTGTGTCTGCAGGAGGTAGATGGTACAGCATCGCCTAATTGGCCGACTCGGTAAATCCCGCCTTCTGTTGCACGTGCTCCGGAGCTCCGTGGGTTCAAAGCGGAGCTGGGAGGTGCTTGAACGCTGTTTCCAAGCCCCGCGGAGCGCCTCTTACCGGATGTGTGTGCTCTCGGGGAGGTGGGGCTGGAGTACAGGTCTCCTCCGGGGCCACTGGAGTCCTCTCGGGGTCGCTGGGCTCAACTGACGTAGCCGGTCGTCTGGCTTTGGTGCCTTCCCGTGTCACCGTTTGTACTCCCAACGGCGTGGCTTCTGTGGCCGGACCTGTGAGTGTGCCGGGTCCCTGTCACCGGACTGTGCACGGCTGCCAGGTCGTCACCCTGACACCTGGCGTTCTCTTTATCTGTGAACCGGGCGAGGGGCGGGTAACCGTTTTCACGTCGCACATTTTGGGCTCTCGGCTGACGTTTTGGGGCCCGGGCCGAGGAACTCGAGTGTCCCTGTGTGCACTGAGCCCCCGGCTCCCAGCGTGTTCGTCTGTGTCTCTGGCGGCTTCCTCTTGCCTCTTTAACGCACGTTGTGGAGTGTAAGGTCAGTCGTATCGGCCGGTTTGTCCTTGTAACCAGTGCTAAGCTTCTAGACGCAGCTCATTCTCAACCATAATGTGTGTCTCCTCCCACCTCGGTACCAGAGGGAACACCTGTTTCAGACTAACTTCTCGTTTGTGTCCTTTTTCACTGTCATCATAGTTTAGGACCGTATTTCCGATTTTTCCAGTTAGAATTTCGTGTGTTAGCATGTATAGCCATACATTAATAACTCAACTTTGTCTAGGTTATTGGAAAGTTACCTCATGCTGTTAGACTGTGAGAAGTTTATATTTTACTAGGATTTTTTGGAGACTGGCTTTGCGTAGAGTCTCCTGGAACCCGTCTTAGTCATGTATAAGCATCAAGTGGAGAAGGCTGTGCAAACATTTAGAAATGTAGACCGTTTCCCAGAAGAGACCGTTGAGTATTTATATGACACAACTTCGGTGATGACTCCAGTCAGCATGTCCACCCGACTGTTCTGTGTGGTCTCATTTGCTGCTCACGTAAGATTTTGCCTGATGATGGCCGTGCGCCCATCCGGCCACTCACGTGGCGTCTCCTCAGTGCCAGCCCCCACCTCAAGCACGTCACAGACCAGTTCTGCTTCGTTCATTGCCCGAGCCCTTCAGAGCATGTGGGTAGACAGCGTCCTCATTTTCAAGAGAAGATTACTGGAGTCTGGACCGAATGACTGGTTTAACACTCGAAGCGTCAAAGCCTAGGGCTCTCTGTCCGCCAGCCTCCTGCTTGTCACTGTTGCTGTCACCTGCCCCTTGGGGGACCCAGGGATGTGGAGTGGTGCTGTCATCTTCTGCATGGGAATCATTACAGTAGATTCCTTCCGTAGAGTTAAGTAAAGTAGAATTACTGGGCGTCCCCAGTCGTACTAAGCTCTCTGTTGGCGATTTTCTGTCACCAGACACGAACACAAGCGCTCGTAAGAACGGCTGTTGTCTGGGATTAAGAGGGTGGGTGTCGTGACGAGCACGGAGTCGTGTGTAGAGGGGTTGAGTCCCTCCGTTGTACACCTGAAACTAATAGAACATAGATGTTAACTATACAAGAATTGGAAAAATTGAAGATCAAATTAAAAGAACAGCTGATACCACTAAGCCATTCCTCAAACATCCTTTCCGTTGATTTGATCAACGGATTGTTCACTAGGAGCTTCCAGTTTGCCTGGGAACACTGCAGTCACGGACTCGAGGGGAGGATGAACTTGGCACGCAGTGTGGAATGCGGCTAGACTTGGCCGCGGCTCTGATCTTGTCCTGTAGTTTTATTATGCATGCAAATGATGCAGATTAGTTTATGATTTTTTTTAAGGTTTTGAAAGGACTCACATTTGCAATTTTTTCTTTCCTTTCCTATAGTTGTGTTTCATACTTACATTGTGCGCTGCTCTTTGGGTAAGTATGTCAGCTGCGCCTGCTTTCTGCTAACTGGCCCCTCACCGTCATGCTCACCCTGCTGTCCCAAAGGAGCTCAAAGTCTGCTTCTTGAAGCCCACAGAGGTTGGGTGTCCCTAACATTGTGTATCGTGACATGAGCTTAGTGGCTACACTCGTGATGAACCCCGCCATCCAACACAGGCCGGCTCCTGCTTGCCTCTGGAGCACACTGACCTGACCCTGACGGCTCCTGGGCTCCCAGGGGCTCCTGCTGGGGTCTGTCTGCTCTCGTCTGCGGTGCTCACGAGCCGGGCCATCCTATCCCCTACGGCGGAGAGGAGGCCGCTGATGAGGGAGTGCGTTTCGAGTCGCAAGATGTCAAAACTAATGAGAAGAAAGGGCAAGAAAACAAACCAAAACAAATTAGCAAAAGGGGGCACCTGGCCGGCCTGGTCAGAAGAGCGTGCGACTTGATCTTGGGATTGTGAC
Organism: Prionailurus viverrinus; assembly: GCF_022837055.1. Classification (NCBI taxonomy): domain Eukaryota; kingdom Metazoa; phylum Chordata; class Mammalia; order Carnivora; family Felidae; genus Prionailurus; species Prionailurus viverrinus. The sequence continues at coordinate 149,763,761 of NC_062565.1, read as the reverse complement.
TTTGAGCCCCACGTTGGGTGCAGAGGTTACTTTAATTAATTAATTTTTAAGAAGATGTAAAATCGCTTAAAAAAAAAGGGCGGGCGGGCAAAAGAACTTCAATATACCTGTTACTGTTAAGGTGAACAGCTCTTCATTAGCCTGAAGTTCAGCACACTTTCCAGTGCTCCTGAGTCTTTATTCCCTTTATTTATTTGGGCCCCCCATCTACTTAGGGATTTGAGGTGGTTCGTGAGCTATCAAGAAAACTACACATTAAAAAAAAAAACAGTAGCATATATGTTCTAGAAATATTCTGTGTCAAAATGGACTGAGCTTTAATTGTGTGACAATTCTTACACCTCATTTCTCAATGATGACTGAAAGAATGTTCTTTAGTTTTTTTCATGTTTGTTTATTTTTGAGAGAGAGAGCGTGAGCACGAGCGGGGGTGGGGCAGAGAGGGAGACACAGAATCCGAAGCAGGCTCCAGGCTCTGAGCTGTCAGCACAGAGCCCGACTCAGGGCTCGAACCCACAAACCGTGAGATCATGACCTGAGCCGAAGTCAGAGGCTTAACCGACTGAGCCACCCGGGCGCCCCTAAAAGAATGTTCTTAAACAGAATTTGCATATCTGTTTGGAACATTGAGTTTTGGCCTTGGTCTAACAGCCTATTTATTTATAGGCAGTAAGTTAAAATGAATAAAGAAGTAAGCAAAAATAAAAATGGACAAGGAATTCTGAAAATAGGCCATTTTAAAACCGAAACTGTTAATTTTACGTTATTCTAGAAGATCACGGTAAAATGCCGTTTTCCTTCAAAAAATAACTCCAGGAGCAAGAGAGAAAGGAGCAGAGGGTGCACATCCCACCCAGGACAGAGATCGGATAGCTCCGTGGGGTTTTCAGGGTTGATTTTAGTAAAGGCGTCGGCTTGGAGAGCTGGCGGGAGAGCACCGGCGCGTGCAGCCTCGCGCGGTTACTTCGGGGACACTCACTCGGTGCCCTGTATTTCCCAGCGTCTAAATTGATACAGAGACTTTAGAAAGGAAAGACGCTTCGTGGAGATTGAAAGTTTGGATCTACCGGGTCTCCAATTTGTCACGGTAAAACTTAATAACGTAGATGGAGCTGTCTGCCTTTTCGAAGGGGAGGAATTGAAACCTGTTCGAGAAAAATATTTTTAAAGATTCCTAACTTGCTGTTTGTCTGTTTTTGCTCTTGTTAGTGGCACAAGAAGGGCCTGGCCCTGTTGTTCTGCATATTGCAGTTCTTGTCGATGACCTGGTAAGTCTTGCTTAGGCTGGTGAGAAACTTCAAAGGCCCTAAGTCTCGATAAGCATTTTCTTATGGAGCCTTTGAGCCTGGGAACGTCTAGCCTTTCGTGTGATGGTTCGAAGCATGTGCCCTGGAGGGGACGGACCTCCTGAGAGGTCAGATGAGTGCGATTTGCAGTGTCCCGTGGGACCCACACGTCGCTCGGTGGCGACTGGGGAGGGGTGGGGTCGCACCAGTGGGGGGTGGGGTGCTGTTGCACAATGATGCCCTTACTTCTTCTTCCTCGTGTGAGAAAGAGAAACGACAGCACATGTAGGGAATACCAGATGGACGCGTACGAGCGAGGCCATGTCAGGGAGAAGCCCGGGAGAATACTGGCTCTTTGCGCCGTGTTGCCCGATAGTTACAAGGGAGAATTCCCTCTGCTGAACGCGGCCCTGTGATATCTGGCACGGCCCATCTGGATCGCCGGTGAATACAGTTGACCTTCGGCACGAGGGGCACCAACCCCCACCCACCAACCCCCACCGTGGGAAATCTGTTGTATGACCTTTGCCCCAGAACTTAACTACCAAGAGCCTACTGTTGAAGCTTCGCCAGTTACAGAAACAGTCGGTTAATACGCATTTTCTGTATGTGTCCCGTAGTGTGGCCTTACGATTATACCTATTCCTTAATTCTTTTTGGTATTCCTCGGCCGCGGGCTTCATCTGCCAGGTTTTTTCAAAATGGTGCAGATCTCCAGCCAAAAAATTTCCCAGTTGTATTTATTGGGGAAAAAAAAAAAAATCCACATTTAAGTAGACCCAATGAGTTCAAACCCACGTGGTTCCACAGAGTCCGCTGCCCGTGGTTGCAAATCCCGCTTCTCGGCCTTCCCGCTGTCTGTGGTGACCTGTCCCTCCGAGTATCCGGCCTCGCCCTTCCCTCCCGGCCACACGCTCCCCTCCTCCGGGAAGCCTCTTTAGGGTCTGGGCTGCGGCCAGTTCCCCCGCGGTGAGTGTGTGATCCGGAGTGTGTGATCCGGTGGTGTGTGATCCCCTCCTCACACGCGTCCGTGTTTGTCACAGATCCAGTATCTGTCAGAGGGTTTTCCTTCTTCAGAGCTGAGTTCGTGCGCTCCCTGCAGGGGTCAGGCCACCCTGCCCGGGCTCGTGGCCTTCAGCCTCTCTGACGTCGCCCCTGCGAGATCAGTCTTTCCTTGCGCCCTGTTCCCCTCCGCTGGTCGCGGCCTCGACGGGTGTTACCTGCGCTTCTCTGTGCATGGCTTCACTCTTGTTCGGGGAACCGTGGGAAGATGTAAATCCCGTGCCGTGGCCTGTTTTCTGTAAGAGGTTGCATTTTGTGGCATCATCTGTACGTGATGGTTGATGTATCCCTGAAGGGGAATGCCGTTTATTCTCGCTTTACTCTTTTGATCGAGAAGACTTCAAAGGGTGACCTTCTTACCGGAACAGGCCCAGACTGTAGCGGGCGGTCGAGTCCCACAGATGGCTCCTGAAAACACAGAGTTTCTTGTTCGGGAGGCGGGGGCGGGGAACAATCACTTGCCCGTTTAACAAGTTCCCGGCTGAAGCTGCCGTTACTGGTCTGGGGCTGTGCTTTGAGGGTTACTGCACAGTATCGTGCAGCTTTGTTTGTTACGGTCTTGGAGCGTGGCCCCTCGGCATGAAGAAGAGCGGCAGGTGTCTGCATCGTCTCAGCATCTTTGAATTTTTCTTGCAGGTACAGCCTGTCGTACATCCCGTATGCAAGGTGAGACTGTTCAAATTCCATCTTGTCGTTTCTGGTCCTCTGCTGATCTTGACACAGTTACGTGAATTTTAGGATATGCGCATTCAAATATGATGTAAAAAGCTGTTTTTCGTAGACTTTCTCTCCGCATGCCCCCCCTCCCATTTACTTTATTTACTTTTTTTTTTTTTTTTTATAATTTTTTTTTTCAACGTTTATTTATTTTTGGGACAGAGAGAGACAGAGCATGAACGGGGGAGGGGCAGAGAGAGAGGGAGACACAGAATCGGAAACAGGCTCCAGGCTCTGAGCCATCAGCCCAGAGCCCGACGCGGGGCTCGAACCCACGGACCGCGAGATCGTGACCTGGCTGAAGTCGGACGCTTAACCGACTGCGCCACCCAGGCGCCCCACTTTATTTACTTTTTAAATAAGATCAATAGAAGTTTGCCGTATAAAGCAAAACCATTCAGAACATGTGTAGCAACCAGGTTGGAACCTCCTGTTTTTACCAATTAAACATTTACAGTTAGGAAATTTTGACGAAAGATTCCTGATCCTTCCCTGGCTGCAAATACTCGGTAAATGGGATGGACAGACACCAGTAAAACAGAAGTCCACATTAAAAACAAAAAAACAAAAAAACAGGAAGTTAGTGAGAAACTGAGGTGTGATACATCGGTGTTTGTTTGAAGCCAGTAGAAACATATTTATTTTATGTGTCAAGAGTAACTACCATTTTCTTGCATTTTTTTCCAGAGAAATGTACTAATTTAGTTGTGGAGGGAAAAACCTAATTATAACCTTAAACCTGACCGGTTCAGAAAAGTACTCTGTTGAGGCACAACTTTGCTTCTGGGTGAAATTTGGGAACAGGTTACATATGAAAAACAGCAAACTCGTATGCCTAATGTGAACAATGAAAGAAACTGTAGAAATACGATTTTTATTCATCTCAAACGGATGATTCTTTCTGATGAGTGCCAAACGGGGTCAACCCAGGTGGGCAGGCTGTCCAGCAGGGGGACCATAGGTAGCTCGCCTGTCCTCGGGGCCCCAGCTGGGAGATGTCGTGCCGTTTCTCAGCAAGAGGACAGGTCACCTAGAAGTGATAACCACCCCTGTAAGACTGAGTTCAAAGCCATGGCCAGGCTACTAGAAAGTGCTTAATTAACCCTCTGCCTTTGAGGGCAGCATATAGAATCTGCTCACACAGCTCTAGTCCCCTGGTGAGTGCTTTCCTTAATTTTTTTATTTAGTAAGGTTTTTTAAAAAAAATCTCTACACCCAACGTGGGGCTCAAGTTCCTAACCCCGAGGTCCAAAGTCTCATGTTCTTCTGACTGAGCCAGCCAGGCGCCCTGACTGGTGCATGCTTTTAACAATCCGTATACAAATAGTAATTTTAAATGCATAAAAGCATCAAGTGATAGTTTAAACAAACTGTTTTGGAAAGAAAATGTGAAAGGCGAAGTCTTGTGAATTTTATTTTTTTTGAATTCTGAGGATTCGTTATAAACGTTTTGCTTTTTAAAATCCAGTTCATTGTTTTAAAACTTGGTTCTTTTGTTAGGTTATTTTTGGTTATTTATGTTTATTTCTTTACATTAAGATTAGCATGTGTGCTGGAAAAGATTTCCTAAAATAAATGCCATTTCAGACGTTAAAACATTATTTTGAAATTTCAGTTCCTGATTTCAAGTGATACTCAGCAGAGTTTTAGTTAGAAAATGTTTTGATGGCTTCACTGAGTTCTCTTGTAAAAGGTCCTCACGTGTCTGTCTCTTGGCGGGAATGTGTTGTCCACGTTTGCTACTGAGGCAGGTTATTATATTGTTTTTCCTCTTTCTTCCCCCCCAACCAGGGATGCAGTAATTAAATGCTGCTCTTCTCTCTTAAGTTGAAAATGAGAAATTCTTTGAAAAGAGCATTGGAAGGACTGATGTTGTGTTTTTGGTGAAGTACGCCTTTCCCGATGCAGTAATCACTCCCCCTACAGCTGCCGTGACCGTCGTGACCGTTTTGTGTGCTGGCGGAAAGGCCACGCTCGATTAAACTGTTAAACACTCGTAACGTGAAATTCATGATGTGTCGTTAACATGCTCTCCCCGCAGATTAGGAGCTTTTAATCTCTGCCAATTGTAAATGATTTTTTCCCTGGTTTTTTAACCTTTTCTAAGCAGCATCTAAGATGTGAATATTTAAGGCTGTGCCGCAAGCTCTTTTAAAAATGTCTGTTTTTAAAGTATCTTTTTTTTAAAAACACCTTAAATGTGAAAGTTTTTACTTTAAGCTAAAAATTGCTTCTCATATGTAATAAAATAATATATAAATCTTGACAACTTTGAAATAAATCCACACTTGGACAAAGAATATTTTCTGGATCAAATTTATAACGTTTTAGGTGGGGGGCACACTGATGGAGTTCTGGCAGGACAGAGTGTTTCTGTAGAAAAATGAATGAGAGACAGTCTCTGTCCTAACAATGCTGTGAACATTTGCACAAGATCACAGGACTGTGATGGTGACGGCAGGGAAGAGGGTGTCATCCAGACCGAAAAACACACCAGAAAGTTGAGGAGGAGGGTGGGGCGTGGGGGACGGTTCCAGAGGTGTGAGGAGTGTCCACGGGGCAAGTCGGGTAGGTGAGGGTAGGTGAGGCAGCCCCAGGAGGAAGCTGCTTTCACCCCTGCGCTGGAAGAATGGTTGGGGGAGGGGGGGGTGAAGCCCAGCCCCCCACTCCTGTTCTGAGGTTGTTCCCCCACCCCCACCCCCACCCCACGTGTGGATCCGTGGTCAGACCCACAGGCAGCAGCGCAGGGGAAGGGCCAGCACGGCCCTTGGCCTTGGTGTGACGATCCTTGATAACGATGTGGGCTCAGAGCGGGTGGTGGGAGAGTTAGCTCTTCAGTGGTTAACCCAGAAAACATGCCCCGGCCTTTGCGGGGGGGGGGGGGGGCACGGGGGGGGGCACGGGGGGGGGGGGGACAGGGCGGATCGGAGCTCGACTGGGGAAGGCTGGCGGTGGGGAGCGAGGCCAGGGCCAGACCCCATGCCCTAAAGGATACCGCAGGTCAGGGTGGGAACACGGCACCAGGCGGCGGTGACGGGCGACCGCCTGACACCTCCCCCGGCCCCCCAAGAGGTCCCAGTCCCTTGGCGGTTGTGGTTACAGAGAGTCACAGGACACCGTGGGAGGGCGGAGAGGACAGCTCGCTGCACCACGGTCAGAGGTGCTTGCAGAGCAGGGAGGGAGGGGAGGAGGGCGTGGTGTGTACCACACGGGAAGCGGGCTGTGCAGGAGGCTCGCTGAGGGGCGGGGGTGTGACCTGGAGGCGTGGAGCTCAGAGAAGTGGGTTATTCTCGGTGTCGGTAGATGACGGTAGCCACAGAGAGTCCGTCTGCGTCGCCAGAAGGATCGGCCTTGAGCCGGAGGCCCCCGTTGGGGTGGCGGTACGGTGACGTGGCCCCGTTGCCGTGTCCGTGCACAGGGTCCCAGGACGGAACACAGAACTTCGGGCGGACGTTCCTGCTGTGGAGGTGCGGGCTCAGCCTGCGGACAGAGCAGAAGCCCGGTCGGTCCGCCCACCGAGATGGCGCGGGCGCTGCCTCGCCTGGAGCTGCCGGGCTTCCCTGGTGGCCCTCCGTCCCGGCCCAGGCGGCGGAGGTGGCGGGCGTCCCCCGGGCACGTGCGGGTGGGGGGCGGGGTGGTGGAGAAGGACCGGGCGAGGTGAGGTGCATCTTGTTAACTTCCTCGCTCGCTGGACAGGACCCGCCGCCCCGCGGATGACAGCCGGGCCCTGCAGGGGGAGGGGGGACACCTGCGGGGTGCTACAGCCCGCAGGGTGAGTGGGATGGGGCGGGGCCCTGGCTGGAGGGGGGGGGGTGAAGGGTACGGGGAAGTCTCCTTATGACCCCAGAGAGTGCAGGTCAGGGTGTGTGGGCGGGGCCCTGTCCTTGGGAGGGTCACCCCGGTGCCCCCCGCCGCCCCTCCTGTTCTCAGGGCGTATGTCCCCCCAGCTCCGCCAGCGCTGGTGGGGGGGACCGGCGGGCATGTGTCGGGCCAGCGCCTCCGCCTCCCCGAGAGCAGATCGGCCTGGCAGGTGCAGTGGCTGTTGGCCCCGCAGAGGGGTCCCCAAACATTAAGATCGACGGGCGTAAGCAGCGAAGGGCCTTCTGGCTGAACCGAGGAGGGGCATGAGCCAGCGTGGGTCACCCTGGCCGGGATTGTCGGCCGCTCGGTCACTGCAGAGAGCTCGGGGGAGCTCCACGTCCGTGTGGCCGTGCACGCCCAGGCCGGGTCCTCCCCTCTGGGACCCCCACCCCGCTACCGTCTGAAGATGCTTTATTTGCTTGATAGAAGATAGTTTATTTGCTTGATAGGACGCGCGGGGTCAGAGCCGGCCCGAGACACCAGCGTGCACACTGAGGGAAGGCCGCTCTTAACACACTTCTCTGCGCGACCTTGCACGTCACCGGGCCCCACCTGACGGCTCCCGGAGCAGGAGTCCGCGTGAGCTCGCCCCGCGCTGCTGCAGCGCGGGGCTGTGCGTGCGGCTCACGTCACGGCCGCGGTGACAGGGCTGGGGGGTTGGGTAACCTGCGTGCGACAGTGACCACCGGGATCCTTCGGGGACCTTGGCAAAGGGCTGTCCCCAGAGGGCAAGGCAAAGCAAACGGTTCCGTGAGTCTCCAACTATTCCGTCAGCTCCCGGTGTGTGAACCAGCCTTCGGGGTGTCCACGGTCCTCTGAAATGCCACTGCGCCTCTCTGCCAGGCCGAGCGCGGCAAGGAACAGGTGCGGTGTCAGCTTCAGGCCTATAGTTTTAAGGGAAGCCTGTGTCTTTTCCCCCCGCACCGTCCTGTTCTGATTTGCTTCGGGCTTTTCCAGGCTGTTGCAAGAAAGAGCCACGTGTGAAGTCTCGCTTTCAAAGCAGCTCACCCCCTAGCCACCGTTGTGGCTCGCCATCCCGAGCGGCTGGTTCCTGGTGCAACACGGCAGGCAGTGTGGCGATTCTCAAAGTGGGGTCCCGGACACCCTGCTGGGGCCCGCTTTGGCGCTAATCCCAAGACCCCGTGCTTCACTTGTGCTACCGTGAACGCACGGCGGAGTCACGGGGCTGCGGACGCGTGATCACACGAGAACCCGGCAGCACGGAGCCCACCCCTCATCTCTGATTTGTTGGTTTTAGCAAATACCGTTATTTTTCATTAAAAACATGTTAACGCGATGGTTGTATTGTTCGTTTTTCAGTTTATTTTTTTACTCATGTCTACACCCGATGTGGGGCTTGAACTCACAACCGCGAGATGGAGAGCCATGTGTTCTTCTGACTGAGCCACCCGGGCGCCCCAACGTAATGGGTGTATTGTTAATGTCACGAGTTTGTTGTCATTTTTAGATGTGTTAATACACGTTTTTTAAGTCACTTGGAATTTCTACTGAGATTAACATCCAGAGTGGCCATAAAAACAGAAGCGGGTCCTCGGAGTGTCAGGGAGGCGTTGAGGCCCCACGGCAGCAAGGGGAGAGGGCTCTGGGGCCTCCCTGACCCGGCAGGTCTCCTTGTGGCTGGTCGTGAAGCTCCTGGGGAAATCTTGGTCGGTCGCCCGTAAAACACAGGTCCTTCCTGTTCTTCTCTCCTAAAGCTCGCGAGGTTTGAGTGGAGCAAAATCCAGATAAAGTGGATCATTATGTTAGCGTTGACGGAAGAAGGACTCTAAAGCAAACAGTGTCTGAACAGGTTCCTGAATGTTTTCTACCCCCAGACCCTCTCACGGTAACAGACCACTGTGAGAAGAAGGAATGGGCGTATTTCCGGTTATCGACCAAGTTGTCTGTGTCTCAGGGGTCCACGAGGATTGTAACAGCCAGAAGGAGACCTCTTGCGGTTTAAAATTCAGACTCCATGTTGGTTCTGGCTGTTGGACGATTTACCGCCCCCTCGCGTGAAGTCATTTGAGTCAAAACACGGGAACAAAGCACAGCATGTGGGAAGAAGGTGTGATTTGGAAAAGCAGGGCATCGATCTCTTTGCCTTTGGACATTTTTCTGAACGTGCGCCGAAGTCGTCATAGCAAGGTAAAGCCGAGACACTGATGAGCTCGTGAGAAAAAGGAAGTTTCTTAAAATAGCGACTGGTTTCCGGGCACCATGGTGTGATCGCCGGCGCTGCCTCAATCAGCAGCGTCCGTGGGGATGAGCTGGTGAGCGCAGTGTGTCTGTACTCAGGATTTGGGGGGATCCCTGTGGGACCCCAGCCTCCCACAGAGCAGGCTCAGCACGCCGCGGGCTGCGCGGGTTTTCCCTTCCCTTCAAACCTGCACAGCACTTGGGCTGATTTTAGTGGGGCCTGGATATCGTCTTGCTTCTTTATTTTGGTGATTTAAATATTTTCTGCATACGTCTTTGTTCTGGAAACAGTTTCAAGGGTTGTCATAACAAAAAGTCCGCGTTCCTACACTTAACTCTGATACAACAGTGGGAGAAAAAATGACCATGAATTCTCAAATGGTGGACCATACCGTGTTCGCGTTTGTTCAGAATCTGAAAATCAAACAAATGTCATGGCATCGTCTGGTGACAGGTGATAGCGACGCTCGTGAGCACAGCATCCCCCACAGACGGGTCGAATCGCTGTGCTGTGCACCTGACGCTGATGTGACAGTGTGCCAAGTGTAACGTTTCAAAAAGGAGCATCGACGTAATTGGAAAGTGAGACAGCAGAGGCAAAAAATACGGACAGTTCTGAGTACGTATATGGGCTTTTGTGTAACTGACCTTGCAAATCGACCAGCTTATAGTGGAGGTAACTTTTGTGACCTCCAGATGAAACATACTCGTGGGTTTTAGAGTCCGGAGACCCCAGGAATACAGTGTGAAACTGATAACCCGATCCCAGGATTCTGGTCCTCCTGTTTTCCTGTTTCACACGTAGCTACAGCCCCACTGTTGGGTTCTGGGCCCAGCACGCAAAATCCCACGCAAATGACCAAGTTACAGCTGGCTGTTACTTCTTGACTGTAGGTGCTTTTCTGTCGCGTCCCCAATTCTGGAGGGAAGTTTGGCTGGCTGTCCTAGTGTGGTTTTCCTTCCTGGTAACTGTCACCAGCGGCTCGATTCAACCACACAGACTGTAATAACGGATTCTGTAACAGGCAGCGGGCCGCGACAGTGCAGGTGACGCGCGCTGCTCTCCCACGGTCCCCGCCAGGCCAGGCCACTCTTTCCAGCCTCCAGTTTCCCAGGGGCCGAAGGGTTCGAGTAGAAGAGGTGGCTGGCAGGGAGCAGGGATGCTGTCACCTGGATGCTTGAGCGGAGTCTGAAGAGCAGAGTCCTGTGGGGGACACTCACTCCTCTGCCGCTCCGGGGCCAGTAGCCCACCACCAGGTACCGGAAGTCATCGCCCCCGGCAGGGGTGCTTACCGGGCCTTTGAGGAAAGACAGGAGAGGAGCGCCCTTCTGACCTGGGCAGGTGACGCGATGGCAGGCGCCCGGCACTCGCTTTCTCCTCGGAGGTCAGGCAGAGACTTCCAGCTTCCCAAGTCCCCATGCTTCTGGGCTGGGACAGGATGTGGGGGTTCTGGAGAACCCCAGGGACAGTCTGGTCCGACGTGTGCAGCGGTCTGATGAATCTCACTGTCTCTTCTTGGAGGAAAATGCCCAATCTCTGCTACGGTGGATGTGGGCGTGGCTAACAGCCCCTCACCCTTGCCCAGGACTTTCCTTCCCTTCCTCAAGGTGCTGGCTCAGATGTGGCTGTGTCTGGGATCCTGTTGCTGGGATTGTCTCCTCTCCTCCATCCCACTCAGCCCCCGGTTCCTAGCAGAAGAGAAATGGTGACAGAAGCCACACAGGCAGGCGATTATGGGATCGCCAGCTCCGCCTGCTCACCTGCGACTGTCCTGCGGGGCTTCGGAATTAGGACCCCGTCACGGATGCCACTGGGGCCCCTGCTCCAGTCTCGGGAGGATCCAGTTTGCTGCTTTTCCGGGGTGTCGCCTTCCCCTCCGAGTCCTCCTGTGCCCCCGTCCTCTCCTGTCTTCACTGTGTCCGCCCGCCCTCCCACCCGGGCTCTCCCGGCGGGACGCTGTCCACCCGCTGCACCAGTAGCCTACCCGGTCCCGCATGCACCTAGAAATACAGAAACTTGGAATAAAACACACAGGCGCGTTCAGCACCTGCGGCAGAGATTTATGACCCAACCTGCCTCAAACATCCCGACCCCTGAGCAGCAGGCGGCGGGAGGCTAACCTTGAGGCCCCGGCGGGACGGGGAGAACGTTTGAGAGGACGAAGCCTGTCTTGAAGCCGCGTTTGCACATTTTGTGGAGAACACGTATGTAGATGTGGTTTTCGGTTGCAGGTGGAGATTATGGGACCTCAGCCCCCTTCTCCACCCCCAGCTGTGGGGAGACCGGCTCTGGCCACCGACCGAGTTCCGCTCTTGCCTGGTGCCCTGACACGGGGGCAGGAGGGACAGGGACGCGGCCAGTGCCCTCACGGCCGGGAGGTGCTGCTGGGGTGGTGGGGGGGGGGCGACCACTGGCACAGCGCACTTGGAGTTCACCCACACTTGAATGCTTTCGGCTGACCTGGGCCACAGCCGCACAACCTGGTCCCGTCCCCGGTTAGGCCTGAAAGCACCTCCCATGGAAGAGTGTTTCCTGGGGGATAATTCTCCTTGAGTGGTGCCTTGACTTGTGATGTGTCGCCGTGTGACGTCATCTCCAGGTCTCCTCCTCGAATATGGGATGACAGTCACGATGTGTCACTCGCTCGAACCACCGTTACAGCAGTAACTACATTGCTCTGCGCCCAGGAATCCCTCCGTGTGCACCGTTTCCTCTGTCATTGTCATGGCATCACTGACACGGGCCTGTTTTGCCCGTTGGTAAAGCTAGGGCTCGAATTTCAGGGGACCGCCCTTCAGCGGTGGCATCAGCATTGTAAACGGGGAACTAAGAGGACCCCCCCCCCCCCAGATGCCTTTTCCCCAGCGCCATCGAGGGCCGCCGGCCTTCCCCTCTGACACCAGGGCGCGGGTCGGGCGGCCTGGCCTGGCCGTGTCCCCCGCGGCCCAACTCCCACCCTCTTAAAGGCGCCAACCGCTTGTCCAGGACTTTCCCTCCAAGCGGCAGGGACTCCGCCCAGGACTCGGGACCCAGCCGGCCCTCCCGCCTCCGCCCCGGGTTGATTGAGTCCTGTCGGGGGTGGGGGCCGACGGGGGACCGGTCCCGCCCGGTCCCGCCCCACGCCGTCCCGGCTCCGGCTCCGTGGCCGGTCGCACGCAACAGTCGGGTCGTGACACCAGCCAGACGCTAGGCTCCTCCTGCTGGCGCGTCCCCGCCCGGGCCGGACTCGGGCGGGCGGCCGGTGACTGTCCCCGAGCGAGGGGAGGGCCCCGGGAGCCGGGACGTGAGCGAGCCGGCGATGCCGCGGCCGGACGCAGGTGGGTGCGGCGGGGGGGGCACGCGGTGCCGAGCCCGGCCACCCGCGGGGACGCCCCGGGCCCCCCCACCCCCGCCCCCGCGCCCCAGCGACTGAGAGCCGCCCGTCTCCTTCCAGGGCGCCGATGACCCGCCGGCTCGGTGGCACCATGCCCTTCCCGCCCACGCCGACCCCGGGGGCCCCCGCCGCGCGCCCCCCGCCCCGCAGGCCCGGCGCCCCGCGCAGGGCAGCGCCCGCCCGCGCCCCGCCCGCGCCCGCGCCCTCGCCGCCCGCCGCCGCGGACAGGAGGAGGCCCCCCGAGGGCGCGCTGTCCGGCTCCTGGCCCCCCGCCGCCCTGAAGCGGTCGCCGGCCCGGCGCGGCCCCGGCCCCGGCCCCCCGCGCGCCCCCGCCCGGCCCGCCCGCTCCGGCCACAGCCCCGCGGGGGACGCGGCCCCGGGGACAGGACCCGCCGCCGCCGCCGCCGCCGCCGCCGCGCGCTTCTCGCCCGGCCTGTCCCCCGAGGCCGTCCTGCTGCTCCAGGGGCGCCACCTGCAGAGGCGGCTGCCCGCGCGGCCCTGCCGCCCGCCGCCCTCGCCCTCTCCCGCGGGTCCCGGCCGCCGCCCGGCGCCGCGCGTGTCGCTGCTCAACGAGCGGCACCGGTACGACGACGTGGAGTACGAGGAGGAGGCCCGGGCGGTGGACGAGGGCCTGGTCCGCAGGTGCACCGAGTGGCTGCGCGGCGTGGAATCGGCGGCCGCCGCGCGCGACGTCGCGCGGCCCCTGGACACGCTGCCGCACCTGAGCACGCTGTGAGCCGGAGGGGGGGTGGGGGGTGGGGGCTCCCCGCGGACCCGAAGGTGCCCCCCCCCCCCCCGCACCTGCGCCTGCCTCCTGGATGCCCGTGAGCCTGGGGGTCCCCCACCCCCGCACCTGTGCCCACCCTCTCTGGATGCCCGTGAGCAGGGGAAGGGACCTCCCCACCTCCTGGAAGCGTGGCCGCACCCTGTGAGCCTGCCCTCCCCCCACCCCCAACGCCCACGGCCACCCTCCGGCACCTGTGAACCCGCCGCACCCGGTGGGCAGGACCGGATGCCCCTGGCTGACCGCGCAAATAGCCTTTCCTCCGGGGCACCCTGGCGGCACACGCACAGCCTCGTCTGCCTTGCCTGGGCCCCTGTGAGCCCGGGGTGGAGGGGGGGCTAGCCTAGGACACGGCCTCCCTGACCCCCCCGGGCCCAAGTCCTGGCCAGGCTCTGCCCCGTACCCCCAGCTGGGTCAGCCACCCTTTCCCTCTCCCGCCCTGGTCGGCCCCGCCCCCCAGGTGTTGCCTTCCAGAGCCTTCTGGCCTCCTCTTGGCCCCCCAGATGCCTTTAGGGCTCAGGGTGAAAATGCCTCCTGTTCCACACCCCTAAGGTTCCCGTGGGTCCCAGAGACCCTCTGGCTGGGCCGGTGGTTTGTCTGTGTCACTCCCTGTGGACGACAGCCTGGGGGAGGGCACCCGTGAGGGTGGCTGGCTGTTTGCAGAGCTGGCCTTGGGGCCGCATTTATGATTCCGTTTCTCCGAAACAGAACGCATCTAGGGTTTGGGAAGCTGGGAAACTCAAGTTAACCTAATTTTCAAGCTCGGAGGGGAGAAGGGTGGGAACACCGGAAGCTACTCGACCCGCTGAGCGAGGCCGAGGTTGGAAACTGCTCGTCCACACTGCAGGCCTCTGCCAGGGCCCTGTTGTGCCGCCCCGCGCCCTCGGCCAGCCAGGCCTGCCTGCCCACATTGCCCCCACGCACAGTCACACGCGTGCTCACACACCCACACCCACAGAGCTCTCTCACGAACGCTTAGCTCTCCGGGGGGCCGGGGGCCTCAGCCGGTCTGGCGTCCGACTTCCCATGCAGCTCACCATCTCCCCTCTGGTGGGTTCGAGCCCCACGTCGGGCTCTGTGCCGACAGCTCCGAGCCTGGGACCTGCATCGGATTCTATGTCTCCCTCTCTCTGCCCCTCCCCCTCTCTCATATATAAATAAACGTTAAACATTTTTTAAAACCACGTTCCTGCTCACGTACCCACGTGCACACAGAGTCACGGCCACACACGCACACGCACAGACCCCATCACGCACACAAACGTGTCCCTGGAGCACAGCGACGGGGGTGGACTTGAAAGGCCGGGACAAGATGTGAGCGGGGGTGAAGGTCAGCTTCTGCTGAAGGTCGCTGTTTTTCCTGGAAGCACTACCTGCAATGTGACTTCTGTGCTGCAGAAAGGCTGACCGGGGCGGGGGGGGGGGGGGGGGGGAGGGGAGAAAGCAAAAAGCCGTGTGCGGACAGACGGACGCAGAACAACATGTTCCGGGCCAGGCAGGCAATTCATTTGAGGGAGGAAGTGGGGGGGTCCCTGGGGGCAGATGTTACGTTTCCAGCGGCTTTAATCACCGGGTAAAAAATCGGTGACACGGTGGCTTTGTACAATTGTGTATACTCATTTTTTTAAAAGAGAAAATCTCTGCCTATCATTTGAATAAAGGGTTAAAACTCCTCGGCCTTTTGGGAGCCGCCCATACCCTTTCTTGCTAACTCCAGGCTGATTTCTACACACTCCCTCCATGCATCTGATTATGCTTAACTCTAAGGTTGAGAAAGAGGGGGGAAAAAGTCGTAATCAGAGAAAGCTGGTCATAGAAGAGCAATGTATTACCTCACCTTTTGACTTGTGTGAAAGTCGGTAGTTGAATGTTTATCTCGTTGGGCTTTAATGTGGGAAGTCTTCATTATATTTTACACGGAAGCCTTACATTTTTAAAAGCCAGTGTTATATTGTGCTTGTGATCTCTGCCCCCACTCTCTCTGTCTCGCTCTCTCTCACTAGACACAAACCTGGTCAAACAGGAAGCGTTTAATCCGGCAGGAGCGAGGTCAGCCAGCAGAGGAGTTTGCAAAGCCAAAGCCCCTCCCCACCGACTGGCTTGTCTTTTCCGACTCCTGCCTGGATGCATAGAGCTCAGTTGTCTTTCGTGGAAAATGAACGCGTCAGCACCAGAGAGGCCCAGGTGGCAATCTGGCTGAGGCGACACGGAGACGTGGCCGTGGACTCTCGGTCCGGGACGGAGCGCTGGTTCTGGACGTTAACCAGCCCCGGGAGTGAGCGTGAGTGGTGGTCCCGTGGGCAGGGTGCTAACTGCTCTCGCGTGTCCTCTGAGCAGATACCAGGACTCGAGAGACCCAGGTTTCTGTTGAGTTCAGTAACGTTTTAAAGACTTTCGCAAAGTAGGTGACTTTTCGAAGCACCTTTCCGTGGCTGCCCATGTGGGTGCGTGTCCCTCGTCCCGTCACGGTCACAGTGCATGGGTCTGTGTGTCCCTGTTCTTTGTCTCTCCCTCTCCTCACCCTCTTCCTTCTCTGGGTCCCCTCCCCCCCGCCCCCGCCCCCGCCCCCGCCCCCGTTCTCTTGACCGGCCCCAGTCTGGTACTGTGCCCCTTTTTCCCAATGGCATTTGTCAAACAGAGTTTTGTGTGCCTTGTTCTTCACTGTAAAAGCAGACGAGCAGAACGTTTATGTTGCTCCGGCTGATGCCCCTCGAAGACACGGAACTTCTACCTATGACACTGGATGTCTCGTCGTGTTGTTACGGACATTTTGAGAAAGTTTTCGGAGTCGCTGTGCTGCAATTTCTTAATGTTGAAATAAAAGAGAAATGCAATGCCTTGTGTTTTCTTTGGGGGGAGGATTTTAAAAACTGGTCTGGGGGCGCCTGGGAGGCTCAGTCGGTTGAGCGGCCGACTTCGGCTCAGGTCACGATCTCGCGGTCCGTGAGTTCGAGCCCCACGTCGGGCTCTGTGCTGACGGCTTGGAGCCTGGAGCCTGCTTCGGATTCCGTGTCTCCCTCTCTGCCCCTCCCCCGCTCACTCTGTGTTTCTCTCTCAAAAACATAGACATTAAAAAAACTGTTTTTTAAATATTAAAAGCTGGTCGGGAAGAGATTACCAAGGTTCATGTGAGGTGGTCCCCCCGTGTTGCTGCCCCCATCCTGCCTGGAGGGCCTGGGATTCGGGGGGTTGGTAGATGTTCATTGGCTTTAAATACTACTGGCAATGACCAGGTTTTTTCGGAGCCCTACGTGGGGCTCAAACTCACAAATCGTGAGATCGTGACCTTAGCTGAAATCAAGAGTCGGACGTTTAGCCGACTGAACCACCCAGGTGCCCCGTGATCAAACGTTATTGGAAGAAAGCTATTTGGCAATGATACTTAACTTTGTGTTGGGTCACAAACCCCATGCACGTTATATTCCAGATACGCTCCCAAGATGTACCCCGTGACCACAAAAATTTGCATGTATTTTAGGAAGCTCATGGACCCCAGACTAAGAACTCCTGTACGTTCACTGGAACACTTTTCTTTTGCTGAAAGTGATTTCAAAATGGTAGGTGACACCGATCAGAAGTTGAAGGGTCAGTTTGAATAATGGCAAGAGCTATTCGATCACCAAAAAGGATGATGTCACCTAGTAAATGTGGTTTGTCTTTAGAATATTGGGATACCTATCGGGCTCTGGGCTGATGGCTCAGAGCCTGGAGCCTGCTTCCGATTCTGTGTCTCCCTCTCTCTCTGCCCCTCCCCTGTTCATGCTCTGTCTCTCTCTGTCTCAAAAATAAATAAACGTTAAAAAAAATTTTTTTGAAAAAGAATATTGGGATACCCAGAGAAAAAAGTAATAAAAGGAGTCCGTGGAAGTAAGACGGTTGGGAACACGCTCTCTCTGGAGACGCCGTGGTATTATTGTCAAATTCTCCCAACACCGCACGGTCCTACAGCAGGGACAAGGGAACCCCTCTGCGGAGGCTGAGCCTTCACTACGTGTTGTGGGGACAGATCGTGGGACACCACTGTCTAAGCCAAGTGCACGTAACATGCCGGAGACTGAGCGAATATGACTTAATCCCATGTATTTAAAGCATACCCGAGCATTTCAAGAGAGGTGTTTACATCGATCTCCTTTGTTTCTGGAAAAAGGAGACGCCAAACGCCAGAACCTTTGGTTTCGTGGCTTCTCTAGAAAGTGCGCAATTCCGTCGAGGGTGGATGATCTATGGGCTCTGGTCACAGAAAACTTACTCTGAAGCTATACGTTCGTGCCTGTGTTTCTAAGCATGGAGATACCTGCCTGAGCAAGTCCTGAACTACGTCTACGCACAAACAACAGTAAGAACCCGTGTGCGCTGTGAGTAAGGCACGCAGGTGTCTTGGTAACCTGTGGGGTGCTCGGAGGGGCCCGGTTCAGACCCGCATCGCTGGTCTCGTGGCCTGCGAGGGTGGCCCCAAGTCCAGCCTAGAGACCGAGTGCCTCCCCAGTGTGGTGCAGGAGAAGAGTCCTCCCCGTGGGTAAAGGTCGAACAGAGAATTTCCATCCTGATTGTGTCCTGCGTCAGCCGTGTCTCGTTAGACTTCTTTGTCATAAGATGCCATCGCAGACCCTGGTAAGGATTATGACGACGTGTGTGTAAAGCCTTTGGGACAATCCCTGCGCGTCGCCAGCTCAGGGTAACTATCACTGCCACGACGGAAAACCTCACCACTCGTTCTAACACATAAGTCTCTGGCACTTGTCTGTGCAAAATCAAAGCCTATCTTGGTTACCATATTCTGAGGGTTTTCTCTCTAACCATTTAATGCACAGCCGGGGTGGGGGCTACACTTTTAGTTCCCTGAGGAGCTTAAAAATGTCGACTGTGTTTTACCTTCTTATTCCAGAATTATTTATGATTTACGTCCTGAATACAAAACGCACCGCCTTGCTTCCCGGTAGTAAAGACAAAATGGAAAATCGTGAATTACGTAATTTCGATATCCAATAACAAGAACACGAGCTCGTTACAGGAGATCAACGTTTTCCTTGGAGAAAAGGAATTTTTGTGTGATGCATATATTTGTATTATATGCAATGCGATGGACAGCGTCTTTCAATGCAGCTTCTGGAAGATGCAGAGATGTGCTTCATGGCGGTATCTGTTCCTGATAAAAGCCAGCGGGAGAATTCGCATTGGCATCCTCTCCCCCATTGGACCACCCCCCCCGCCCCCCGGGACAGGTGGGTTATTTGGACCCCTGCCAACAATGGGAGAGAATCTTTAGGAAGTACTTTCAGATCAGCAAGTACTGGCCTAAAACTCCAGGAAATTTTATATCAATACCTGAACTTTTTGGTCTCAAGACTCCTTTATACTCTTAAACATTTTTCAGGGAGGCCGCATAACTTTTGTTCATGTGGATTATACCGTCCAACACTTTCTGCATTAGGAATAAAAACCAAGACCCTCACAGGGCCTCAAAATCTTAGGGCTGCGCTTTGAGAACCATTGTTTTTTACCGTATAGGTCAGTTCCTAGGGCCTGCCGTCCTTGCCGAGCGGGCTACATCTGAGATACTGGGGGAAACGTTTCAAGATACAGATGATCCAGACCCCAAACCTAGGGACCCCAATTCAGCAGATGTGAGACAGGGTCCAGCAGGAGCTGGTGCGCACCCGGGTCTGGGAACCACTGCTCTACAGCAGGAAATACAGGGCGGTACTCGAGGAACGTACCAATCGTGTTCTGTCCTAAGAGACCCCAAGTGTCAATTTCAGAAAAAGTCATTTTCTAGGGGTCATACCCCCTTCCCAGCTGCATGTTCCTCGTGGCGGAGAGAGCTTAACATGGTGACCAAACTAATGAAAGTCCTCACCGGTCAGTGTCGCCACTTGGCTCAGAGTGCCCACGGGAACCATGACGCCGGGAACGCTGGACGTCCCACCCGAGGGGGCCTTGCCTCAGCCCTCCTCTCCCAGAGTCCCTGCCGTCCCCCGGCTGACTGATGTCCCAGATGGTCCCTCATCCACCTCTGTCATCATCAGTGCTTCCCAGAAACACGTACTCCATAGCCCTACACGCCATGATGTTCCCAGAGGGGCAGGGGGCGAGCCGTGAGGACCGCAGACGCCCGCTGTTACGTACTGAAAACCATCTCCAAATGGTGCACGTTTGTCCGGTATTTCCTGATTTTATGAACCAACTCTAATAAACATTTATAGAACGTTTTACTTTGAGCAGGATAGTATTCCAGGAGACCCAGAAAAATTCATTCATCCGTTCAGCAAATATCTACCCTGTTTCCACTGGATGGGGGGGTACCCGAGATGCAAGACTAATTAGGAACTACTCCCTGTCTAAGTGCGTGAATCCACCTGTTAAAAGCCATAATTTAGGAGACCATCTGCCAGGAGCAATGACTGTGGTTGGACAGCACTGAATTTGGGGGGGACATCATTCAGTGTATAACATGTTCCATGACTTGGGGTGCTTTTTAAGGTCATTTGTTCTTTTTAAATTTTTTTTTAATGTTTTATTTTTGAGACAGAGAGAGACAGAGCATGAGCAGGGGAGGGGCAGAGAGAGAGGGAGACACAGAATCCGAAGCAGGCTCCAGGTTCTGAGCTGTCAGCACAGGGCCCGATGTGTGGCCTGAACTCACCGATGGTGAGATCATGACCAGAGCCGAAGTCGGACGCTCAACTGACTTGAGCCACCCAGGTGCCCCAAGGTCGTTTGGTTTTTTTTTAAGCTTTTATTTTATTTTATTTTATTTTATTTTATTTTATTTTATTTTACTTTATTTTATTTGAGAGACGTAGAGAGTGAGCAGGGGAGGGGCAGAGAGAGAGGGAGAGAGAGAATCCACAGACAGCGCAGAGCCTGATGCGGGGCTCGAACCCTCAAACAGTGAGATCATGACCTGGGCTGAAGTCAGGAGTCGGACGCTTCACCGACTGAGCCAGCCAGGTGCCCCAAGGTCATTTACATATATGACAGCAGGAAAGGATCATCGGTTCCCTCCTAGCACGCGCACACACATACAACTCTGGGAAGCACAAAGATGTAAGAGAACAAATTTTAACTGAAGTCTGGAGAAAAACAAACAGTCCCTTCTTGGTATTTCTATACACAAGGATTTGGAGGTGAAGAGATTTGCCCAACTGGTCAGAAGGGCTCGAGCTGGGCTGTAACCTAACATTTTAAAGATTTTCTTTGCCCTCCACCTCTCTCTCTCTCTCTCTCTCTCTGTTTTTGTGCCTGTTTCTGTGTTAACTCCTGTCCTGAGGTTCCTGATGAGGTCTTTGGCGGTGGGTGCCTGGTGGTGGGAGGTTATGTGCGGGGGGGGGGGGGGGAGAGGGGGGCGCGGGGGGGGAGGCGTGGTTTGGTTTGGGCTCATCCCCTGCACGCTGGGGGCGCCCAGCCGGGCTCTGTCCCCCTCCCCCGGGGTGCGCCCTCACTCGCTCGCTCTTTTCCACTGTCTTCATCCCACTTTCCTGCCTCGCCCACCTCTCCCCTCCTTCCTCCTTCTGACCACTTCCTGGCCACCTTCCTTGTTCCTAAAGGTCCTCTTCCAGGGCATCTGCTGCTGCGAGGCTGTTACTGCCCATTGTTTCTGGCTGATTCCCAGTTATTTGCCTGTCTCTGTGTGGGTGGAGGCCGCCACACGAGGAGAAGAGGCGACGAGAGAGGGCTGCGGGCCTCTTGTGGAGTCTGCGGGGGGCCCGCCGGGCTCAGCTGCCCGGAACCCTTCCTTTTCCTGTCTGGGTTTGCACCTCTGCGCGCACAGGCACGCTTGAACAGGCACACGTGCACGCACGCGTGGATTCACGTGCCCGTGGACAGGCACCCAGACACGCGTGCACACACACACGTGCACCCACGCACGTTGCTGGAGAAGCAGTTGTGTGAGCGGTTGCTCCTGACGTGATGCGACTCAATCCGAAGAGGAAGACACACTTGAAATCACATTCAGTAGTGTCTCTGAAAACGCCGAACACTTGCGAGTGGTCTCCTTGAGAAACTGCGCGATTTCGCTGGTACTGAATGCTGAATGTTTCCAAGGGAACCTCGTCCGCGCCCCACACCCTCTCTCCAGTTCTGTGGGCGAAGCACCGTGTTTCATTTTTTAGTCTTTATGTCCTGGGTGACGAATGTCAAGAGTTTGTAGAATGAATGAGCGGACGCTGATGCTTGTATCACGGACTCCTTCGTCTGTGACATACTATGCGATTCAAGAAGGTTCTCATTACGCCTACAAGCAACAGTCAATGGAGCAGGAATGAGGACCCGTTGACAGCTCAACTCTGTGAGTAGGTGAGACATCCTCAGATGACAGATCGAGAGAGGAGATAGATCGATAGATCGATAGAGGGATACGTGGTAGAGAGAGAATGCCGACTGTCTGTGTCTCCCCAGAATCCACACGTTGAAACCTGCCCCCGGGTGTGATGGTATTAGGACCCGAGGGAAGTGATTAGGTCATGGGATGGGGTCCTCACAAATGGCGTGTGTGCCCTTAGAGACCCCAGGGAAGCTCCCTTGCTCCTTCCCCCATGAGGACGCAAAGCAGGAAGCGAGTTGTCACCGGATGCTGACTCTGCCGGCATCTGGATCTGGGACTGGGAGCCTCCAGAGCCGAGGGTAATCGATAATCAATGTCTGCTGTGTATCATCCCCCCGCCCCTGCCCCAGCCCGTGGTATTCAGTTAGAGCAGCTGGAACTAGAACAGAAATACCAGTGGGTATGCAGGCAGACAGATAGACAGACAGGGCTGAGAACCATCCCCGCCTGGCGTATGCAACATCCCCTCCGTCGGGCCTCAGGCATCACACGGGCCGCGTCTCCCAGTCGAGGTGGCCGTGCTGCAGACAGCTGAAGAGGGGACGGAGGGGGGACGGTTTCCTCCAGCTTCTGGTGGCACCCCAGCAGTAACATCAGTGGCGTGCGGGGGGTCCTGGGCTCCTGCTCAGGCGGCAGCTGGGGGACCCAGCCACCGTGGCCTGCTATAGCCCCGTAGCCCCGACCGTCCTGCAGTGGCCACGGTGGGCAACTCGGGATGACACTGTGCTCCCCTTCGCTCCTCCAGACCTTCCCACACTTGGAAACCGATGTGCTGTGTCAGCTTCCCCCGCCTCATCCCTACAGCGGTCTCCACTTGGCGGTGACGCACAGGGGTGTCCCAGAGCCTGCGCAAGCCGCCCCTCGTGACTCCCACAGGGAGCTCCCCACCCCCCCCCCCGTGTCCGCCTGGCTCCTCCGACCCGCAGGGGGGCTGAGATGCTGTGCTGGCCGCACGGGCACACTGGTCCTCACAGCCAGCTTCCCTCTAGTTCCAGAGGCAGAAGGGGTCTTAGGGTAAGGAGCTCGAGCCGAGAGCTCACGACGATCCCGCTCTTGAGCTGGGCATCACACCTAGGTCCACCTGAGTTCTGGTTCCCCACCTTTCTGCAAACGGGCCATCTGAACACCGTGGGGGCCACCATGAGCAAACAGCAAGGACTTGTGCGCAGCGTGACTTCTGGGAACCTCCTTCAAGGTGGGTTTTAGGAAGCTTGGAGTTTCTGCGGAACATTGGTTTAAAACTCCTCACGAAAAGAGATCATGACAGAGGTCCATGAACCAGGACACAAACAACAGAGAAAATTAGCAGAGCCCCAAGCTGGTTCCTTTAAAAGACTCGTTGCATTGAGCAACCTGTAGCGAGACTCGCCAAGGAAAAAGGAAATTTTTAAAAAATCCCAAATGGCTGAGACCGGGAATAACAGAAGGGCTATCAGGTTTTGAAATGGCCGTCGGACAAGACCGTGGACTGAACGACTGAGGGCACAGCCTCCAGCCTCCTGGTGACAGACAGTGTTGTTCAGAGCAGGTGCTGAGCAACGTTGTCTCTGCGTTGTTTCAGCAGATATCCTTTCCGACGTCTGCGTCTAGTTTGCCAAGCAACAAAAACGGCCGGTATTCACACCCGAGACATGGAAGCTTTTGACTCTGTGATGTAGTTCGTCAGATTGGATGCAAAGAGGATTCTGCCTCTATTTCCTTAAGCAAAATAGCAGATGCAACTTCGTATCACAGGCAGTCACCGGGGCGTGGGAAAAATACTCTCCTTTTGCAAAGAGAGCCTGATGTGCGTGGTCACACGAGTCAGTGAGAAGAGTCTCTCCTGCATCTATGGGAATTCTCTACCTCCCCGTCCACAGCGTCTCCCAGTGTCCCCAGTGTCCCCCAGTGTCCCATGGCATCTGGGGTGTCCTGCAGGTCCCATGGTGTCCCCGGTGTCTCACAGTGTCCCGTGGTGTCCCAGGTGTCCCACAGCATCCCCTAGTGTTTAGGATGTCCCACAGTATCCCAGGATGTCTAGGGTGTCCCACATGTCCCATGGTGTCCCATGGTGTCTAGGGTGTCCTGCATGTCCCATGGTGTCCCCCAGTGTCCCACATATCCCCGGTATCCTATAGTGTCCCATGGTGTGCCATAGCATCCCATGGTGTACACAGTGCCCCACGTGTCCCATGGTGTCCAGGGTATCCCAGTGTCCCACGGTGTCCCAGTGTCCCCAGTGTCCCTGGTGTCCCACCGTGTCCCACGGTGACCAGGGTGTCCCCCAGTGTCCTACGGTGCCCCACAGTATCCCCGGTGTCTCACAGTGTCCCACGGTGACCAGGGTGTCCCCCAGTGTCCCATGGTGTCCCCCAGTGTCCCCCAGTGTCCCATGGTGTCCAGGGTATCCCTCAGTGTCCCACGGTGTCCCAGTGTCCCACAGTGTCCCTGGTGTCCCACAGTGTCCCATGGTGTCCAGGGTGTCCCCCAGTGTCCCATGGTGTCCCATGGTGTCCCCAGTGTCCCACAGTGTCCCATGGTGTCCAGGGTATCCCTCAGTGTCCCACGGTGTCCCACGGTGTCCCAGTGTCCCTGGTGTCCCACAGTGTCCCACGGTGTCCAGGGTGTCCCCCAGTGTCCCACGGTGTCCCATGGTGTCCCACGGTGCCCCATGGTGTCCCCGGTGTCCCTCAGTGTCCCACGGTGACCAGGGTGTCCCGCAGTGTCACCGATCCCAGAGCGGAAGCCCTGCTGCTTTGTGGGGCCACGCCACAGACTTCCCACACCAGCATCACTCTCGAGGCAACAGCAGCTTCGAACAAGTTTCCTCCACGACCAGGACTGGCCCAGGGGGTGCGGACACGACAATGGCTGGCTCACGGACGGTGCCTGGGGTCCCCTCCTCCTTTGGGGAAGCGCACTGCCCCAGCCGCGGCACCGGATGACCGCGATGATTTTAGCCGCAGGCTCCGCTGTTCACCCCCACCTGTCTCCGGCCACCCACACTTTTCCCAGGGACGCCTGTGTGTGCTGAGAGCCTAGTGCGTCTGGAAGAAATTACACCCAGTCTCCCACCAATAACGGAATGTTTGCCAGAATTTTAGGAAAATGTGGCCAAGATGTCAGCAACACAGCACAAAATGAAGGGACCCCATGCCTAAGAATGGGAAAAGCGCGTGGACGTCCAGGCGAAATAGAACTGACCACATCGGTATCATTTCCCGTGTGTATTTTTTAGTCACACGTCCCTTTGTTCTGTAATTGCCAGCACACTCCCGGAGGGGAATCACTGAGGAGCTGGGGCACAAGGGGAGAGAGCCTTGAGTTCCACGAAGATCTGCTGCCTAAGAAAGGGCCCTGTGCTTTCGGAACCCCAGAGCGGCTGTGTCCAGCTGGGGACCAGGGAAGGGGGCCTGTTTCCTGTGGCTCCCGCGTCACCGAATGCACTGTGGGCACACTTGTTGTCAGTGGCCTGAAGAGTCTTTTTATTATTTTATTTATTTTTTAATGTGTATTTACCTTTGAGACAGAGGGAGGCAGAGCGTGAGTGGGGGAGGGGCAGAGAGAGAGGAAGACACAGAATCCGAAGCAGGCTCCAGGCTCTGAGCCGTCAGCACAGAGCCCAATGCGGGGCTCGAACCCACGAACCGCGAGATTATGACCTGAGCCGAAGTCGGACGCTCAACCGACTGAGCCACCTAGGTGCCCCCCTTTTTAAATTATTGATTGATTGATTGATCTATGTTTATTTACCTTTGAGAGAGAGAGAGACAGAGACAGAGCATGAGTGGGGGAGGGGATTGGCCTGAAGATTCTAGCTTTGCCCTGAAACACAGGTATTTATAAGGCTCTGCAGGCAAGACCACCGGGCTGGGGGGGGCGGCATTTGCTCCAGAGTAAGTTGTTGGGTTTCTTTTTTTTTTTCCCAAGGGGAGAGGAGAGGGCATGAAGCATTTGGAGAGGTTGGGGGGCGGGGCATAGGATAGCAGATGGGGGAGACGGGAACGGAAGGACCAGGGTTGGCTGGGGCACTGGCCGTCACACTGTCACCGTTCTGTCTAGGGTGTCCTGGGTGTCTGCTGCCCTGGGGGAGGGGAAGGGGAAGCCTGTTTCCAGGAGACGTGTGAACAGTAGCTCCTGCACGGTGTCCTGACCCTGCTGCGATGGATGTCCCCACGTGCCCAGGGCTCCACGGAACGTCCAGTTACGCTGTCTGGCCGTGTCTCAGAGCCCTGCCTGCTGTGAGGTACGCCAGCTCTTTAGCTCTGATAGAACCATTAACATCTCCACGTGGAATTGCAGACAACGAAAGTCGTCCCTTCAACTGGGGCTGGAGAGCCTCCTCTTGCTTCCAGAATGTGACTGACTGAGTCTGGTGCGGCACGTCGAGTGTTGGCTCGCTCAGCAAATCGAGAGGTCAAGAATTCCCAGCGCTCGGACTGGCGAAGAGCCTCGCAGACGTGGACCAGGAATGGTGCCCTGGTGCCGCCAGGAGACACGTCCGGATGTGTTTCGGGAAGCTTGAGCGGGCTACCTTCCGAGGATCTGCTCTTTGAGATCATTGAACCACGAGCAAGATGGTTTTAGCGGGTTGTGTTGACATGGCACAAGTTTGTTCACAGGAGCGCCGGAAGCGCCCGGAAGCCGTCTCACATGATTTCTAACAACCCCAGATACTTGACAGGAAGTTCTGCCACATGGAACTGAACGTGGGGCATCACGCAGTAAAATAATTTTCAGTTAAAGTGTTTTTTATCAGCCTTTTTTTTTCATTATAAATTCCACATGTGACCCGAAAGACCAGATATACAAAGAAAAAGTGAGGAGTCCCTGTCCCCGGTGCCCCAAGGCCCTCCTCGCGGGGGAGCCAAGAGGAATCTGGAGTGGGTTCCTCCGACCTTCTCCAGTCATCACTGGGTTTACTCTTGTTCTCGTTGGCTGTGATGCTATTCTATGCATTTTGCATCTAAGAGAAAAGAAGACAAATGAAATTATTTTTTTGAGTGTATTTAAGAAAATATTCATCTGATACTAGAAAAAAGCCTCAGCCACTTGCCCAGCAAAAGGCATTGACTTTACCAGGGTGAACAGAGGGGCCCTGGGCCCCACCCACCAGCGGTCACCAAGGATGTGGACAAACGCACCTGTGGTTGTCAAGCTCCGTGACCCCGGGCGGACCTGCCCACGGGTTTCCTGAGAACAAACTGTCTGAGCACCGTTTCCCGGAGCTGTTCCCCGTGGCACCCGGGATCAGGGTGTTACGGGCATGTACCCGCTGTGTGGCCCCATCTCTCAGCCAGGATGACCCTGCTCCCCCCACCCATCTGCACCCATCAGCAGGAGCCAGCACCACCCAGGCTGGAGGCGCCTTCACATCACCTCTTGATGTCTCCTCTCATCCCTGGATGGAGGGAAATGCAAAGCGACACCTTCCTCATAGCCACAAATTCTGGATTCTCCAGGGACATCTGGTTCACTAAGATTCTTGCCCCATGTCGATTTTAATATCGTGTCGGAAGAAATAAATAGATGACCCTCCCACAGACTGGGCGGTGTGGGCCCGGGGTGGGCACCTTCCCTCTGCGGGCTGTAAGTATTTAAAGTCCCTCTATGGGTTCTTCTGTGGGAACCTCTTCTGGCTCCTTTAAGAGTAAGCATCACTTCAGTGCACGATAAACCCAAAATGAGAAAGGGATCGCCTTTATTCGGAATTCTCTCTGTTTCCTGGTCACATAATAATTTCTTAAAATAACAAAAACCTTGCCAAAACATGAGCCAGGGGCGGGGGCGGGGGGGCAAGGTATACGCCAAGGTATACGATGGCTGTCCCTTAAAGCCATCGTCAAAACCAACACACGAGGGACTGTTAAATAGAGAAGAAAACCTCTCAGGTGGCTTCCTCAGCTCCCTCCGAATTCTCAGGAAGTCCGTTCTATTTGTATATCAACTGATTTGGCTACAGGTCATTACTCCCTTTCTTTTTATTCTCAAACAACTTAGTATCTTACGGAAGCTTATGATCAAGTAAAAATATTATAAATCATAATAAATAGAAGTACTACATCTCTAGTAGCATTTTAGCAACTCCATGGCTATATAATAGTAAAATTTAGGTTATTATTTAAAATTATTGGGGCGCCTGGGTGGCTCAGTCGGTTGAGCGGCCGACTTCGGCTCAGGTCACGATCTCGCGGTCTGTGAGTTCGAGTCCCGCGTCGGGCTCTGTGCTGGCAGCTCAGAGCCTGGAGCCTGTTTCGGATTCTGTGTCTCCCTCTCTCTGACCCTCCCCCATTCATGCTCTGTCTCTCTCTGTCTCAAATAAACGTTAAAAAAAATTAAAAAAATAAAATAAAAATAAAATTATTTCACATTTAAATTAAAGTTTAAAAGGTGAAAGATCACAGGGGAGCAAAGGAGAACAGAAGGCTCTCCATCATCACTGTAATCTTGGTCGAAAAGATTGATTTTCTCTTGTCTCCCCTTTTCTGGGTGTCTGTAAGCGGTCAAAGAAGATTTAAACTTAAGTACCTCACGCATTATGCACCTGGAATTAAATATGTGAGGATTCGAACACGGAAGTGGTTCATCTTTAAATCGATATTTAATTCTGGGGCGCCTGGGTGCCTCAATCAGTTAAGTGTCTGACTTTTGATTTGGGCTCAGGTCATGGCCTCAGGGTCATGGGATCGAGCCCCACATGGAGCTCTGTGCGGAGTGTGGAGCCTCCTTAAGGTCCTCTCTCTCTCTCTCTCTCTCTGTCTCTCTTTCTGTGTCAAATAAAAAAAAATTGATCCTTAATTCTAAGGATAGAGCAGTTTGGATCAGCTCCTCCTGATTTTCCACGAGTGGCAGGACTGACAGAATTGTTACTGACTCTCCCCGCTAAGTAAGGTTTGAAGCCCGTTTGAGCTTCACTCCCGTAAACTCATTTATTCGTACCGTTACTCATATTGAGCTCATACTGCAGAACGTGGGTGTTCTCCGGTGATCTTAAAGGGAAGGTGACAATCCAGGAGCTCGTGTTGGGCGTCTGTCCTGCACAGGTGTGTGGCTCCTCACCTGAGGGCTGTCCCCAGCCCTCCCCTCAGGTCCTTGTCGTCTCTGGCTACAAACCCCAGACTTACAAACCCCAGACTTACAGCCCAAACCCCAGACTTACAGCCACCAGCAGCTCTCCCTGCCGGTGCGCGCGCGTGAGCTAATAAAAGCAGAAATCACTGTCACCTGCAAGGTCAGGGGTCACCTCCCCGCTGGAGCCACCCTGGAGGCTTTAGCAGTCCAGCTCATGATGGAACGTTCGCCCTGTTTACTCTGCGATGACCTTTTCCATTCATCTTTACCGCAAGTATCAGGCGGCCTGATAAGATGGTCATCTGGTGATTTCCCAACAAAGCAGCAGGAAAGCTGGTGACTGGAAAATCCGTTCACGGGACGTGCCAGGAGCAACCAGAAACGCGCAAGTCGATGTCCTTTGGCTGACAAGACTCTAAGCGAGGGGCCACGGATGCTGGAAAGGACGCGGGGGATTTTTAACATTGCTTCTTTGGTATTGGGTCCTGCCCGTAATTAACACGAGTTCTAGGAAGGGACTGTTCGAGTGTTATTTGGGCAGGAACCACACACGAGCACATCCAGGGGGCTCAGTCCACGTACTAAGTTAACGAAAATGACTTCCTAACCTTGGTCTTCATCACCCCCCAAAGAGTTTAAGTAGAGAAACAGGAGAAAGCAGAATCTATGTTCAGGATTCTCTGGTTTCTAGAAATAGCAGCCAAGTCTGCTCCAACTTGAGCAGAGAGGACAGTCCTGAGAAGACCGTGGGGTGTGAGAAGGCGGGGAGGGGAGGCCGGGCAAGCGGGCCGTGGAAAGGGCGGGCGGGCTGCGGGGACAGAAGGGGGGTCCGTCAGGGGCTGGGGGAGACGGGGGCTGCGGTTTGACCTCACACGCTGCTGGGGGAGGGGCCCGGGCATGTTTGACCAGAGAAGGGCGGCCTGACTGCCGGCTGCCACTACAGCTCGGCCGCGGAGCACCCCTCTGTGCTGGGCACCGACGCGCATGGTTGTGGCACAGGTAGCCCCGGTCATCCACTTACCGCGTGCCCAACACGGGCCGGCCCTGGTCTGAGACTTGGCCTCCCCGCAGGGCTTGGATCCTGGTGGTGGGAGACGGTGACAAACGAGGAAGATGGCCCGATGTGTTAGAAGGCGGTTCATGCAGTGGGAGAGAGAAAGCAGATCGAAGGGTCCATCGAGGGGGGCGGGGGGCAGCAGGCTGTGGCAGCGGATCGGGTAGCCGGGTCGGCACCACCGGGACGCTGAGTCCCAACAGAGACTTTGAGAAGTCGGGGGGCTGGCCGCTCGGGTCTGGGGGGCCTGCGGTCAGGCAGGGGGGTCAGCCAAGCGGGGAGATCAAGCCACAAGGAAGCTCGGGTGCCACTGGGCCGCGAGCCCAGAGGAGACGCGCGGGGATGGGGCGGGTCACACAGGGCCTTGCAGGGACCCCCGTGAGCACGGTACGGGGCAGGTAGGTTTCAGAAGTTGCCCACACACGTCTATTATGTGGCAGAGCTGGTCGCGAAACCCGAGGAATTCTATGCCTTCCACCCTCCCGAGGAAGGACCACGGGGTCCCTACCTCTGTCCCTACACCCTTTTCATTGGTGGACTTTTCCCCTTGACCGGACTTGAGCCTCTTTTCAATGAGGCCTCGTCCTTGGGCCTCGTCCTTGGGCCTCGTCCTTGGGCCCTGTCCTTGGCCGGCCCAGCCCCATTGTGGCAACAGCCCTGCTCCGTTTGGAGAGTTTCCCCTCCCTGGATGCCTGATCACCCCTGTGACGTCTCCGCAGTGATTCCCCACGCACTGAGCCCCACCCCGCCCCTCTGCCGTGACCCCAGCCGTCTTTGTTCTGTTTGGCGCTGACCTTGCTCTCTCTTGCTGTTGTGACAGTTTGGGCAACTGATGCATAAAATAAAGTCTTCCTTACCGTCTTTTAACAAGTGGCAGAATAATTATTTCTCTGACACGGTACCTATATGAACCCATGCAATTAGCCTGACGTCTTTGTGACACAGAGGTCACTTCAAGGCTGAGGCCCAGAGAGGCTGGTCCGCCTGCCCACTGTCATCCAGCAGCAGGGGCGGGAGCTGAGGTTTGAACCTCAGCAGGCCTGCTCCCGACTGCTGCCTCGTGTATGTGCCATGGGCTTCAAGGACGGAGGGCAGGGGGCTCGGAGTTGTGAAATCGGTGAAGAGATACCCTACCAAGCGGCTTTACTCTTCTTCCACTAGGTTAGCGCTCTGCTCTGGCTGGTCCCTTAGAGCTGGCTGGACCGGGGTTGTGGCGGAATAACTCAGGACCCCTGCCTCTCGTCAGCACAGCTGCTGACCTCCTTTAGCAGCCCTGCGGCTGGTCTCAAGGGTGACCTTGCTTCAAGGGAACGCACTCCTCGCTTGCTGACTTAGGGCCTGGGATCTGTAACAGAACTCATTGACTGTCTTTGAGATTTGCCTTGGGGAGTGAAGGACCAGAACATCCCCAGGCCCCAGAGGCCCGCGGGTCTGTCTGAAGCCCCCTCGGCTTTGTGATCAGCCCAGTGATCTGTTAGCAAAAAATGTTTTTCTTTTTTAAGGACATGCGCGTGATTTTGCTGACACCCCTTTGTGCACCCGTAGACTTTGAGCTCCTTGGTGGAAAGAACAGAATACTCTTGCACAACCCTTGGGCACCGAGGAGCCAGACCTCCTTGCACAACCCGCCTAACCTCCCCCTCCCCCGACCCCACCCCAGGCGCCAAGAAACCAGACTTCCTTGCACAGCTCACCCACCTGACCCCCTGCTCCCCGCCCCAGGCACCAAGGAACTAGACCTTGGACAACCTCGGAGCACCGAGATAACTCCGTGGCTGACATCATCAGTCTGCACGTAGCCAAGAAATGTCACAGACCACTGCCCTCCCTGAACTGATTAAGCCCCTCTAAAAATCTCTGGGCCAGGCAGAAAACCGGGAGTTGGCCTTTGGACGAGAGTCCGCCTTCTCCCCAGGTGGCCGGCCTCCAGAGTAAAGCTCCTATTCCTTCCCAGTCAACATTCCTCTCTTGAGTGGTGGCCGTTACAGCGACAGGCAGCGGAACATGGGCTTCGGTGACATATGCGGCGAGCCGGGCTGGGGGGCGAGCGGGCCTGGGCCTGGGCAGAGGAAGCGGAAGGCCAGGCCGCAAGCCCGGGCTCACTCTTTGCGTCCAGCCTAGTCGCTCTGAGGGTCACGGGAGACAAGCTGGAGCTTAGTTGGCCTTGGAAGGGAGCCTGGGGGACCCGGCCCTGCTGCTGTGCTTGTCTTGAGGAAACTGCCTGCTGATTCCAGACCAACCACACCAACTGCTAGTTTCGCCTTTCGGTTTGAGGGGACAGGACAGGAGCCTTTGGCCGAGCTGCTTCTGGACCAGGTGAGTCGCTTGGAGTAGCCGCCATATTTGGAACTTGGAGCAGGTCTGTTTTGGGGTGTGAGGGGGCTGTATTGTGTTGTGTTAAGGTTGTGTACAATGCGGGCTCTATTTCTGTCCCACCAAACAGCCCATAGGGCCATATGTTGAACACATGGGAAGAATATAACCCAAAGCCCAGGACTACGAAAAGGGTGACTATTTTCTACCGTTACACTACCTGGCCTATGTATGCGGGTGAAACGCCCCCCACCCCCACTTTACGGGGGGAAGCAAATGCTAACAGCTGCAGCTGGTCATGATTCTGGGTCTTTCGTGTTCGTTCTGGGCTTTTGGCCCGGAGGATGGGGAATGCACCTTTGGTTCCCAAAGAAAGTCCACGAGGACATATTTCCCAGAAACGGTGCAGAGAGCTGGAAAGCAATCGGAGGAAAAGCCTGTTTTGCAGGAAGGGAGACAGGAAACAGAGAAAATGGAATGTTCGTCTAGACTTTAACCGCCCCCCTGCCCTCCCGCCTCACCGGCGGCACCCCTGTCCCCTCTGCCGCCACCTCCCCAACTCCTGTTCCTGCACCACTGCAGGTGTGGCTTGTGTCACGGGCCCCCTGTGCCATCCCCCTGGCATCATTAGCTCCTGACCCTCCTACCATCACTGTTGAGGAGCCAAGAGCCCTCAAGCTGTTGGACCACTTCCTTATAAGGCTCAAACCGAGGCAAGTCCCACATCAGCACGGAGGGTCCCGGGGGCTCCCCCAGGACTGAAACCGCCACATCTCCCCACAGGTGCCCCAGACACAACAGACAGTGGGAACAAACGGAGCGACTGTCATGGACGCAGGTGCAACGTATTTGATGTTAAGGCTAGTTCAAAGCTGTTAGTTTAACTGAAATAGACATGTCCTTAGAGTTCTTGGCATTGGATATAAAACCTTTATTCTGCCAAGGATCACTAAAAGTCAAATAAGCTCATGTTATTTCGACTGCGATTTGTCAGCAAAGGTGGCTTCAAATGATGGTTCCTTTTGTCTCATGAAGTTCTCCTGGGTAATTATTAAGATAGCTTTCAAAATCTTTGGCAACCTAAAACTTGGAGTTTTTGCTAGACTATAAACTGGGTTGAATTCATTGGATAGCTAAGTCTTGAAAATGCTGAAACATGAATTATTGAACATATGGATTATCTGCTTTAAAACAATGTTTTTAACGTTTATTTTTGAGAGAGAGAGGAGGAGGGGCAGAGAGAGAGGGAGACACAGTATCCGAAGCAGGCTCCAGGCTCTAAGCTGTCGGCACAGAGCCCGACACGGGGCTCAAACTCACGAACTGTGAGATCATGACCTGAGCCGAAGCTGGATGTCTAGCCGACTGAGCCATCCAAGAGCCCCAGGGATTACCCGCTTTTGACTTATTGCAGAGAAAATAAAAATGTTTGGGTCCTTACTGAAAGATCGTACTATGAAAAATGCATGTTCCTAAAAACTATGAAATGTATTCATAACTTTGCCATCTAAAGAATCCTGGTGTAACAAGCACTTCAGGGGCACCTGGGTGGCTCAGTCGGTTGGGCGTCCGACTTCAGCTCAGGTCATGATCTCGCGGTTCGTGGGTTCGAGCCCCGCGTCGGGCTCTGCGCTGACAGCCCGGAGCCTGGAGCCCGCTTCCGATTCTGTGTCTCCCTCTCTCTCCGCCCCTCCCCCGCTTGTGCTCTGTCTCTCTCTGTCTCTCAAAAAGAAATAAATGTAAAAAAAAAAAAAAATTTAAACAAACACTTCACAGCTGGTTACTAGTTTTCCCTGGAGACTAAGGTTTCCAAGAATTAAAATTCTGCTAAGTGTAGGGAAGCCTGGTGGAAATGATAAGGAAAGTAGGAGATAAGTAAGAAAGGTATAAGAAATGAGAATATATTTCTGTTGAGGTGAAAGGAAGTAGTTTTGTCCTAAAATGAGACCGGTTATCTAGAGAGAAGGCTTAGAACAGAATCTGAATGCAAAAGAAAGTTGTAGAAGTCTTGCAAAGGGAAAGCGTTGGAAAGGAATTTTACGTGTGGTCAGGACTAAGATTGAAATGAATGAATTTCAAAAACTCTACTGGTAGAGGCTTTTCTCTCGGTTCAAAAGACGAAGTGTTCTTGGACTGTTGGTTTGCACTTGATAAGAAATTGTAAACAAAGCCTTTCTCTTTTCTTTGGCCGGAATACCAAAGTTTCTATGTTTTGTCTTTATTGGATGTTTGGTTCCTAAAGAGAACTAAAATTTCTCAGTGTTAAAGGAGCTGAGGTTTTTTTCTTAGCGTATTTATTTAGTCATTTAGAAGGCGTGCGTAGGAGGGGCGAGAGAGAGGGAGGGAGAGAATCCCAAGCAGACTCCGCGCTGTCAGCACAGAGCCCAGTGCGGGGCTCGATCCCCTGAACCGTGAGATCATGACCTGAGCCGAAATCAAGAGTTGGAAGCTTACCCGTCCGAGCCGCCCGGGCGCCCCTAAAGGACTCAAGTTTTACGCACAACTATGTAACCCTAGGTAGTTGCCTTTGGAGTCTCTTTTGCTACTTTGGTTAAACAAATGATTAAGTTTTAAGTTTTGCAATGAGCTGTAATCCTCGTTTGGCATGCACTTTATAACTTTCTGAGGTTTTACTTATTTATTTAAAGAAAGGCAGCCTGCCACCGTCAGGCTCGGGTCCTGGAAGCCTGACTACCCTACGTTCTCCCCCAAACGGACATCGAGGGCGTGTTTGGAGGTCTAGCAGGGGGCGCAGCTAGTATACCCTTGACCAAAGAACAGTCCTCCTCTCTCGGGGAAGGAAGATCATCTTCTTCCACTGAGAGAGCGCCCGCCAGTTCAGCCAGATGAACCCTGGTGATCAATGCGGTGACAGATGTCACAGCCAGATCGCCATCGCCTCCTTTGTTTTTTTTGTTTTTTTTTAAAAACAAAATTCCCAAGATTCAGATTCTAAATGAAATCTTTTTGACTCATTGGGCTCGTTTATTTGGTATGTTAAAGGACATGGGAAGCATTGTCAACCAGACGATGATAGACCTTGGGTTTGATTGCATGGGTAAACGCCGTCACTGTTTTAGGAATTAGGTGCAGTTGCTAACATGTTAGTATGTGCTGGTGTAAGGCCACCACTTGAATTATGGAAATGCCATGTGTCACAGAAATAACCCGATTTCCTTGTCATCTGCATTAGAACGAGCTCTCGTCAGATCTTTAGCTGGGGCTATTTTTTAGGGTTTTTTTTTTTTGTCATTTATAGTTATTGTTTGTTATAGTTATTGTTTTGGGATCTTCAAGAACATAAAACTAAGCTGAAAGTTTCCAGAATTTATGAAAAAACTGCGTTCAAACAGAACAAGAATTATTAGTAACATGGGGCTGAATGGATTGAGGAAGATGATGGTATTTTTATGAGTCGTGCTTGAAATATTGCTGGTTTTCTAATGTTTTCTCTCCCACATTCAAGGAAATGTTCTCTTACCTATGGCTTACAGAAATACGATAAATTGTTCTTTTGTGAACAAATTGAAGCATTTAATTTTTCTCCCTACCTGAGCCCTCTGAAATTCAGAAACTCTCAGGAAGTATTCTTTCTTTCATGGTGATTATAGTTACCTATGTAAGTTCAAGAAGAATCTGTTCTCCTTGTCACAGGACACCATTGGGAACATTGGTGACTTTACCAAGGCTTTGACTGGAATGTCATATTTGAGAGTGACATTCATAGACTCACATATGACCAGACAGCTTTAGGGAACTAAGGTTGACTTTACGAAGCATGGAACCAATAAAGCCCCTTGGAAACGTTGGCCTGATACCTGGTTTCCAGGGTTTCTAGCAACCTTACCAGGTGAGTAAAGAGCGTCACTTCCTGGCAGGTGCTGGAACCTCAGGATATTTGGGGACCTCAAGAACAAGAATTTGCCCAAATTTACAGGTGTTGCAGGCAAGTGTGATGGCAAGCATTTGACTTGGCTTTTGGCCTCAAGAATCTATTAAAAGTTCAATCTGGAGATTCCTTATGAAGAGTTCCAGCAAAACAAGTTTTAAAGAATCTACATGGTCAATCACTGTTCTTGCTGAGCTTATATAAATAATTAGGCCAAGTCTGTTAAAACTGGACTTGTTTTCAAATGAATTAATCTTAATTTGGCTATCGTTGGAAGTGAGAGTGGTTATTATGGTTTAATAACACACTTCTGGGGATGTTAAATTCTTGTTCTGATGAAGTCTCTTTGAATGTTGTTTCCCTAAGCTAGACAACTCGATGTTAACTTCAGAGAAATGGACACAGTAGGTCACGTATAGACAGTCGTTGTGCTTGTTGCTCTGTGGGGACAGTAACAGCTCCCACGGGCATGTGATTACGTGACCAGCGAAACGATAGGATGGACTCCCAGCAATTGTGTAACTCAACTCTCACCTTGACCATCGATGCGGCCACGATGACAAAATCACTTAAAAGCCCGAGTGTACCTCACTCCACTGGGTTGACAATGGACTTGTGGAGACAGTAGGTGGTCCCACTTTCCTTATGGTTGGATTGGATGATGCCCTTGGGGACACCCATATGCCCAGACATCTTCTCCCACTTGCCAGAAATTCCTCATAATTGGGATATCGTTAAGAGTAGACATCAAACGAAAAGAGCTTCTTGGTGGTTTGATCTCTTAGCCATATTCTCCCCAGGAACTACCTCTGTTACGTCCAATTGCAACTAGAGGCTTGACCCGAGCATCCAGTGGCCACCTGTAACCAAATCTGCCTCACAGTCACCCACAAATTTGAAAGGTGGCTCTCCAAAACCAACTGGCCCTTGGTATGCTGACTGTAGTTGAAGGAGGCCCATTTTCATGCTCTCGTTAAAACAGAGTGCCGTCTATGCCCAAATTACCTGAAAGATATAACAGAAGTCATGAAAAATTCACGCAAACATATCACAGCTATAGATGCCCTCTCCGTAAATTCTTTTAGCAGCTGGCTACATCCAACTCCTTCCAAGAGGAAATATAACGTAGTAAGCATGGCTGTGTTTCTCATTCCCTTTCTCTTTGGTTGGTGTTTGACTTTTTACATCTGTCGAGCAGGAGCCCATGCCATCGGTAATGGCCTGGAGATGCCCTTACTGTCCCCCTCACAGCAAGCGCAGGAAACGAGATTCGCCCACTCTGTAACAACTTCCGCTCCCAAATCCCTACGCCTCCTGATCAGCAGGAAGTAGCTACAGAAGACAGACCTTTGCGCCTAATCCCATAGTTACAGAACAGTGAGATCAACAGTGGGGATTGATAGCAGCCCTGCGTCTGGTCTTAAGGGTTACCTTGCTTCAAGGGAACACACTCCTCGCTTGCTGACTTACGGCCCTTGATCCGTAACAACTCATTTACTTTCTTTGGGATTTGCAGACCGTTGGCCTTGGGGAATGAAGGACCAGAACATCCCCAGGCCCCAGAGGCCAGCGGGTCCACTTGAATCTGTGTTGGCCTTCTGATCAGCCTGGCGATCTGTTAGCAAAAAATGTTTTTCTTCTTTGAGGTCATGCACATGACTTTGCCGATATCCCTTTGTGCATCCGTAGACCTCGCGCTCCTTTGCGGAAAGAACAGAGCACTCCTGCACAACCCTTGGGCACCGAGAAACCAGACCTCCTTGCACAACCCGCCCAACCTACCCCCCCCTCCCCCGCCAGGCCCTGCCCCAGGCACCAAGGAACTAGACATTGCACAACCTCGGAGCACCGAGATAACTCTGTAGCTGACATCATCAGTCTGCACGTAGTCAAGAAATGTCACAGACCACTGCCCTCCCTGAACTGATTAAACCCCTCTAAAAATCTCTGGGCCAGTCAGAAAACTGGGAGTTGGCCTTTGGACGAGAGTCCACCTTCTCCCCAGGGGGCCAGCCTCCAGAGTAAAGCTCCTATTCCTTCCCAGTCGACATTCATCTCTTGAGTGGTGGCCTTTCAGAGTGATGGGCAGCCCAGCTTGGGTTTCGGTGACACTTGGCTGGAGTAGACACATTAAGGGCAAAAGGAAGGGACTCCAGTTGTGTTTCCTTATCACCGGGTGGTGGTGCCCTCTCGGGGATCGGACTCACTCACAGCTCCCCCTCCCAGGGATGCCCAGGCTACCCTCCCAGTGCCAGGATCCAGACCCATGAAAGCACCTATGGGAGGGAATGG
This sequence comes from Prionailurus viverrinus, assembly GCF_022837055.1. Lineage (NCBI taxonomy): Eukaryota > Metazoa > Chordata > Mammalia > Carnivora > Felidae > Prionailurus > Prionailurus viverrinus. The sequence continues at coordinate 149,725,554 of NC_062565.1, read as the reverse complement.
TGTGACTTAATGGAACAATAAACACAGAAAATGACTCCTGGGGCGCCTGGGGGGCTCAGTCGGTTAAGCGTCCAACCTCGGCTCGGGTCACTATCTCACGGTTCGTGAGCCCGTGTCAGGCTCTGTGCTGGGCAGGGAGCCTGCTTGGGATTCTCTTTCTCCCTCTCTCTCTGCCCACTCCCCACTCTCTCTCGTTCTCTCTCTCTCTCTCAAAATAAGTAGATGAACTCTACAAAATAGAAAAGAAAAATTACAAGTGTTCGTGAGGATATAGAGAAAGGCAAACCCTCATATATTGCTGCTGGGAAAGTGAAATGGTTCAGCAATGTGGAGAACAGATTGGTGGTTCCTCAAATGTTAAACATAGACTTACCGATACCCGACAATTCCGCTCCTAGGTAAATACCCCTCAAAACGGAAAACAGGTACGTAACCTACTAGATGTACGCGCACAAGATGGAAACAACCCAAACGTCCATCAGTGGATGAATGAACACACGGATTGTGGTCCAAACATACAATAACATATCAGCCATCAAAAAAAATGAAGTTCTGATCCCTGCTACCGTGCGGATGAAGTTCAGAATCGTTGCATCGCGTGAAAGAAGCTGGACACAAAATGCCACATATCTTATGATGACCTTTATTTAAAATATCCAAAATAGGTAAATTGGCAGACAGGATGCAGACTGCTGGCTGGCAGGGCCAGGGGAGGGACATATGGGGGCCACTGATTAATAGGGATGGGGTTGCCTTTTGAGGTGATGGAAACGTTTTAGAACTAGGCTGAGGTGTATAACATGATAAATATTCTAATGTCCCTGAACTAGGCACCTTAAAACCGTTAATTTGAGGGGCGCCTGCGTGGCTCAGTCCGTTAAGCGTCCGACTTCAGCTCAGGTCATGATCTCACGTGAGTTTGAGCCCCGCATCGGGTTCACTGCTCTCAGCGCAGAGCCTGTTTCGGATCCCCTGTCTCCCTCTCTCTCTGTCTCTCCCCGGATTCCACGCTTGCTCTCTCTCTCTCTCTCTCTCTCTGTCTCAAAAATAAACAGAAAAACGTTAAAGATAAAATAGAGCAAGAAAAATCACACGGCAAGGGCCAACACGCAATGCCCTACCCCCCACGCCCCCCCAAGCCCAGGTGGCTGTCTGGTAGCTCATGAAGGACAGTGACCGGGGACGCTGGCACAGGGCGCTGGCTCCTGTTGTGACAACTGGCTGGAGACGCGCGGGGCCTGGCCCGCCAGGACCAGGGACCCCACCGGTTGCACTGGCGTCAGAGCTCCGGGCTCGGGGAGGGCGGCAGGGGGCATCGAGGCTGGGTCGGTGGGCGAAGAGAGACACAGAGAGCAGAGGAGGGAGGACCAGCCCCCTGGGAGGCCACCTGGCTCCCGAGTGGGCCCAGGCAGGACCCGGCCAAGAGTGCTTCTCTAGGGATTTAGCAGAGATTAAAATCGCCTGGCAGGCCCGTGAGGCCACTTTATTCAAAATACCACCGGGGGGGGGGGGGGGGGGGGGGGGGGGGGGGGGGGGGGGGGGAACAAACATCACATTGTTTGGTGGCTTGTGGATTTTTTTTCTGTTTCCCTTCCAATTGTCATGAAAAGGACTCAGAAGAGAAGATTTCTCACATTCTTAAATACGCTTGGTGATAATGTGTAGTTTTTGTCATTAAAATGGCCTTTAAGTCTTTAAGTGGCAGTACCATTAAATGATTTTTTTTTCCTTCTCGGGCCGGAGTTCAGAGCTCTTCCGTGTTGGCCCTGGCTGCCCCGGGAGACTTAAAAACAAAACAGTGAAAACACAACTCTGCCTTCAGAATCCCGGACTAAAACCTTTCTTCCTGCAACCCGCCCCCGCCCCCCCCCCCCCCCTCCCCCCCCGCCTCCATGGACCAGATATTGAAATGTATCTCCAGCGAAGCAACTTAAAATCCATGCAAATTTTGTGTCTTTCCTCCTCATCGTTTACAGAGGAGAAACCTTGCCAATTTGGGTCTTCTGTGTAATTGGGGGGAATGGAAGGAGTTCGGAGAGATGTTAATTCCTGACATGAACATCCCGGGAGGCTGCCGTCTGGCTTTTGGTAACATGAACCGTCTCCAACACTGGGGAACAGCACCCCGCACGTTACTGAACCAGACAGAGCCGAGTTGCCTCCAGCGGGTTCTGGGTGTGGACAGGATGAGCCCTTAAGAGTCTGTACCGGAGTTGGTGAGGGCGGGGGGCTCGGTTGAGCGTCCGACTTCCGCTCAGGTCACGATCTCACAGTCCGTGAGTTCAAGCCCCGCGTGGGGCTCTGTGCTGACAGCTCAGAGCCGCGAGCCTGCTTCGGATTCGGTGTCTCCCTCTCTCTCTGCCCCTCCCCCGCTTGTGCATGTTGTCTCTCTCTCTCTCTCTCTCTCTCTCTCAAAAATAAATAAGTAAACATAAAAAAACAATCAGGGTGAGGGCAACGTCCTGACCAAGTAAATCAGAACGTCCGGGAATGACTGACACCCCTGACTTAGGCGTTTTGGTGACACTCCCTGGGGACCCTCACGTGCAGCCAGAGTCCACAGCCGGTGCCCCACTCTGCTCCAAGCCCTGCTCCGCGTGGGCAGCAGCACCGACCCTGCCCCAAACCTGCCACATCAAAGTCTCCGTTGAGGGGTCAGGAACGTGTCCCCCCAGCGCCCCAGGGGGCCGTGCGCTTGAGTCCCATCAACGCGAGGGCAGCTGTGGCACAAGGAACAGGGTGATGTCGCCTTTGTAAAGCTCCTCGGCCCCCACAGAACGGGCTGTTCCTTAGTGAGAGGGTTTCGAGACCCTGCCGGGGTCCCCCGTTGCCACTGGCCCCCAGCTGTGCTGAGCCACAGTTACCGCGGACGTCCAGCCGTCAGGGGTTCCCCGGCAGCACTCGCGGACCCCCGTTTGGGAACGCCCTAGAGCGTCTTGTTTCCTCGTCGCTGGCAGAGAGGGGGGGCGCGGCCGTGCTGGGAGGCTGGGACTGGGCAGCCGGCCAGACTCACTGGCCAGCTGAGAGCCGCAGTCTCACGCCAGACCCAGGGCCGACGGGCCTCCGTGGCAGATCCAAACACTGACGCGCGTCATGGGCCTCTGGGGTTCCTCTCAACGAAGCAAAGCTTTGAACGTCCCGCTCTCCCCCTCCTCCCCCGAGTTGTCACCCTCAAGGGCGATGTCTGGCCTCTGAGTGCAAGGCCGCTCAGGGCCCGCTTCCCCGAGGGGGCCGGAGACCTCCCAGCAATGTCCCCGAAGGCACTTACAGTCCTGCCACATGGACGCGTGTGAATTCTTGGAAAGGCGGGCAACCCGAGTCTTCAGCTCTGCCGGTGAGTCAGGACACGGTGAGGGCTGGTCCGGCCGCCTGGCCCTCCACTCACACACCTGTGAGGCCGTGCCCTGGACGGGGTCACCGACGTAAGGGAAGCGGTGTCTGCCTCCGGGCCTCTTTTCCCACCACAGGAGGCGGGTACGGGCAGGTGCTCTGTTCCAGGGACACCGGCCGGCAGGTGCCGAGAACCCGCTCTCCGATGGCTCATTTCTACTCAGAAGGTAAAAGCCACGCGGGAACCAGCACGTAGGAGCGGGTGCCCTGCCCACACGGCCCTCACCCCCCGCGACCCCCCACCCGGCTGCGGGCCACCTCCTGGCCCCTTCCGCACGCGCACCCCTTGGCCCGCCTGGCGCACTCCAGCTCGGGGTCGCGCCCGCTGCACCCTCACTTCCTCCTGTCTGGTTTTACCTCCTCGTCCTCAGTCCAGGCGAGGTGGGCTTCTTCCTGGCTGCGCTCCGACGCTGTTGTCCCTCTGTTGTGTGACTTCCCAGGCTGCGGTTTACCAGCATTCCAACCCAATTCCCCCGTGGGAGAGCCCGGGGCCCAGGCCGACCCCGCTGGCTGGGGGACGAACCCTTTCAGCTCCGGCCACACTTCCTCCCGGGGTCTGTCCACGCGGGGCCTCGGGGCGCAGGGACAAGCTCTCTGGAGAAACCTCACGATGGCCCGGGCACCTGCTGGCCCAGCCCCCACCTGCCGCCAGAGGGTGGGGGCACTTCCTGTGGGACACCGGGTAGGACAGACCGTGAACGCTGGGAATAACCACAGCGGGAACAGCAGAATATGGTAAAGGAAGGACCGTCTCCACCGCCGTGGGCTTCGCCCATCTCCGGCCCTCCGAGGGAAGCGTTTGTCCCTCTAGCGAAGGTTATGTTAGACATGACGCACTCACCCGACCGATTTTTCACCAACTATTCCTTCCACAGCTCGGCCAATTATTCTATAGATTTTCTTTGCGTCTCAAATTATCTGCGGTTGAGGATCGTGGTTTTTGTGGCATCACACTTTCAATGAAATGAAACAGACATCCAAAAGACAAACCGAGCTTCTCAATGACGAGGCTCAACAGATACTAAACGACTCTGCTCGCTTGGCCGTGAAAGTCGGAAACCCTGACTGTCCAGCCCTGTCCTCATGTCCTTGTGCTCACGCGGAGCGCCGTGGTCCGAAGACGGGTGTGCCCGCCAGCGGGCGTCTCTGTGTTTGCACATGTGTGTAATGTGTAGAACCTTCTACACACGCCTTTTTACGAGTAGGAGGCTCGGCTCGTATCCTGACACGCCCGCCGAAGGAATGATTTGACCCAAGTTACTCGCTTGCGCAGCACGTGTTTGCGTTGAACCTTCTGTCCGGGCTTGGCTTTATTTCTATCCCTAAACCCACTTGACTTGTTGTTCTCCTTTGTTGTTTCCAATCAGGATGACTCATTTTTTGTAGCGCCCGTCCGGGCTCGCTGGCTTGCCAGGAGAGATTTGCATGTGTGTGACAAGTGTGGGCTTGTCTGTTTTGGCCCCGGAGCTGGGTAGTGAGCGGGACGCCGTTTGCCATTCATGACTTCCTCTCCCTTCTTTCTGTCAGCTTTGGAAGATATCCAGTTAGCTCCACAAAGGCCCTGTGGTAGCCTTTTCTGCCCACACACGTCCTGCCCCGTGCATGGCCCTCCGCTGTCCTCTGAAAAGGTGAGGCCCATCTTGCCGCTCAGCTGGAACATTCAGGGTTCCCTGGCTTTATGTTCCCAATGCCGTCTTTGCTGTCCTTCTTACTCCCCATATTTGGTCAACAAAATTGGGGGGGGGAGTCCTTTTAATGCCAGACACACTAAGTGGCGGAGATCGAGCCAGTTAGACTCTTGAAATAAGTTAAGCTAAAAACAAAAACAAAAACGAACAAAAAACCCACAACTGGGGCGCCTGGGTGGCGCAGTCGGTTAAGCATCCGACTTCAGCCAGGTCACGATCTCGCGGTCCGTGAGTTCGAGCCCCGCGTCGGGCTCTGGGCTGATGGCTCGGAGCCTGGAGCCTGTTTCCGATTCTGTGTCTCCCTCTCTCTCTGCCCCTCCCCCATTCATGCTCTGTCTCTCTCTGTCCCAAAAATAAATAAAAACGTTGAAAAAAAAATTAAAAAACAAACAAACAAACAAACAAACCCACAACTGATTCGAAGAAGCCTGGAAAGCTGCTAGGAGTCTAGAGAGTGTGGCTCGGGAAGGTTAGCAGGTGCGGCCAAAGTCACAACGGGGCGTCACCCGATGCCATCACTACCGCGGTCCCACCCCGTCGAGGCCGCCGCATGCTCTGCGTATCCCCCCCCCCCCCCCCCCAGCCCCAGAAATCATATCCAAGCAGAAGCTTCCGACTGGGCAACCGTGGGTCCCCAGCCGGTTGAAAGCTGCCAAAGGTGCAGGGTTCGGATGGGGGGTGGCCGTGCGGGACCGGAGCACACGAGTGTGCAAAGCTGCACGCTCCTGGGACCCTCTGGCGTCTCCTCTCTGGGGGGCACCACAGTGGGAAGTTAGGAGGGCCGGTCACAAGGGGCTTTGTGGGTCCCGGATGGACTCGGGGCCTCATCCTGCCCCAGGACCCCTCATTCTCCAGCACACTGACCCCCGAGGCCGGAGGGGCCCTGCTGTGACAGGGGTGGGGCTGCCCTGGGCCCGGAGGGGTGTGGGCAGCATCCCCGGGCTCCACCCACAAGCTCCCTGGCACACGCCCCTCCCCCACTTATCCCCAAATCAAAACCGTCTGGGGGGTTTCTCACCAGGCCCTTCCCACTTCCCTTCCTCAGCCCCCTTCCCACATCGGGCACCGGGCGTTTGGTTAAACTGTCGGCTCCTCAGCCCCCACCTCGGAGCGGCTGAAGCCAAACCTCTGGCCCGGGAGGCTGCACCGCCTCTTGAATGATCCTTCCGGAAGCTTCTCACACACAGGGAGGCCCGGCTGCCTCGGGAGGGTTTGCCGGGACGGAGAGGGACTAGATCTGGCTTTCAGAGGCGCGGCCCTGCCGGTGGAGGTGAGGGAGCAGGGGGCCAGGCCGAGGGCTGGGGCGGCAGGTGGCGCGCACGTGGGGCCGCGGCTTGGCACGGCCACCCCCGGCGGGTGGGGCTCGCGGGCCTGGGGACGGGCCGTCGATGCGGGGGGACGCGTCAGGGCCCCCCTGGCTCTCGGATTTGGAGGACGGCGTGACGTTGCTCAAGATGTACGGGGGGAGGGGAGGGGAGTCTCGGGAGAGGCGAATGGGCGGATTTGAGGCCCTGGGATTTCAGGGGCTGCTGGGGACTCTTGTTGGGTGTGATGTGGAGTCGGGACAGAGGTCAGGGCGCGGGGGAGGGGCGCTGAGCCATCAGCGTCCTGGGGCAGCTTCGGAAGGAGTGGCCGAGGCCCCCCAAGGACAATGCAGAAGAACAGAAGGCCGGCTTGTGAGAAGCAGGCGGTGAGAGAGGGGGAGGGGAGCGGCCGCCGGCTGGGGGGGGGGGGGGCGGCCCGCAGTGGCAGCCCGATTACACCCTGCAGGCAAGCAGTGCCCCCCCCCAGGAGTGGTTTGGGAATTGGGATGACAGAGATCAGCTCACGGTGGCCACATGGCAATGAGGACAAATGCCACCTTTAGAGAGAACAGGGCGGGTGACAGGTGGGGACCTGCGGAGGCAAGGGGGGTTCTGTGTGTCCTACAGCTTTCTGGGGCACCCTTGGCGGGCAGTGAGCCGCATAAACCCATTTACTCCAGTAAGTCTGGGCTCTGTATGCACCTGTGAAGCCGTCCCCACATGCAAAACGCCTGACATGCCCAACACCCCCCAATTTCCTTGTGCCCCTTTGGGAATTTTCCCCCTGCCCTCTTCTGGCTCTCTCCCCTCATCGTTCCAAAGCAACCGCTGAGACATTAGTTAGTATTTTCTAGAACTCTCTCTTTTTTTTTTTTTTAATTTATTTATTGAGAGAGAGAGAGAGAGAGAGAGAGAATCCCAAGCAGGCTCTGAGTCATCAGCACAGAGCCCGATACGGGGCTCGATCTCATGAACCCTGAGATCGTGACCTGAGCCAAATCAAGTGTCGGACGCTTAACCCACTGAGTCACCCAGGTGCCCCTGCCTTTTTCTAGAATTCTACGCAAGCGACTTTTCCTCTAGGCAGGCTTTGGTCTGTTCTTTTTCCTCTCAGAGGACCAGCCTTGTGCAGGTGCAGCGTGAATCCCCTCTATCGCGGAGCAGTGTTCCTTCAGACGGCCCCCCTACCCTTGGGTTCCCCGTTCCCAACTCAGTAGACCTTGGGGTTCCTTCCAGTTTTGGGGTCGTCACAGTTGAGGCTGCCGTAAACACGCCTGTGCACGCCTTTCTGTGATGTGCACATCATTTCTTTTGGGTAAAGGCCTAGGGGTGGAAAGGGGGCTCTTGGGCAAATGTATGTTTATCTGGTTAAGAAGCCGTGAGACCGGCTTCCGAAGGGGTCGTGCTGACTTACACCCCCACCGCCGGTAGATGCGAGTTTTAGTTTCTTCCCATCCCGGCCCAGGCTCTGTGTGGTCACCTGCAGAATTGTAGCCCTCCTCGCAGGTCCCAGGGAGCATCTCGCCGGGGTTTTGATTTTCTTCCCTCCGACGACCAGTGCCGCTGAGTGCCGTCTCTGTCCCTAGATCCGCTGTGGGGGAGCGTCCGTTCCCGTGTTTGCCCATTTTGAACATAGGTTGCTTCCTAATTATCATCCTCATTCTAGTCCAAAAGGGTCCCTTGAACTTACTGAGGCTGGGGTGAATATTTGCGGGGGAATACCACGGATTTAGAGAACACTGGCTTTTGCTGGGTTTTCTTGAACAGTCTTCTTTCCCCGTGCCACTCCTGTCCCTAAGAACCTCCCTTTACTTCCTCGGTGACTGAAGGGTCAAGTTCAGGTAGTGGGGGAGAGGAAGCAGGATCTGACCCGAGATCCCGTCTCCGTTGTGAGCTGGACCAGGTCACAAGGCCACCGTCTGCCAGGCAGCCTCGAGGGCCCTTCCTCCACGTGGAGCAGCGCCTGGGGCCAGCCACGCACCACCCCCTCCATGGGTCTCGTAGTTCGGCCGGCCGGGAGGTGTGGGCACCCCTCCCGAGTGCCCTGCCCTCTCCCGAAACGGAGGTTCGGGCTGTCACCAAGGGAACAGGAACGTCTGCCCGTTCTGTCTGCCCTGCCCCCTCCTCTAGACGAGCGTCTCACGGAACAGCGACAAAGACCAGAGCTGAGTTGTGCCCGCTGGCAGAACAAATCGCTCAGCCGGGGGTGGGGGGTGGGGGTGCTGCCAGCCCCCCCTGCAGGCCTGGGGGGCTCCCCGGGCTCTGTGGCACAGGAACAATGCAAGGGGGGGGGGTTGCCTGGGTGGCAGGTGCCGGTAGGCATGGCGACGGCGACGCTGTTTGCAGAAGGCGGAAGCGCTACCAGGTTGCCATAGCAACACAGCGAGCGTCGCCTCTGCACCTGCCCAGCCCCGATTTCTGTGTTGAAAGCGACCTCTGCCTTTGGCCTCGACTGCCTTTGGTAGAGCACTTCTGGTTAGGTCACCATCGGAGGCACTTTGTTCGCCTCCAGGAAACCGCCCAGGGCTCCAGCCCCCAGGACCGCGCCTTCCTCCGAGGTCCCCCCTGCGGTCCCCCCCCAGCCCCACCTCCTCCTCTCTCTCTGGTGCGACTGGTGCGCAGGTAGCAAAGGCTTCTTCGCATCCTGAAGACAGGTGCACAGACCTCCCCGAGGTTGGGGATCCCAGCCTTCCCAGAGCCCTCCGGGGCTGGTGGCCTGCCTCTGGAAGGAGTGCCTTTGCTTTTCCTTTCATTTCCTCTGGCGCCGCCGCCACCTACAGTAAGAAGTACACGCACTTCCCACTGCGTGTGTGTGTGTGTGTGTGTGTGTGTGTCTGAAGCAAAACTGGTAACGAAACCACGCTTCCCCTTGCTGTGTGAAGTGCAATCTCTTCTCCTTTACGCTCTATGTTACTTAGCATACGTCACATTCTTCTCTCTTCTGTTGGATTAAAAATGCTGGCCAGACTCACTGAGCTGAATTTGTGAACCACCAACGCTGGCAGACTTGAGGTTTGGACGCGGCCGTCCCCGTGAACACGCCCGATGGAACGGGGGTGGGGGTGGGGGTTCAGACCGCTTGCTCCGGGTGGTCCGCCGCCTCCCCTCCTCAGCTTCCAGGCTGAGCCGGAGGAAGGGTTCGCTAATGCGTGGAGCCTGAGAATTCCAAGTGCACGTCCTTAGGGTCGATATCGTTTCGGGGAGTAAGTCTAGACAAGGTCAGAAGCATGGTTTCTTTCTTCCCGAGGACACCGGGGTGCAGACCCCGGAAGGTCCTTGCATGAAGTCACGCAGCTGAGTCGCAGTCTGACATCTGTCCACCGCTTCCCATCTCTTGGAGGGAAAGCGGCGTCTCGTCCTCGGCTCTCTACACAATTTTGGTCACGCCGACACTGACCTACACGGCCTTCCCTTGAAGGATCTGACTGCTAATGGGAAGACACTGGAGTATCAGTGTTTCGTTTCCTTTTCTGTTTAAAAAGACGTCCAGGGGGCGCCTGGGTGGCTCAGTCGGTTAAGCGTCCGACTTCAGCTCAGGTCACGATCTCACCGTCCATGAGTTCGAGCCCCGCGTCGGGCTCTGGGCTGATGGCCCGGAGCCTGGAGCCTGTTTCCGATTCTGTGTCTCCCTCTCTCTCTGCCCCTCCCCGTTCATGCTCTGTCTCTCTCTGTCTCAAAAATAAATAAAAGTTAAAAAAAATAATAAAAAAAGTAATAAAATAAAAGGACGTCCAGGCATAATAGCTAATATTCTTGGGATTTCAAAATCGCCCAAGGAAGTCACCTCAAAGTTTGGAAAAAATTCTGGGAAGATTTCCTCCAGTTTGGGAAGTTTATGTACATTGTGAAAGCATTTGTCTCTAGAAAGGCCGTTCCATTTCTATTTTTCTTTTCAAAATTGAGTTTACACAATTTTTTAAGTTCATTTATTCTGAGAGAGAGAGAGAGAGAGAGAGAGAGAGATTGAGAGAGCAAGCATCAGCCAGGAAAGGGCAGACAGAGAGGGAGAGAGACTCCCCAGCAGCCTCCTCGATGCCTGTCCAGAGCCTGATGCGGGGATTGAACCCATGAACGATGAGATCATGAGCTGAGCAGAAATCGAGAGCCACACGCTTAACCGACTGAGGCACCCAGGTGCCCCGAGCTTATACGATTTAAACATTTTCTTCCTATTTTTATAATTTAGTGCGACAAACTTTTGAGTTGTAGGAAATACACAGCATGGTGAGTTAGGACGGGCCCACGGCCTTTGTATACTTACTTTGCGGAAAACAAACAAACAAACCTCTACCAAGAAACATAATTACCGCAAAAGAGTATAAGCTTGACTTCAAATGTCAAAACCTTGTTCTGTACTCTCCTCCATTTCCCCTATCGCTCCTTCCTTTTCTTCCCTCCGTCTTTCTCTGTTTCTCTCCTCGTTTGCTCTTTCCCTCCATCCGCTCCCGAGCCTGAGTAAGTTCGTCCACCGTGAACCGTCCGCGCCGATTCTCTGAGGTCACTTGTAGGCCAGGCCGCCCAAATGCCCAGGCTGCCGGACCGTCAGTCCGTTGGTTTCCACGCCGGTGGCCCCTGCCTGGACCCGCCTGGCCTCCCCCTGCCCTGGGAGCCGGGCCGGAGGGCGGTCGGACTGAGAAGCGCCGAGCGACGCGCAGCGTGTCTCTGCGATTCCGTGAGGTGAAAACATGAGAGTTGGCGCAGATCGGCAAGAGCGCGGCGAGTTGGGGTGTGACAAAAACAAACAAGATCGACGACAATGCCGCCTTTCTTTGCGACAACAAGGCTTTGCGAGGAGTTCGAGCGGCAGCTGCATGGCACTGACCTCACTTTTCAGTGGGGGCGGGCATGAAGGAGAGGTGACCCTCCCAGGTCAGCCGCCGCCACCAGCGGGAAGTTAACGTGGCACCTGCCTAACACGGAGCCAAGGAGCAGCTTGGATGTGGAATCCGGAGAACGTAGTGACAGGGTCCTTCAGGGGGAGGGGGAGGGGGGTAAGGGGGGGAGGACAAAGGGGAGAGTGGGGGGGAGAGCAGGGAGGGAGGGGGGATAGAGCAGAGGGTAGGATGAGGGGGAGAGCCGGGCGGGGAGAACGAGGGAGGGAGCGAGGGGGAGAGTGGGGGGGATGAGGGGGAGGGGGGAAAGGAAGAGAGCTGGAGCGAGGGGGAGGGGGGAGAATGAGGGAGGGAGGGGGAGAGTGGGGGGGGAGGGGGAGAGTGAGGGGAGGGGGAGGGGGAGAGCAGGGGGGAATACAGCAGAGGGGAGGATGAGGGGGAGAGCGGGGCGGGGAGAACGAGGGAGGGAGTGAGAGGGAGAGTGGGGGGGATGAGGGGGAGGGGGGAAAGGAAGAGAGCTGGAGCGAGGGGGAGGGGGGAGAGGGAGGGAGGGAGGGGGAGAGTGGGGGGGAGGGGGAGGTGAGGGGAGGGGAGGGGAGAGCAGGGGGGAATACAGCAGGGGGGAGGATGAGGGGGGAGAGCGGGAGAGCGGGGCGGGGAGAACGAGGGAGGGAGTGAGGGGGAGAGTGGGGGGGATGAGGGGGAGGGGGGAAAGGAAGAGAGCTGGAGCGAGGGGGAGGGGGGAGAATGAGGGAGGGGTGGGGAGAGGGGGAGGGGGAGAGTGAGGGGAGGGGGAGGGGAGAGCGGGGGGAATACAGCAGGGGGGAGGATGAGGGGGAGGGGGGAAAGGAAGAGAGCTGGAGCGAGGGGGAGGGGGGAGAACGAGGGAGGGGTGGGGGAGGGGGAGGGGGTGGGGAGAGCAGGGAGGGAGCGAGGGGGAGAGTGGGGGGAGGAGCGCTCGCTGCTTAGAGACGGCGATGCCCCCACACCTCATGCGGAGTCCCTCGTGTCCCCCCCCCCACGCTTTCCGTCACACGGTCTCTCACACGCATGCACATTCACACACACACACTCTCAAGCTTTCACAACTCTCACTTTCACACACACTCACACTTTTTCATATACACTCACAATTCTCTCGCACACACTCAATCTCACACACGTTCACACACTCACATTCACACTCACACACCACACACACTCTCACACGTTCTCTCACACATACACTCACGCACACTCACTCATTCTCACTCTTTCACATACACTCGAAATTCTCACACACCCTCTCACACCGTCTCACAACTCTGACACAGTCTCTCACACACTTACTGTCCCACACACACTCCCACACTCACATGCACTCTCGTGCACATTCTTTCACACACCCTCTCACACACTCTCATATACAGTTTCTCACACACTATTTCACAACTCTGGCTCACTCACACACACTCACACACTCACACACACACCTACACTCCCACAGTCTCTCACACTCTTTCACACACACTCACACACTCACACATACACACTCTGACACGCGCTCTGTCAATCACACACACTCATAACACTTTCTCACACACTCTCTCTCTCTCTCTCACACACACACACACACACACACACACACACACGGCTGCCATCTCCCTCCCCGAGTCCCGAGAGCGGCACGCCGCAGGCGGGAGTCGCGTCGTCAGCGCGTGACGCTGTCCTTCGAGGCAAAGGCCACCTCGGCGGGCGGCCGGTCCCCTCCTGGCGGCAGCGCCCCGCGCGGGCAGGGAGCCCCGCAGACGTTCTGGAAAGCGGGGGGACTGGCTCCGAGGCGCGGAGCCGAGCCCCGTTTCTCAACCCGACGCTCGCACCGCGGGCCCGAGATCCGCCTCCGAGGCGCCCGCGGGTCTGCGGGTTCGAGGCCCGGCCCCGGCTCAGCTCAGACCCCGCCCCCCGCCCCCCGGGCCGGAGAAGGGAGGAAGCGGGGGGGGGGGGGGGGGGGACCGGAAGTCCCTTAGAAGGCAGCGTGCAGGGGCCTGTGCCACGCGCGCTCGAGTCGCTCGTGTCTCCGGGCGTCGCGACCGCTGCTCGTCCCTGAAGCCAGCGCCCCGAGCCCCAGCGTCTCCAAATGACACGCTTCAAAGACGCTAATGGCAGGCGGAGGGGGGGCGTGCGGGGTTCGGCCGCGTGGAGGACGGCACAGTCCTCGGGTGCTTCTGACGAAGTCACCGGAGTAGGAGGCACAGCGCGGGGACAGTCGGTGTCGTCTTGGTGCCGTGAGGTGACGGCGGCAGCCGCGGCGTGGTGAGCACGGCGTCGGGTACGGCTTGTCGCGCCGCCGTCTGTACGCCTGAAACCAGGGTCCCATCGTGTGTCTACGCTGGAGCGGAAGGAAAAGAACAGTAAGGTAATAAAGTAAGAAGAGGATTAAAAACCCCACTGGGCTCAGGTCGGTGGCGCGTGCGACTCTTGACCTTGGGGTCGTGAGTTCCGGCCCACGTGAGGTGTAGCGACCGCTTAAAAAACCTAGAAATAAATACGTACGTTTCGAAAAGAGTAAAAAAAACCAAAAAAAACAAAAAAAAAACATGAAAAAAGATTTGTCACGTAATAAAGTAGCGGGGACAAAGAACACTGAACGTGATTCTCTCTTCGTCCCGTGAAAGACTTGAAGCACCACAGGGGATGGCGGCCTTTACAATAGCCTTGGGGAAATAAGCAAGCAAAGAAATAAAACGGACCTAAAATCAGGCTCCAAAATAGATTTATAATGCTTTTATTTTTATTATTTTCTATTATTTTTATTTGACTTAGATTTTTTCTAATCTTTATTCATTTTCGACACAGAGAGAGAGACAGAGAGCGAGTGGGGGAGGGGCAGAGGGCGAGGGAGACCCAGAATCCGCAGCAGCTCCGAGCCATCAGTACAGAGCCCGAGGCGGGGCTTGAACCCACGAGCCGCGAGATCGTGACCTGAGCTGAAGTCGGAGGCTCAACCGACTGAGCCCCCAACCCCCAGGCGCCCCTTGTTTTTTGTTTGGAAAGAGAGAGCGCATAACATGCAGGAGAGAGAGAGAGAGAGAGAGAGAGAGAATCTGCTCCGGGCTCTGGGTTCTGCCCGGCAGACCCTCTCCACGCACGAGGCCGGGGGCCAGCCTTTTTGGTTTGCTTGTGCCTTACGTCCCCTTGGGGCCGGCGACCGCCCTGCTCACGCCCAGCCTGTGCTCTCTGAGCACATCCCGGCCTGGGCCCCGGCGGGACACTCCCGTCCCCAAGAGGCGAAGCCGGGAGCCGAGCTGACGCGTGATCCGGGCCTGCCTCTCCAGGAGGTGCACGAGGCGTCCTTGGCTTTAGAACGAGGAGCAGCGTCCCGGCGGGAACCCAGGCCCGCGCCCGCCTGCCAGGTGCCCCAGGGGCCGATTCCGGGCCCGGCCGCGGTCTGGGGGACTCCAGCTCCGTTTCCGAGGCACTGGCCTCCGCCCAGGGCCGTGTCACGTTCCAAAGTCGGCTTTAGCGCACTGGCTTTTCTCCGGGTCTCTCCCGGCTCTGCCTCCAGCTTCTGAGGGGGGCAGCTGGAGGGGGGGTGGGGGGGGTGAGGGGGGGGGGGGTGCAGGGGCAGGCGGGGCCTCGGCACAGCCCGGCACCCAGGGCGTGGAGCCCGGGAATGGGCCCCGTTATGCAGAGGCTTGCTGGGTCCCCTGATGCCCCATCAGTCGTCTGCCCCCCGCCCCGCTGGGGGCTGAGGCGGTGGGCTGTTCACGTGACTCTCACGTGGCCTGTGTTACACCGTTTTGTGAAGTTGCACTAAGGCACCCAAGGAGATGGCCCAAAACTGGATTGCAAAACTAACCTGGAAGGGCGTCTGGGCGGCTCAGTTGGTTGAGCGTCTGACTCTCCATGTCGGCCCAGGGTCAGGGGCTCACGGTTTGTGAGTCTGAGCCCCACCTCTGGCTCTGCGCACTGACAGGGCCTGCTTGGGATTCTCTCTCTCCCTCTCTCTCTCCCTTCCCCTCCTGCGCACACACTGTCGAAATAAATACATAAATTTAAAAAAAAATTAGCGCGGAGATACGGAATTTGAACAGAAGACACTAGGCCTTTCTGGAAAGGTCTAGGCGGGGGGCTGTGACCAGGGCCCCAGTCACGGAGTCTGTGCTCTGATGGGGGCCAGGTGTGCCAGTGCACAGGTCCGCGCAAGCCAGGTGACGGTGGAGGTGGCGGGGAACAAGGAGGGAGTGGATGTGTTCTGCTCGAGGGAGACGGAAGGGCATGTTCGAAGAGACCTACAAGAGGCTGCGTACGGGGAGGGCAGAGGAATGTTCTGGGAAGCAGTCGGGGCCAGGCCGGAGAGTCTTCTAGGTCGCGCTGCAGTGTGTGGGCTCCGTCCTCGGGGGAACAAGACGCCGTGGCGTGGTTTTTTGGGTTTTTTTTAATGTTTACTTATTTTTGAGAGAGAGAGAGAAAGAGAGAAAGGGAGAAAGGGAGAAAGAGCAAGAGTGGGGGAGGGGCAGAGAGAGAGGGAGACACAGAATCCAAAGGAAGCTCCGGGCTTGAGCCGTCAGCGCAGAGCCCGGCGCGGGGTTCGAACCGGGGAACGGCGGGATCATGACCTGAGCCGAAGTCAGACGCCCAACCACCCGAGCCACCCAGGCGCCCCGTGGAGTGTTTTTAAATATGGCGGTGATCCGATGAGGTCACCTCCCAGAGACACCGCTCAGGGACCGTGTGTAGTGAGTGATTGGCTCAGAGGCCGGAGGACCCGAGGTGGGAGGTTCGTCCAGGTGAGCAGCGGCCTGAACAGAGGTGGTGGCAGTGGGGGGGTGGGGGTGGGGGTGGGGAGAGGGGCTAACACGTCGCAGAGTCCAGATGCACAAGTGGCAAGAGTTGGCACTGGCGGGGGCGTGGAGGGGAGGGGAAGCCCAGCAGAGTCCCAGGCTCCCGGCCGCGCCGCTGTGTCACTTGGGGGGGGGGGGGGCTGTGTCGCTGGGGGTGCCGGTCCCTGAAGGGAGCGCTCACACGTGCAGCTGGGGCCATGCTCCTTGTCAGAAGCGCAGGAGACACCCGATGAGACTTCCTACCTGGTGACAGGGACACCTTGAGGAGGGACAGTGTGAGGTGTCCCCGGGAGGCTTGGGCACGGGCGGGAGCATGCGGAGGAGATGTCCAAGGACCGTGAGAAGATGAAGCCAGCAGAAGTCACTGGAAGAGAGCTTGGGGGTTTGGATACAGGCGCCAGGTGCCAACGTAAGACGCAGACCAAAAAGCACCCAGAGATTTAGCGGCACGGAGGTCCCCGGCGTCCCAGGGGGCAGCTTCCGAGGGCTGGCGAGAGGACAGCCGCTGGGGAGGTGGAGGAGAGCACAGGTGTCAGAGCAGGTGACTGACAGACTCGAAGCCTCTGCGGGGTGATGGGGGTGAAGCCACGTTATCAAGCGAGGGCGTGCGGTCAGCAACTTCAGGAGGAGAGAGGACGTTCGGATCGGCCTCTGCGTGGAGCGGATTTGGGTGTCAGAAGCCTCACCGGGCGGCGGGGGCTCCTGATGGGGTGGAGGGTGTCGACCGAGCCACCTGATCACCCGCTGCGCTGGACACGGTGGTCGGCGGGGCAGACCCAGGGCTGTTGGGCTGCAAGTTTCAGCAACAGGACACGGGCATCGAGGGGGCCGGGCAGGGAACAATGAGAACGTACCACAGAAACGTTCCGACTCGCGGTTCCGGAGGCCAGAGGTCGGAGACCCAGGTGTGGACGGGGGTTGGCTCCTTCGGAGGCTGGGGGAGAAACTGATCCAGGCCTCTGACCAGCGTCTGGGGGGCCGCTGGCACCTGTGACGTTCCCCGGCTTGTAGTGACGGGTCTGCCTCCTCATCCCAGGGTGCCCCCCCCCCCCCCCACCGTGTGCGTCTGCGGCCAGATCTCGGTCTCTGAGGACACCAGTGACAGCGAATCAGAGGCCCAGCCTGCTCCAGCATGACCTCGTCTTCACTAATTCGATCCTCAGCAACCCCTATTTCCGAATAAGGTCGCATGCTAGGCGCTGGGGGTGCAGACACACGCGTGCGGGTTTTTAGTGGGTACATTTCAACCCCTAAGTGTACGATCCCATTGTAGTTGTCACATCTTCCCTTTTTAAGCTGCATCTTGGTTTTAGCATGCGGGACGTCAAGACCTCAAGGTTTCAAGGTGAGTTCTGTTTTCTGTGGCTGGTGTGTGAGGGCGGGGGGGGGGGGGGGGGGGGGGGGGAGGTAAAAACGACAGTCTGCGTGCCTGAGCCGTGCTTCCTTCCGTCACGTTTGGACCAGACCCCACCGAGGGCCAACGCAGCGCCAGGAAGGATGTTTGGGTCCAACGTGATAACGTTTGCTGCTTCTTGTGGAACTCCGTGACCCTGTTCGAGACATCACCGCTCCTCAAATGGAGGGTTCGTGTACACGTATGCTTTAATCCCGTGTAACACCTCCCTCTGCTCCGCGCTGAGCTTTTCTTGTTCTGAAGCCCTCTCTTCTGTCACCCTGCAAAAGCCCAGGCGCAGCGGGAAGAGATCTACTGAGATCTCAAGCACTCTGAACAATTGCTTTAAAAGCATAGAGTCAAGTTGACCCAAGGCGATTTCAACGGTATTATTGCATTATCAAAAATGTTTAAGTTTATTTATTTATTTTTGAGAGAGAGACAGAGAATCCTAAGCAGGCTCTGCACCGTCAGCACAGAGCCCAGTGCGGGGCTCAACCTCAGGAACCGGGAGATCATGACTTGAGCAGAAACCACGAGTCGGACGCTTAACTGACTGAGCCACCCAGGCGTCCCTCATTATCAAATTTAGAACAATTTCATTTAAGACACTCATAACGGCTGGATCACTTGGACTTGTGCTGGAGAAATACTACCACTCATTTTCTGCTCTGTTGGGACTAAAGTGACCATCACAGGGGCCACCAGCTTATCAGTCGTTCTCGCCCCTCCTGGACATCATAATACACATTCAGTTCAACAAATATTCACTGGGTGCCTCCTGTGTGCCAGGCAGTGCTCTGGTTGTAGGGATACGAGCCGTGGACAGAACGTACAAATCCCTGGCCTTGTGAACCTCAACGTGGGTGGAAAGAGACCACAAAGCCAGATAAGTGAGTCAACTGTTCTAAAACTACCGAAAATTACACGTAAGTAGGTTGTATTTCTGTGCGCGACGTGTTAGAATGACGACATCGCTCACGACCCGGGGGGATGATCTGCTTACGTGGGAGAAGACGCATGCACACGGGTCTGCGGGCACACACGTGCACATATGCACACCTAGACGGTCTCAACCATGCCAACACGGACGGACCACAAAACCGATACTCGGATTCAACAGCGGGCTGTACAACCAGTGAGAATGTGCCTGCTGCTTGCAAAAAGCACAGCTATTGGAAGTGAGGTACGGAGAATTGGAACCCTTGTCCGTTACTGGGGAATCCAAAATGGTGCAGCCACTTTGGGAGGGTCTGGCAGTTCCTTAGAAAAGTTAAACATAGGGGGCGCCTGGGTGGCGCAGTCGGTTAAGCGTCCGACTTCAGCCAGGTCACGATCTCGCGGTCCGTGAGTTCGAGCCCCACGTCGGGCTCTGGGCTGAGGGCTCAAAGCCTGAAGCCTGTTTCCGATTCTGTGTCTCCCTCTCTCTCTGCCCCTCCCCCGTTCATGCTCTGTCTCTCTCTGTCCCAAAAAAAAAAAAAAAAAAAGAAAAGTTAAACATAGGATTACCACACGGCCCAGAAATTCTACTTCTAGGTATATATATATATATATATATATATACACACACCCAGGATAACTGAAAATACGTGTTCACACAAACCTTGCAAATGATTTTTGCAACAGCATTATTCCTAACAGTGAAAACCACCCAGACATCCATCAGGTGATAAATGGAAAATCAAAACGTGGGCTTTCTATACAGCGGAAGCCTATCCTGCCGTGAAAAGGTGCAAAGTACTTGACAGGTGCCACAACAGCGATGACCCTTGAAACCACGAGGCTGAGCGACGGAAGCCAGACTCCACGTTGGCGGATTCCCCTCGTGTGCGAAGTCGAGAGCTGGAATGGCATCAGGCTGCTGGGGTTGCCCTAACAGAGCACCACAGACTGGGGGCTTACACAACAGACAGTCGTGTTCTCACCGCCCTGGAGACGGAAGTCCGGGATCCGCGGCGGGCAGCTTCGTTTCCTCTGAGGCCTCTCTCCTTGGCCTGCGGACGGCCGCCTTCTCGCTGTGTGCCCACATCTTTTCTCAGCGTGTGCACCTCCCTGCTGTCTCTCTGTGTGTCCAAATTTCCCTTCTTGCAAGGGCGCCATTCAGACTGAAGGAATGCCTGCCCTAAGGGCCTCGTTTTAACTGAATCCCCTCTTTTTTAAAGACAAATTTTTTTGAATGCTTATTTATTTTTGAAGGAGAGGGAGAGAACACAGCGTGAGCAGGGGAGGAGCAGAGAGAAAGGGAGACACAGAATCCGGGGCAGGCCCCAGGCTCTGAGCTGTCAGCACAGAGCCCCACGCGGGACGCGGGGTTCGAACTCGCAAACCGTGAGTTCATGACCTAAGCCGAAGTCGACGCTCAACCGACTGAGCCACCCAGGCACCCCTAACTGAATCCTCTCTTTAAAGGCCCTGTGTCCAGATACAGTCACGTGCTGAGGTCCTGGGGTCAGGACTTCAACATACCAATGGAAGGGGGACACAGTTCAGTCCCGAACACTGGTAGAGACGGAAAGCGGGTTGGTCGACGCCAGGGGCCAGGGGGAGGGGAAATCAGGAATGCCCGCTAGGGGGTGGGGGCCTTCTTTTTGGGGGTGGTGAAAATGTTCCACAACCGATTGCGGAGATGGTTGTGCATGAACCGCACACCTTGAAAGGGGGAATTTTATGGCATGAGAACTGTGTATCTCAATTAAAAACCCATATTCTGCTCACCTCAGGAGAAGATGAATACAGGCACCAGTGGGGGGAAGACAAGAGAAACGGACAAGGTCACGAAGCAAGCGTTTTCCTGCGGGTCTCCAGCCCCCTGGGCTGGTTTCCTGCTTTGACGGCCACCTGCCAGGGCCAGGGCTCCCCCCTTCTCCCGCCCAGCACCTCTGTGCCCTGCCACCAGGCTCCCTAATCCAGGAAGGAGAGGAGGCCAAGAAAGAAGCGAGGGCCTCAGGGTGGCTGCGGAGGGCCCCGGTGCAGCTCTGGCTTCTGCGGGAGGGACAGGGCCGCCTGGGTGCCGCCCTCTTGGAAAGACTGTGACTCCGTGGCCTGGTTCTCTGTCACTCCTGTCTCAACACAACCTTCCTCTTTTGCAAGAGTCATTGTTCCTGCTTGGCACCCAAGCCCGCGGGAACCTGGGGAGAGAGGGACCCCTCATCTGCCTGCAGTGCTCCCCGCGGGGCAGGGGAGCACCCGCCGTGGTTACCTCCTGCGTGCTGGGCTGTGAGTTTGCACACAGGCAAACACAACACCACAACCCCTCTCCCGGCCACAGTTGTGGGAGGAAAAAAACACACACACACACACAAAGCAAAACACGTCTTGGAGTAAAAATTCACCTGATCCAAAATTTGATAACACTTTTAAAAAAGATGTGTGACTCAGGATGTCACAAATCTTAATTTTTTGGATTTTGTACTTATTGTTATTCAAGTGTGACGGACACACAATGTTATATTAGCTTCAGGTGTGCGATACAGTGAGTCGAGAACTCCATACACTACTCAGTGCTCATCATAAGTGTGCTCCTGGGGGCGCCTGGGTGGCTGAGTAGGTTAAGTGCCTGACTCTTGATTTCAGCTCAGGTCGTGATCCCACACTTTGGTTTCTGAGTTCGAGCCCCACGTCAGCCTCTACACTGGCAGGGAGGAAGCTGCTTGGGATTCTCTTTCTCTCTCTGCCCCTGCCCCCTTCACATGCTCGCCCTCTCTCCTTCTAAATCAATAAACTTTAGAGGAAAAAAAAAAGTGTGCTCCTACTCACCTTCACCTGTTTCACCCGCCCCCCCCACCCGCCTCCCCTCTGGTGACCATTAGTTTGTTTTCTCTAATTAAGAGTCCGTTTTTGTCTCCGTCTTCTCCTTTCTTTCGTTTCTTAAATTCCACATACGAGTGAAATCATACGGTATTCATCGTTTTCTGACTTATTTCACTTAGTATACTCTCTAGCTCCATATATGCTGTTGCAAATGGCGGGACCATTTATTTATTATTATTTTTTAATGTTTATTTATTTTTGAGAGAGAGAGAGAGTGCCACGTGGGGAAGGGGCACAGAAAGAGGGAGACACAGAATCCAAAGCAGGCTCCAGGCTCCGAGCTGTCAACACAGAGCCCGACGCGGGGCTCAAACCCACGAACTGTGAGATCGTGACCCGAGCTGAAGTCAGACGCCACCCAGGCACCGCCACAGGGCATTTAAACCAAAAGTCTACAGTCTGACAAAATCCAAACTTTTCTTTGAGGGCGTCAACTCGCAATTTCTAACAAAAGTTTTAGAAAAAGGTCACTTTCTTTGACATGATGCATGTGAAAAATTCACACAGCTTCGGCCATCCACGGTCACAAAAGAGAAGACGACCAACCGAAATCAACCCAAAATACTGAAAACCCTAGACCCCCCCAACCCCCACCCCCGTGTGTAGATTATTTCCCTGTTCCCAGGAGACCTGTGCCCAGCAGCGCAGTGAGCTGCGGCTCGTTGTCCTACGGCGCCCTCTAGGGGACGAAAGGGGAAGCAGCGCCGGGGCCGAGGGGCGTCGGGGCCCGGACCGGACGGCGGGCAGCAGGGGCTCCCGTGAACACCCGCTGTGCCCCCACACGTGCCCCGTATTGGGGGGAAAAGTATAGGTCCGCCACCCCCCAGCACCACAGCCTCCTCACCACCTCTGCCCTTGGCACATGAAACTTCCGCACACAGATACACACTCAGGAGCGTGCACACACACACACACATGCGCAAATACACACAGGAGTGTGCACAAGACATGGGCACATACGTGCACACAGACGCACAGGAGCGTGCACACAGACACATGTGGGGAAACACACGCACAGATACACACGCAGGAGCGTGCACACACACAAGGACACACAGATACACATACAGGAGTGTGCACACAGACACATGAGCGCGCACACACAGATACACACACAGACATAAACGCACGGGCACACACTCAAACAGAAGCCAGACACAGACACGAGCATCCACACAGACACACACGAGCGCACGCAAACACACATACACACTCCAAGAATAAGAAGACCGTGAAAACGAACCCGCAGACACAGCAAGGGCTCAGTAGTGTAGAGCAGGGGAGTCATTCTGAGGCTTCAGGATGAATAGTATCCTATAAAACCAACGTACTTGTTCATACAGGAGGAAACATCTCAATGAGGTTTCAGAGATGATCTCATCTAACAGGCGAGATGGGCTGGGGTCGGTTTCAGATTAAAAACACGATTTTATTCTAAAGAGCAATAAATTACCCTCCGACGGGATTGTTTGTAACCGCAGCATTGTTTGCGGCAGCGCGAGGCTGGAAGCGCCCGGAATCTATCTCCCCGAATGGAGCGCTGGAGGTGAAGCTCCCAAAAGAGGGGGAAGACCTCTGTGCACGACACAGTAAGGTCCCCGAAAGGTCACATCAGGCAACAAAAGGCCAGGGTCGAAACAGAATAAATGGGATGCTCCGTCTCGTGTACTGTAGGCGAGAAGTAAGACAGGCGAGCACCGGAAGAAACAGGTGAACGTCGTGGGCAGGTGGTTGTCTGTAGTGGCCACGTGGGGAACACAAGCCTCGTGTGAAAGGGAGACTGCAGTCCTTGATCCTCTAACCCCCCTCGAGTTTCGAACAATGTAATTTTATCACGCGACTAACAGAAAAAAAAATCCCTGAAATTGAAAACTCAGATGAGGGAACCTAACTGTATATCCCATTCATAATGTAACCGGAGAGAGAATGTTTAATTCACGGGCGTTTAAAGCAGAGCGTTTGTATTATTGTACGTGCACAGTGGAATATAGTCTAGTAAAAAAGGAATTGCAAAGAGATCTTAAACTTTACATAGTAATTTGTTGTTCGTAATGATATTAGAAATATGACTTTAAAATTATCTTATGCATGTTATAAAAAAGAAGTAATTTTAGGGGCGCCTGGGTGGTTCAGTCAGTTAAGCCTCTGACTCTTGATTTTGACTCAGATCATGATCTCCCAGTTCATGAGTTTGAGCCCCGTACCGGGCTCTGTGCTGACAGTGTGGAGCCTGCTTGGGATTCTCTCCCTCTCAATCTCTCTCTCTCTCTCCCCCCCACTTCTGCGCTCTCTCAAAATAAATAAACTTTTAAAAAAAAGAAGTAATTTTATTAATGTTCTTGTAAACCAAGGATTTTAGCGTGAGGGAGAAAATACAAGTAGACAAATGCCTATGCAGAACCTTCAATGGCACGTTCACACTGAAAACATGGATGTGAAGTCATGCTTTCTTTTCCAGATGTGCTTTCTCACTTCAGTCCGCTGAAAGGGGCCAAGGAGCAAGGGCACCCCCGTAGCAATGAGCACCCATCCTGGAACACGGATCTGATCTCTAAGTGTTCTTCCCACTACGAGGGACAAGAGCTCTGTGGTAGAGAGAACTGTTTATCCTCCCCGCCTCCTGCCCCTGCTGTGTCCCTGTGCACCTCCTCTCATTTCGGTGGAGACTCTGCTGGGCTGTGTGATTTTCTCTGGCTGATGGGATCATGGCAGACCCGTCGGGCATGCTGGGGTTACAACGTGGTGGTTGGGCATGCCCTCTGTGCCTCAGCCATCACCACGGAAGGCATGTCCTTAGGCTAGCCCACTGGTTAAAGAATGTTTCATCATACTACATACAACTCTAAAGTAAACATTCGGAGCATCTGCATGGAGTGAGGGGTTTGTTACGCATATATAAAGTAGTAACCAGGGGCACCTGGTTGAGTGGCTCAACCCAGCCCACTGGGTAGCTCATTCGGTTAAGTGTCCAACTTCGGCTCAGGTCATGGTCTCACGGTTCATGGGTTCAAGCTCTGCGTTGGGCTCTGTGCTGACAGTTCAGGGCCTGGAGCGTGCTTTGGATTCTGTGTTTCCCTCTCTCTCTGCCCCTCCCTGGCTTGTGCTCTATCTCTCAAAAATAAACGTTAAAAAAAAACAACAAAAAACTAAAAAAAAAAAAAAAAGGCAGAGCAAATAGAAGAGTTAATCAAACAACTATCTTCCTAAAATGCACTCTGACAGTTTTAACATGTTTTCATAAAATTGGTCATCTTTTTGCTATTTAAACTGATTCAGTGCATTAAGAAATTTTTTGAGATGAGAAAAATGTTGATTTTGGAAAAGATACTTTACCTAAAGATCAAAAATAAAGAACTGATCTTATGAATATAGATTCAAAAATCCTAAATAAATTTCTATCTAGTAAAATTCATTAAAATATAAACAGAATATAAAAGTAATACGGGACCAAGCCGGAATTTTACTTGGAAAAAAATGGTTCAGTATTGTGAGATACACTATTATAATTTACCATATTATTAATTCAAATGAGAAAATCATATATGATTTCAATAGATATTGGAAAAGAATCTGAAAAAAACTCAAATTTTATTCCTCGATTAAAAGAAACTCTACAGAAAATAAGAATAAAAGAATATTAACTTGATTACTGTATCATGCTTCATGGTGAAAAATGACAAGTGCTCCTCAATGAGAGTAATAGACAATCGATTTCTCATCAGAAACCATAAAGGTGAGAAGAAAGTGGTTCAATGTTTTCAGACGTTGAAAGAGAAGAACTGTCAACCCAGAATCTTATACCCAGCGAAGATATCTCTGAGGAATGAATGGGAAATTAACATGTTCAGAAGAAGAAAAATAAAGAGATTTGTCACCAGCAGGCAGACCCTAAAATAATCACTAAAGACAGTTCCCTGAAAAGAAAAGAAATAATAAAGAAGGAACTTAGGACATCAAGAAAGAAGAATGGGCACAGAAAGACAAATCTGGGTGAATATAGTAGGCTTTCCTTCTCTTCTTGAGTTTTCTAAATTATGTTTGACGGTTGAAGAAAAAAGCATAACATTGTCTCATATGGTTATAAATGGATATAAAGGAAATATTTAAGATGATTAATTCATAAGCAGTGGAGGAGAAAGAAGTTTGAGGGAGGTAAGTTCTCTCTACTTCACTCAAATTAGTATAAAGGCCAGTAATGTGTATATAATGTAAGACCTAGAACAGCCACTAAAAAAGCTAAGCAAGTTTATCCACTCAACAATGCTATAGTTAAACTAGAAATCCCAAAGGGTTCAGATAATCCACAGGAAAGCAGGGAAAAGGAACCAGAGAAACAGAAAACAAGGAGAGAGCACAGAGAAAAGAAAAGTGACAGAACTAAGCCCTAATATAATGGGACGCCTGGGTGCCTCAGTTGGTTAAGTGTCCGACTTCGGCTCAGGTCATGATCTCGCAGTCCGTGGGTTCGAGCCCCGTGTCAGGCTCTGTGCTGACAGCTCAGAGTCTGGAGCCTGTTTCAGATTCTATGTCTCCCTCTTCCTCTGACCCTCCCCTGTTCACGCTCTCTCTCTCTGTCTCAAAAATAAATAAATGTTAAAAAAAAATTAAAAAAAATAATTTCCATTAAATGTAAATGGCCTAATTACACCAATTAAGAGAGGTAGAATGAATTTAAAACATGACCAGCTTTATGCTTTCTACAAGGAACTCATTTTAAATATTAGACTATTGGCAGCTTGAAAGTAAGAGAATGGAATAAAGGTATGTTGTGCGAAGATTAATCAAAGGAAATCAGGGGCAGTCATGATAATGTCCTCGTAAAGTAGACATGAGCACAAAGAAAATTACCAGAGAAGGATGTTACGTTGTGATAAAGGAGTCAGTCCACCAAGAGGACCCGCAGTCCTAACATCATGAACATGCTCATGTAACAGTGCAACCACACAGGCCTGGAGATTATATTGTCAATTGTCAACATAGGGATCTCCTGAACAAACAATTCTGTTTTATCGATTTTCTCTATTGTTGTTCTGTTTTTACGTTCATTGATTTCTGCTTTTATCTTTGTATCTTCATAATTTCCTTGGTTCTGCTGCAAAGTATGTGGAAAAATGAATAGAAGTGAAAAGAGAAATAGAGAAATCCACGATCGTATTTGGACACCTCAGCATGATTCTATCAACACTGACAACACAACAGACCACAAAGTCCGGAGGATCGAAGAGACCCCAACGGTGTCTTCAACCAGCGGGTTCTCATTAACGTTTGTGGAACTCGCCACCCAACAGCAGAGACTACACATTCTTTCAAGTGCCCATGGAACATGGACCAAGATAGACCGCATCCTGGGACAGAAGACAAACCTCAAAAAATGTAAAAGAGTTGAAATCGTACAGAGTTCATTTTTGACCACAGTGGAATCAAACTAAAAATCAATAGCAGAAACATGACAGAAAAATCTCTGAAGCAAAAACAACACACTTGTGAAAAATCCACGGGCCAAAGAGGAAGTCTCAGTGGAAAAAATACATTGAACTGGATGAAAATGAAAATACAGCATATCAGAATTTGTGGGAAACAACGTTGCTCAGCTAAAGCAATCCAGAGAAGCAAATGTATAGCAATAAATCATCTATTAGAAAAGAAGAAAGTCTCAAATCAATAACCTAAGCTCCCACCTCAAGAACCTAAGAAATAAAGAGGAAAATAAACCCAAAGCAAGCAGAAGAAAGAATAAAGATGAGCAAAAATTAAATTAACTTGAAAACAGAAAAATAATACAGAAAATCTCAGAAACAAAGAATTGAGTTTTTGAAGACTAATACAAACCCTAGTCAGACTGACAAAAAAAATCACTAATCTCAGAAATGACACAGGATGTCACTGCAGAACCTGATGAAAGGATAACACTACGAACAACTTTACACACATAAATTTGACAACTTGGGTGAAACAGACCAAATCCTCCAAAAACCCTAACTACCATACTCAAGATGAAACAGATCATTTGATAGCCCCATAGCTATCAAAGAAATTGAATTTGCCATCTTAAAACTCCCCCCAAAAGAAGTCTCCAGACCAATATTGTTCTCTGGAGAATTCTATCAATTACTTGAAGAATAATTAACATAAACTCTATATATTTTTCTCCAGGAAATAGAAAAGAACACTTTCCAACTCATTTCATGAAGCTAGTTTTAGCCTGATACCAAAAACAAAGACATTACAAAAAAAAAAAAAAACACTACCTAACAACATCCCTTATGAATATGGACACAAAAATCCTTAACAAAATATAATTTAGCAAAGCATGAAGATAATACATCACAGCCATGTAGGATTTCTTCCAGGCGTTCAAGGCTGGTTTCGCATTTGAAAAAATCAATCAATTTATTTAATTAGCTATGTTGGCAGGTTTGAGCTTATGTGATCATATCGATCAATGCAGGCAAAGCATTCATTCAACACCCATTCATGATAAAAGCTGTCAGAAAAATAGAAATAGAGGGAACTTCCTTACTAAAAATCTCTCCAAGGACCACATCATTGATATTATGCTTAATGGTGAAAAATTGAATGCTTCCCCTCAAAGTTTGGAAACAAGGCAAGAATGTCTACCCTCACCCCTCTTGTTCCACATACAGCCAACTCAATAAAGCAAGAAGAGGAAATAAAAGATATTCAGATGGGAAAGGAAGAAATAAAAGTGTCTCTATTTGCCTTTTATAATCACTCCAAAAAATTAAATACTTTTTAACAAAACAATGATCAGATCCGTATGCTGAAAACTACACGATGCAGATACATAAATAAATGGGGAGACATCCACATTTATGGACTGGAAGACGTATAAAGCTACAGTAATCGGGATTCTGCAGTATCTATGGAGGGACTGACACTACAACAATGGAACGGACTAAAGAACTCAGAGACAGACCCACACAAATGTCCCGGCTGATTTTAACCAAGGTTCAAGAGCAATTCAACGGAGGAAAGACAGCGATGGCACTGGAGGGATCTGCCAAGCACAGGCAGAAACAGAGAAGCCCAACCCTGGCCTCACACCGTCCACAGAAACAAACTCAAATAGGTTCCTTAAAAGGAAACCGTAAAACTGGAAGACTTTTAGCAGAAAACCTACGAGAAAATAATTCAAAATATAGGCAAAGATTTCTTAAACTCGATAGCAAAAACACAATCCAGGGAAAGAAAAATCGTTACGTTGAACTTCACCAAAATTAAAGCCTTTTCCTCTGTAAAAGACCTGCTAAGAGGATGAAAAGACAAAATGCAGAGCGGAAGAAAATCTTCGCAAATCACCTATTGACCAAAGACTGATATCCAGAATGTATAAAAATGACCAGAAACTCAACAGTAAAAAGCATAGAACCCAATTAGAACATGAGCGAAAGACACGAAGAGACATTTTCCCAAAGGAGATACGCAGATGGCAGGTAAGTGCATGGAAGGATGTTCGCTGCCGTCAGCCATTGAGTTATTGCAAGCGAAAGCCACAAGGACGTCGCACCACACACGATCAGAATGGCTAAAATAAAAAATAGTGACAACACCAGGTGCTGACGAGGATGTGGAGGAACGAGATCACGCATACATTGCTGCTGGGAATCTAAAATGGTGCATTGTTCTGGAAAACAGTTCGATGCAACAGTTCGATCGTAACAACTGTACGATGCAACTACCATAGGACCCAGAGAAATGAAGACTTACATCCACACCAACACTTGTACGGGAATGTTCCTAGCAGCTTTATTTAGAACCGCTGACAACGGGAAACAACCAGAATGTGCTTCAGGGGGTAAGTGGTTAAACAATCCAAGCACGGGACACGTCTTAGCAATAAAAAGGCATGAACTACACACACACACACACACACACACAATAATCTGCACGAATCTCCAGAGAATTACACTAAGTGTGAAACACCACTAAGTGATTCCATTTTTATAACTTTCTTGAAATGACACAATTATAGAAATGGAGAACAGATTTGTGGTTGCCAAGGGTTACAGAGGGGGCGGGGCAGGTGGGACATAGGCTGTAAAGCGAAAGCAGGAGGGACCCTTGTAGAGGTGGAAACATCCTGAATCTTGATTTTATCGATGTCTATAGTCTGGTTGTGGGACAGTGAACCCTAGTTTTGAAAGATGCTATCACTGGGTGAAATTGGATAAAAGTACACAGATCTCTTTGCTTTCTTTCTTTCTTTCTTTCTTCTCTCTTTCTTTCTTGAGACAGAGGGAGCAGGCAGGGGAGGGGCAAAGAGAGAGGGAGACACAGAATCCCAAGCAGGCTCCAGGCTCCGAGCTGCTAGCACAGAACCCAAGGTGGGGCTCGAACCCACAGACCGCGAGATCATGACCTGAGCTGAGATCAAAAGTCAGACGCTTAACTGACCGAGCCACCCAGGTGCCCCTCTTTGCACCATTTCTTACAGCCACATGTGACTCTACAAAAATCTCAGAATGTAAACTTTAATTAGAAAACAAGTTATATATGTATAAATATATCAATTACATATGCATAAACTATGTATACGTGCCCATATATATGAAATGCCTTAAATACCTACTGGGAGACACCAGATCAGGCTTTCATAAATGGGAAGATGTACAATATTTTTGTGTAGGAAGATTCACATAGAGATGTCAATACTCCCTAGTTAACTTTCAAAATATTATGTAATGCCAAGGGAAAAGCAGCAATTTTTTTTTCCGGAGCTACACAAAAGATAATAAAGCTTACTTGGAAAAATAAACAAGAGGGGCACCTAGGTGGCCCCAGCAGTTAAGCATCTGACTCTTGATTTGGGCTCAGGTCATGATCTCATGGTTTGTGGGTTCGAGCCCCGCGTCAGGCTCTGCGTTGACAGCGTGGAGCCTGCTTGGGATTCTCTCTCTCCTTCTCCCTCTGCCCTTCTCCTACTCGCACCCTGTCTCTCTCTCTCTCAAAATAAATAAACAAACATTAAAAAATAAACAAGAATAACCGGGAAAATCTTGAAAATGAACATTTTAGGTGGGGGACGCGACTAAGCCTTCCGGACACGAAGACCTATTAAAAGTCTCTATAAAGCAATCAGAGTGTCATCAACGCACCATTGGAACAGAACAGAAATTCAAGACGTGCACCAAGTGCATACGGAAAATTAGAGCGACCAATGCAGCACCTCGGGGCAGCGGGAGGGAAGATGAGCTCTTTACGAAATGATACTAAGACAAGTGGATCATCCATCCTTTGGAAAAAAGAAAAATTGGATCTACACCCCCACGGTGCACCCGGGATGCATTTCAGTGCTTCAGGTCAAAACGTCAAAAGAGAAACTGACAAGCACCTAAAGAAGTCAGCTATCCCAGACCCTTACGTACGTGGTGCTACATTTGGGGCCTCTTCCCAGCAAGGAACCTGTGGTCTGTCCCCTTTGCTAGAAGTTGTGGAGTTGGGAGTCCGCTGAATGTGTCTCCTGCATAAACTCAGGACTTTTCAGGTTTCTTGTGCCCAAGTAAGCAAGATTCTCACTGCCACTGCTCACTCACAACCGGTTCATGGAACCGGTTAACCAATATCCTTGTTCTTCTGAGAGAGAGAACCTTCACCGAGAATAATTTCCTCCAAAGGGAAAGGATTAAAAAGAACAAAAGTGCCATTACACATTTGGCCCCTTGAACTTTATTTATTTTTATGTAAATAACAGTGATATTCCCCAACCCTGAAAAAGATTTACCAAAAAAAATTTTTTTTAAGTTTATTTATTTTGAGAGAGACAGAGACAGCATGAGTGGGGGAAGGGCAGAGAGGGGGAGAGAGAATCCCAAGCGGGCTCCTCACCGTCAGCACAGAACCTGATGCAAGGCTCAAACCCATAAAACCATGAGATGGTGACCTGAGCCGAAACCAAGAGTCGGATGTTTAACCGACTGAGCCACCCAGGTGCCCCTACAAAAAATTTTTGATCTGAGACAAAGTATTTTTCTTCTGGATAGGAGCGTTCGTGCTCAGTGGACCACGGCTGAGTTTTGTGCAGGTCTCCAGCCTACCAACTAAAAAGCGTGTCTAAATTCTGGAAAGCGGACACTTCTCCAAGGCTTTCCTCCTCCTTTGCCCCGAATGCTCCATGGTGAGCAGAAGTCTACGCCTACACCTGGTTTTCTCCTGCGTGGGTCCTGAGCCAAACATGTAGTTTTTCAAGATCAAGTCAAAGGGATGAATGTGATTCTCAAATGCAATTCTAAATTATCCATGGCAATTGTGCACGACCTCACATTCTTCCCTCTTGTGACCAAGCGATCCTAAAATAATAAGACTGGGTTTCGTGCCTGCGTGTAGATGTTAGCCTTATTTCTTTATAGTGAGAGGTTGTCCACACAGATCTCAGAAGTTTCTTAACTGAAGGATCACCTGTGATGTAGAATAGGATAGGGACATATTGCATGTTATTACTTAAAAAAAAATCATATGTTTAATCAACTTTATTGAAGTGTGATTTACACACACTAAAGTTCACATTTTTTGAGTGTACCGTGGGTGGCTTTTTTTTTTTTAATGTTTATTTATTTTTGAGAGAGAGAGAGAGAGACAGAGCGTGAGCAGGGGAGGGGAAGAGACAGAAGTAGAGACAGAATCAGAAGCAGGCTCCAGGCTCCGAGCTGTCAGCACAGAGCCCGACGTGGGGCTCGAACTCAGGAAAGCTGAGATCATGACCTAGGCGGAAGTCTCACGCTTAACCCCCTGAGCCCCCCAGGTGCCCCTGGGCTGCGATTTCAAATCGGATGACCAGGGTTGGCTCCAAGGAGGGGGCTCAGAGGAGGAGAGGGACTGGTCAGGGGACAGAGGTGGGACAGCGTGCCCAGAGGGCCTAGGAGGGACTTTGGCTTTTACTCTGGGTCAGATGGGGAGCCGTTGCAGGGTCCCGGCAGCAGACTGGCACAGCCTATTGACACGTTCACACTTAACACCCCCAAACTCCAGAACCCGCTTGAATCCTTCCGTGGGTTTTTGCCTATCGCTGGGAAGGCGTCCTCGGGTGTATTTACATTGCGTTTCTTTTTCATACAGCGTATTCAGCAGCTGGAATATGTCTGAAATGGTCCTGTTTCCCGAGAGGAGAGGGCCGGGCGTGTCTGTGAGGCAGGGGGGAAGGCATCACACTTTAAGGGACCCCAAGCCTGTGTCACAGGCAACAGATTTCACGGTTATTAACTGGCCCATTCGACTAAATGGAGCCTTCGACTCTTGATCTCGGGTCATGAGTTCAAGCCCCACATTGGGCATAGATCCTGCTTTAAACAATGGGGAAAAAATAGGGTCATGGAAGACGTAATAAGATGAGGGGTGTCCCAAACCCAACATGACTGTGTCCTCATATAAGGGGGGGGGGTGGCACACGGAGGAGACGTCTGCGTGAAGCCAGAGCAGAGACCGAGAGACTTCAGGAAGAGCCCAGGGACCCAAAAGCTGGCGAGGCCAGGCGGGATCCCCCCCCGAGCCCTTGGCAGAGAGCCCAGCCCTGGCTTTCAGACTCGCGTCTCCAGGCTGCCGCGAATGTGCTCCTGCTGTTCCCGGCCACCCGGACTGTGCCACTTTGTTTGGGGGCGCTAAGGAACGAATTCGTCCCGCCGTGGCTCCTGCGCTGACTTCTGGGGCTGTGGCTGCGCGTGCCTGGGCTCAGGGGACCTCGGGGCCCCCTTGACAGCCCTTGCTGTCCACGTGCACGCCTCGCGGCCCCGCCGCCCGCGGAACTCGGTCGCCCCGGGAGCCGTCCCCCAGGCGGGCGTCGCTTCTCCCCTGGACGACGGTGGCTCCGGTCGCTGGCACCACCGTGGACGCCTCGCCACCGGCGGCCACACTCTGCTCCGGCCACCCGCCGTCCCGCCGCCCTCGCGGGCCTCCCTCCTGAGCACCAGGTACGCCCCTACCCACCCGGATGGCCACCCGCTCTGCCTTGTCGCGGGCGGGGCCAGGACTTCATCTGTCGTGTTCAGCCGTGTCCCCGAAAGCTGAGAGCGGCGTGGCCACAGGGGAGGCGTTTCATAGGTGGGTTTGAAGGAACGAGGGGACGCCCGCGAGACAAGCCACTAGAGTTTCTCCTCGGTGCGGCTGCAGCTTCCTGCAGTGTAGCCTGTGGTTAAACCGCCTGTCTGCCTGCACCGGGCAGCACTTGGGTGCAGACAGGACAGCCACGCGACCCGGGCTGCGGGTGTGGATTTCCTCCGCGGGGAGCCTCCCCCGCCCCCCCTCCCCGGGCTTCTACGTCCTCCCCCCTTCCCCTTCCTCCCCCCTCCCCCCGGCTTCCCCGCCCTCACCCCCCCTTCCCCTTCCTCCCCCCTCCCCCCGGCTTCCCAGCCCTCACCCCCCCTTCCCCTTCCTCCCCCCTCCCCCCGGCTTCCCCGCCCTCACCCCCCCTTCCCCTTCCTCCCCCCTCCCACCGGCTTCTCCGTCCTCCCACCCCTCACCCCACCCCCTTCCCCTCCCCCGGGGGTGCTAGATAGGCTTTCTCTGGGCTCTGAACCAGCATCCTTTCCTTATCCAGCACATGGTAAACGCGCCCCCTTTTCGGAACATGAAAGCTTTAGGGTATCTGAGAAGCACCCCTGGTGCCTGAGAGCAGGGAGCCTCCAGAGTGGCCCGCGGACCAGCAGCAAGGGTGTTCCGGGAGCACTCAGAAATGCAGAGGCTGGGCCCCACCCGGGGCCTGTGGCATCAGCAGGGGCGCCGGCCCAGTTGTGGCAGGAAGCCCCCCCCCCCAGGTGAGGCCCACTCAAGTTGGGGAGCCCCTGCTCTCCTGGTGGCGTTAAACAAATAGAGCCACCCGAAGACTTTGAAGGAGACGTTTGCACCTTTTACAAGACCCCCTTGATGTGGAGATAATTCCTAAATCACTCTGCCGTCCACCGGGCCCAAGTCAAGCCACAAATTCATTCCCAGGCCCTGGGATCTCCCACCTCCCCAGCCCCGCCCCCGCCCCCTACCCCCCCCCCCCCAAATAGGCACCTTGATGGGATTAAAAAATGCACCAAAAACCTTTTTGTTGACAATACTCAGCGCCAAATACCAGGGTCCTTCCAGGAGGCTCATTAACATTCTGTTAATTATGTGCATAAAATCTTGTCTGCGTCTGAGCCCAAATACACAGACTGGGGAATCAAAGAGAAACGCTTCCCACCTTTTGCCGGCTTCCTCCCGAACAGTTATTTGTTTTAAAACAACTTCCTCGGGGAATTTCCTTTCTCAAAGAAACTCCTCTCCATTTTAAAGGAAAATTACCCCCTATTCCCCTCTCCTTAACCCGTCTCTGACAGGGAGCCCTTAATGAGGGCCCGGAGATCGCAACTGGGGTTTTCTCTCCTCTTTTTTAAGGCTGCGGGCACGGCTCCTTAAAAAAGCCTCTGAGGAAGCGTAGGGACCAAAAATGACTCACAGTCTGTGGGCCGGATGACCCCTGAATCTCACAGGCTGAGCCTTCCCGACGTTCTCAGCACTCAGCCTTGTCGAGGCAGGACGAGAGTCAGGTCACAAAAGCTAAGCACTTCAGGCTGTGGCGGCAAAGGCTGTGCTCAAAAGGATTTTTTAAATTGGCGTTTGAAGGGTAGGACAGCTTTTATACAGTCTCGTTTCTCCAAGACACAGGAGAGTGAGTTTCGGACTCTGCAAACGCCTCCCCGTTTCCCCTCGCGTGCATTTAAGACGTGATTCTCGTTGCACCTTCCCGGAGCCTCTCCCGCACAGTGAGCCACAAGTACAGACCAAACCTACCCGATGGGGATGTGGGGTCACTGGGCGAAAGGCAGAGGAATTGTTTCTGCCTCATCTGCTGTGCGTAAACTGCACTGATTGCCCTGAAATATAAAAAGGCATATTTCGTAGCACAGGGAAGGTCCACACACGGACTTCGCTCATGACCCATTCACACCTTATTTAATCCTGGAGGAGAAGGTAGGGGATCCATGAGGCTTTATAAGGAAGGCGGGCCCAGTTGGCAGGCTTCAATCGGTTCAGGAAAGGACCTGTATTTTCCAGTTAGAAGGACTCACACTAAGAGCTGGAGTGTTTCAGTCAAGGCAGTCAGCATTTCCACCTCGACTTGCCTTAGCCAGAGACTTAGAATGCCGTGGGAGGGGCGCCTGGGTGGCGCAGTCGGTTAAGCGTCCGACTTTAGCCAGGTCACGATCTCGCGGTCCGTGAGTTCGAGCCCCGCGTCAGGCTCTGGGCTGATGGCTCGGAGCCTGGAGCCTGTTTCCGATTCTGTGTCTCCCTCTCTCTCTGCCCCTCCCCCGTTCATGCTCTCTCTCTCTGTCCCAAAATAAATTAAAAAAGTTGAAAAAAAAATTAAAAAAAAAAGAATGCCGTGGGAATTGTAAAGGGTGCGTGTTTTTGAGGTTTACTGTGCTACATTTGCTAAATGGCTACGCTTAAATTCGGTTTTGCTTTTTTGCGGTTTCGATTTTTCCTTCGTGTAAAGGATCTAGACTTTCACATTTAAGACAATTAATAGATACGGGGCGCCTGGGTGGCTCTGGAGGGTGGGCGTCCGACTCTCGATTTTGGTCCGGGTCAGGTTCTCACCGTTCGTGGGATCGAGCCTCATGTTGGTCTCTGCGCTAACAG
This sequence comes from Prionailurus viverrinus, assembly GCF_022837055.1. Lineage (NCBI taxonomy): Eukaryota > Metazoa > Chordata > Mammalia > Carnivora > Felidae > Prionailurus > Prionailurus viverrinus. Next base: position 149,689,692 of record NC_062565.1, on the reverse strand, counting down.
TGCTGAGCCTGCTTGGGATTCTCTCTCTGTCCCTCCCCCACTGTCTCTCTCTCTCAAAATGAATAAATAAACATTAAAAAAAAAGAAAATTAGGGGCGCCCAGGTGGCTCAGTCGGTTGAGCGTCCGACTCCGGCTCAGGTCATGATCCCACCGCTCGTGAGTTCGAGCCCCGCGTCGGGCTCTGTGCTAACGGGCTCAGAGCCTGGAGCCTGCTTCGGATTCTGTGTCTCCCTCTCTCTCTGCTCCTCCCCCACCTGTGCTCTCTCTCTCTCCCTCTCACAAAAATAAGTAAACATTAAAAAAAAAGGAAAGTTAATAGATACGAATGTCAAGTGGACTGTTGAAATAGCAGAGTAAACAAAGTATAATGCAGAGAATTTGCATGCTGAGTGGGAGGCGGGCAGGACCCAACTGCCATCCTCCTCCCCCACCACCAGCCTCCTCACCCCCCCTAAAGTGTAGGTTCTACCTCCACGTGTTTAGGACCAGGCTTACGCGCGCACTTCCTGGTACCCCTGTCCTTGGAAGGAAATTCAAAGCCCATGTTTCCCTTTCAAGCAGCCGTTCCGTGAGTGCCATTTTTCTCATCGTCAGTGTGCTGGTGAGGACCGTTGTCACTAGGCACAGTGAGTCTCTGGTCCAGAAGAAAGAGCTGCAGGAGGGCAGAGCAAGGTACGTTAGCAAGAGGGGGCACAGGCATAGGCCGATTCTCCAAAGGTGGACGTCGCGGTTCCTCTGAACGGGCTCGACGGTCATTCCTCGTGGAACCTGACACGGCTGGCACTCTGAGCCCCAAATAAACGACACGAGCCCCGGCCCAGCTCGGCCCGCAGAATAACTGCGTTTTCCAACCTCCATCCCCAGAGAAGAACCCAGTTTGGGATGTTAGGATCCCCTGTGTTAAGCCTAAAAGAGGGCAGATGGCCATCTTTCCCATTTCTGAAATGATCAACTTGCCTGTGACGCAATTAGAGCTCTGGGAACTCGCTCCCTCAGAGCTGGTCCTTACCAAGGAGATAAAATTGCTGACTTAATGAGTTTGAATACAATAAATGTGAACAATTTACTTTTTAAGCTTTATATTTTTTTCTTCACGGTACGTGCCCTCTTTAATCCCCATACCCTACTTCCCCCCTCCACCCACCTCCCCTCTGGTGACCATCAGTGTGTTCTCTATAGTTAAGAGTCTGTTTCCCAGCTTGCCTCTCTCTCTCTCTCTTTTTTCCTTTGCTCATTTGTTTCTTAAATTCCACATAGAGTGAAATCATACGGTATTTGGCTTTCTCTGACTTGTTTCACTTAGCATGATACTCTCTGGGTCCACTCACGTCGTTGCAAATGGCGAGATTTCGTTCTTTTTCATGGCTGAGTAATATTCCATTTATGTATATACCACATTGTCCTCATTCTTCAGTTGACGGACACTTGGGGTGCTCCCATAGTTTGGCTATTGTAAACAATGCTGCAGTAAACATAGGGGTGCACATATCCCTATTTCTGTATTTTTTTTGTAATTCATATTTTTGGGTTTTTTTGTTTTTTTTTTTTGTAAATACCCAATAGTACAAACACTGGGTGGTAGGTAAGTTCTATTTTTAACTTTTCGAAGGACCTCCATACTGTTTTCCACAGTGGCTGCACTAATTTGCTTTCCTGCCAACAGGGCAAGAGGCTTCCTTTTTTTCCACATCCTCGCCAACACCTGTGGTTCCTTGTGTTTTTGATTTTAGCCATTTGACAGGTGTGAAGTGATAGCTCACTGTGGCTTTGGTTTGCAGTTCCCTGATGATCAGTGGGGTTGAGCATCTTTTCATGTGTTGGTTGGCTGTCTGGATGTCTTTGAAGATATGTCTTCTCATAGCTTCTGTCCATTTTTTTTAATCGGAGTATTTGTTTTTTGGATATTGAGTTGTGTCAGTTCTTTATATATTTTGGATCCGAACGCCTTCTTGCATACGTCATTTGCAAATATCTTCTCCCATCCAGTAGATCGCCTTGTAAGTTTTGTTGATTATTTCCCTCACTGTACAGAAGCTTTTTATTTTGATGTAATCCCAACAGTTTATCTTTGCTCTTGCTTCCCTTGCCTCGGGAGACATGTCTCGAAAAATGTTGCTATGGCCAATGTCAGGGGCCTTACTACCTGCCTGTGCCCTCTTCTAGGATTTTTATCGTTTCAGGTCTCATATTTAGGCCTTCAATCCATTTCGAATTTATTTTTGCACATAGTGAGGGAAAGTGGTCCATTTCCATTCTCTTGCATGTGGCCGTCTAGTCTTTCCAACGGCATTTGTTGAAGACACTGTCCTTTTCCCATTGGATATTCATTCCTCCTTTGTCAAGGATTAATTGGCCATATCGTTGTGGATCTATTTCTGGGTTTTCTAGTCTCTTCCATTGATCTGTGTGTCTATTTTTATGCTAGTACCCTACTGTTTTAATTACTACCACTTTGAAACATAACTTGAAATCTGGAATTGTGATACCTCCGGTTTTTTCTTTTTCAAGATCGCTTTGGTTATTCGAGGCCTTTTGTGGTCCCATATGAATTTTAGGACTGTTTGTTCTAGTTTTGAAACACGCCGTGGTATTTTGATCGGGAGTGCAATAAATCCGTAGATTGCATAGTGAGCACTGGGTGGCGTATGTAAGTGACGAATCACTAAATTCTACTCCTGAAACCAATACTACACTACACGTTAACTAACTAGAATTTAAATAAAAATTTAAAAGAGAAAAAAAAATGCGTAGATTGCCTTGGGTAGTATAGACATTTTAACAGTATTTGTTCTTTCAACCCATGAACGTGGACTATTTCTTTGCAACATCTTGAGTTTTTTTCATCAGCGTCTTATAGTTTGGGGAGTACAGGTCTTTCACCCTTTTGAGTACGTTTATTTCTAGATATTGTATTGCTTTGGGTGCACTTGTAAATGGGATTATTTTCTTAATTTCACTTTCTGCTGCTTCATAATTAGTGTATAGAAATGCAGCAGACATCTGCACCCTGATTTTGTATCCTGCAACTTTACTGAATTCTTTGATCAGTTCTAGTAGTTTGTTGGGTTTTCTTTATGGAGCATCATGTCATCTGCAAATAGTGAATGTTTTAATTTTTCCTTACCAGTTTGGATGCATTTTATTTCTTTTTATTGTCTGATTACTGTGGCTGGGACTCCCAGTATTATGTTACAAAACAGTGGTGAAAATGGACATCCTTGCCTCGTTCCGGACCTGAGGGGAAGAGCTCTCAATTTTTAACCATTGAGCTCAATGACGTTAGCCATGGGTTTCTCATATATGGCCTTTATTATGTTGAAGTATGTTCCCTCCAAGTCTACTTTGTTGAGGGTTATCGTGAATGGATTTTGTTAATGAACTGAGACAGGAATGAAAGCATTAGCATTTGGCAGATTTGGGTGGGCTCAGAAAATATCATTATTTTCAGCAAACATTTTTCCAGGTGGGCATTGTTCTATTAATAATTATACCTCAGAGTATTAATATCAAATAATCAATTAAAATACATTTTAGTCATGGAAAAATGATTATAATTATTTTTTATACAAGAAATCGTTTAGTGGTTTTCAGAATAGAAAATTGTATTTCATTTGCTACTTTGCATACATATGCTTTGCACAATAAATATTGGTTTCGTGGGCTTTGCTTACAAAGCACCAAAAATAACCGATTATTTGATCAAAATGGAGCTTTAAAAAAAATGCTTATTTACTTTTGACAGAGAGAGAGTGCAAGTGGAAGGGGGCAGAGAGGGGGACCGAGGATCTGAGCGGGCTCTGTGCTGAGAGCAGAGAGCCCCATGTGGGGCCTGAACCCATGAACCATGTGATCATGCCTTGGGCCGAAGTCAGATGCTTAACCAACTGAGCCACCCAGGCGCCCCGCAAAATGGCGCTTTATGTCAAGGAATCTAGTATGCAATTTCCTGTGAACTTGAACCTGGTGGAGAAGACTGTATCAGGAAAAATTACATTATAACCACAGAGTAATCAGAATCGAACGAGAGAATCCATTTCAGTATGCGAGCACCATTTTTTCCGTTCCTCAAGCAGAGTGCTATCTGCTAGTCGCAGTTTCTTTAAATCTACTTTGCACAAATGAATGCATGAGATGTGTATGTATGCATGTGTCTGTGTATGTGCATCTTTTAAAATCACACTACCAAGAAAAATCAAGATCAACTCGATAAATCCTAGCACTCATGCATTACTCAGGCATGTGTAATGGCATCGCTTCTAAATATGACTTAACTACCCAGCACTTCCTGCCGTTTGGAACTTTGCTGAGAATAGCAACTGAGCCAAATGACCTTAGAGAATCGAAACACATGTCACAGAGCCCGTGTACTACGTACTCATAATTACTGACATATTGATAAAGCTGTAACGGCCGGAAGCACTTACAGAGGATTTAGCTTGGCCAGCCCACCTCTACATACTTTGTCTGTATCAACGAACATGGGTCTTGAAAAAAACCACAGAACCTAGGCCCTGTTGTTTCCGAGTCCATTCCACAAGCAAGGAAAACCTCTCTCTCTCTCAAAATAAATAAAATAAAAAATAAATAAAGTCATGTGGCTTGTAAGTGGCAACGCTGGAATTTGAGGCTAGATTCTGGCTGCCGCACACACCCTTTGACCTCTCAGCCTTTCGAATGACCCTTTGTTATAAAGGCATTCAGGGAAACTCATGCATTTTCCTTGTGGGCAGGATAAACATTCATCTGGACTTTATGGAGAAGTTTAATTGTCTACACAGTTGGCCAAGTATCTGATTCTTTTGTTCTTGTTGCTTATCAAATATGGTCATCATGGGGTGCCTGGGTGGCTCAGTTCGTTAAGCGTCCAGCTCTTGGTTTCAGCTCAGGTCGTGATCGTGCAACTTGTGAGTTTGAGCCCCACAGTGGGCTCTTTGCTGACAGCCCAGAGTCTGCTTGGGATTCTCTGTCTCCCTCTCTCTCTGCTTCTCCACCTCTCTCCGTCTCTTTTATTTTTTTTTAATTATTTTTAAAATTTTTTTTATTTTTGGGACAGAGAGAGACAGAGCATGAACGGGGGAGGGGCAGAGAGAGAGGGAGACACAGAATCGGAAACAGGCTCCAGGCCATCAGCCCAGAGCCCGACGCGGGGCTCGAACCCACGGACCGCGAGATCGTGACCTGGCTGAAGTCGGACGCTTAACCGACTGCGCCACCCAGGCGCCCCTCTCTGTCTCTTTTAAAAACAGTACTAAAATATGGTCAATGTACACATTCTTTACACTATTTTTTTTTGAACGTCTATTTATTTTTGAGAGAGAGGGAGAGCGCGAGAGTGTGAAGGGGGAGGGGCAGAGAGAGAGGGAGAGAAAAAATACAAAGCAGGTTCCCGGCTGTCGGTGCAGAGCCGGATGCGGGGTTCAAACCCACGAACCGTGAGATCACGACCTGAGCCGAAATCAAGAGTCAGACGCTCAACCAACGGAGCCACCTGGGTGCCCCCGGAAGATTTACTTCTTAGATTTTTAGAGTACAAAGGGGCCTCATAAATTGCTGTTTGCTTTTAATTTACACCCATGGCCTGAAGGAATGGGACACACACACATACACACACACACTCACAGCTTTTTTTTTTTTTTAATACCAAACCCAATTGAGTGTTTAGGACATGACATCAAATCATAGTGAAATCAGACTGTCAACCTCTCCGGATGGCAAAAGAGGCAAAACTTAAGTCATCAGGGTCAAGAGAAAAAGCCGAGGATCATGCCTGCACAACGTTCGCACGATGCCTCACAAAGATCCCAAGGTCGGGGAGTCCGGTCACACAGGGCCTTTTCAAAACAGTCAGGGTGAGCCCCAGATCCTGTTGGTGAACCCTGGCACCTCTATGGAAATTCAGAGCATGCCCCAGGGTCATCTCAGCAGGATCCAGAGGCAGAGAAGGGTCATCTCAAAAAGACCTGTGGGTGAGGTCTTTGTTTCATGAAATGGGTCCCATCGAAATCCACGGGAGACACACGAAGTTTTGAGAAAATTGCTTCTGCAGAAACCTTGCCAGCCTGGCCAGAAAGGAGGCCGTCAGACCCCCGGGCCCCCAAACCCTATTGTCAGAAAGCAGGCTGAGAAAACCACTCAGCTGCAAACATGTGGTGCCTTTTGTTTCCAAGCAAGGAAGACTCAGAAAGTGCAGCCAAGGGCCCGGATTGGTGAAACCACAAGCGTCATTCCTGTGCCTTGAACCGTCATCAAGGGACTTCCAACCGCACCCGTCTGGATTCTGAGACCCCTTTGAGCCTTCCATTTTCTCTTTTCTGGAGCAGAACTGTCTGTGGCTGTTTTCCACTGCCTGTCCCACCAGTGCACGCTCGGTGCGTTGGGAGTGGATAATTCTTCTCTTTGGTTCACAGGTCCAAGGATGGGCAGAAGTTGAGCCCCGGGAACTGAGCTTAATGATTAGACCCAGGAGCCTAATAATGAGATTTTGAAATCTGAGCTGATGTCATGAAGAGAAGAGAATCTTGGGAATTTTGGGAGGTGCCGAATGTCTTTTGCCCATGGGAAGCACGATGACACAGGAGCCAGACGGCAGACGGCGGCAGGTGGACTCCCAAGGCGGCCCCCGTGATTCTTGCCTCCTGATATTTATGCCTGTGTGTAATCCCCTACCCTGAATCGCAAAGCAGGACCTGTGACTTGCTCCTAAACAATGGCACATGGCAACAGTGACGGAGGCCACCCTGGGATCCTGCAGCATCATATAAGCCTTCATCCCACTAGTAACTCACTCTTTCTCTCTAATGTTTTTAATGTTTATTTATCTGTGAGAGAAAGAGACACAATCACAAGCAGGGGAGGGGCAGAGAGCAAGAGGGAGACACAGAATCTGAGTCAGGCTCTGGGCTCCAAGCCATCAGCACAGAGCCCGACGCGGGGCTCGAACCCATGAACTGCTAGATCATGACCTGAGCGGAAGTTGGACGCTCCACTGACTGAGCCACCCGGGCACCCCTCTCCCTCCCTTTGTTGACTCTGAGGAAGCCAGCTGCCATAAATCCCGTGACGGAAAGGAACTGAATTCTGCCAACATCCTCGTGAGCAGGGGTGCACACGCTTCCCCAGTCGGACCTCCAGACGAGGGTGCAGCCTGGTCAACACCTTGACTGCAACCTCGAGACTATAAGCAGAGTCCCCAGCTAACCCATTTCTACATTTCTGGCTCACAGGCACCGTGTGGTTGTAAATGTGTGTCGTTTGAAGCGGCTACAGCTGTGGTGCTTTGTTACACAGCAGTAGATAACTAATGCATGCAATTTATTCCATTTATCCCACTGACACGAGTTAAGAGTTGTGACGCCGATACATAAAGATGTTAATGGCTACATGGTTACCAGTCGGCATCATTTTTATTAATCTGAGCATATCTGTAGAGTATTAATAGCCTAGTCCATTCATGAAATAGATAAAAGTCACGACTGTTTTTAAAAGTTACTTATTTTGATAGAGAGAGAGAGAGAGTGAGCATGCGTGAGCCAGGGAAGGGCAGAGAGAAGGAGAGAGAGAATCCCAAGCGGGCTCTGCACTGTTAGCACAGAGCCCCCACGTGGGGCTTGATCTCATGAGCATGAGATCATGATGACCTGAGCTGAAATCAAGACTCAAACGCTTAACTGGGCCACCCAGGTGCCACCTAAGTTACGATTTTTAAACAATTTTGCACACAATACTAGCTCCTCTATATAATTAGCCCTCAAATTAGTTGACACAATTAGTAGATAAAACTTTAAGACTCAAGGGGTGCAAAAGGATTATTTAAATCCACTGATTTCCCACCATTTACCAGACTGCTCTGGGCACTTTACAGACTCCAGCTTCTTACCCTCAGAACGATGCTGGAAGGAAGCTGTTTTCAGTAAATCTAGTTTCCGCCGGGAAAACTCAGGATTGGAGAGATTAAGCAACTTGCCCAAAGGACGGAGCTTGGATTTGAGCCCGAGTTAGACTGACCCCAAACGTTTATGTCCTTTTCATATATTGTGCTGCTTATTTTTCACGTTTTTAAACTCCAAAGGTAGGAGATTCTTTTCCCGCAGTTTTATTCATTTACTTTTACCAGTACGTTTTTTAAAGGAAGATGTTTAAATAGTTTTAAACGTTCATAAATATGCTGAACACACGAGGTAGTGGAAACGCAAGCATTTTCCTTTATTCTTTCACCAAACGGTTTTGAGCATCTTTTATTAAATGTCATACAAATACAAAATAAGTAATTTTAATTTTGCTAGTTGTCAGCCACATTCTTTCACTTTATTCCTTCCATAAATATTTGCATCACAAAGAATACTGCATTCTGTATTTATTCTGGGTGTGAAAGAGCCACAATTAATGTTTACCAAGCACTTCACAGATGTTAAAGTATAATTTTCAAAAACTTAAAACCATAGTTCCCACACAAGCAAAAAGTGAACATGTAGAAAAGACCAATGAAGCTAAGAATTGGTTCTTGGTAAAAATAAACAAAATCGGCAAAAAAAAAAAAATTTACTGGAGAGAGGACTCAAATAAAATCAAATGAAAGAAGAGACATTATGACTATTGCCACAAAAATACAAAGGATCACAAGAGACGACTATGAACAATTACACTCCAAGAAATTGGCCAACCTAGAAGGAATGGATGAATTCCTAGAAACACACAATGTTGAATGACTGAATCATGACGCAATAGAAAATCTGAAGAGATGAATTACTAGTAAGGAGACTGGATCATTAATCAAAAACCTCCCGACAAAATCCGGGACTAGATGGCTTCACTGGTGAGTTCTACCAAACATTCAAAGAAGAAGTAATACCAGTCCTTCTAAAACTCTGCTGAAAACCAGAAGAAGAAGGAACTTTTCTAAGCTAATTTTACCAGACCACCATTACCCTGTTACGAAAACGAGACGAAGAGACCACAAGAATAGAAATGTACAGGCCGCTATCTCTGATGAAAATATATGCAAAACTCCTCAATAAAACATTAGCAAATTGATGGGGCCCCTGGGTGGCTCAGTCAGTTGTGTGTAAATAAGGCCAGGGTGGGGTGGGTAGAAGTCAGAGGCTGAAGGTATAAGGCAGGAGGAGGGCACACCTGTTCCCGGAGGGTGTGCCTGTTTCCCTTGAGCTCTGGCTTTATGACCTTTAAAGTGAAGGGGCGCCCTGGTGGTTTAGTCTGTTAGGCGTCCGACTTCAGTTCAGGTCATGATCTCACAGTTCATGGGTTCGAGCCCCGCCTCGGGCTCTGCGCTGACAGCTCAGAGCCTGGAGCCTGCTTCGGATTCTGTGTCTCCTTCTCTTTCTGCCCCTCCGTCGCTCACGCTCTGTCTCTCTCTGTCTCCCCAAAATAAATAAAGGTTAAAAAAAATTTTTTTTGAATATGAACAAATTGAATTCAACGATGTATTAAAAGGACCATATACTGCGATCGAGTGGGATTTTCCCCAGGAATGCAAGGATGGCTCGCCATTTGCACATTGGTCAATGCGATCCACCACATTAACAAAAGGAAGGATAAAAGTCGTATGAACCTCTCAATAGATGCAAAAAAAGCATTTGACAAAATTGAACATCCATTTGTGATAAAAAACCTCTCAACAAGTGGACATAGAAAGAACATTTCTCAACATAATGAAGGTCTCATAGGACAAGCCACAGCCACATGGTGCTCCATGATGAAGAGCTGAAGGCTTTTGCTCTAAGATCTGGAGCAAGACAAGCCTACCCACTCTTGCCATTTTTATTCAACACAGTATTAGACGTTTTAGCCAGAACAATTAGGCAAGAAAAAGAAATAAGAGGCATCCAAATTGGGAGAGAAGAAATAAAACTTTCACTATTTGCAGACGACATAATATTATATTTCGAAAGCCTAGACTCCACTGAAAAACTTACAGGCTCATAAAAGAATTCAGTAAAACTGCACGATACAAAATCAATGCACAAAAATCGGTTGCTTTTCTATATGCTAATAACAAACTCTCAGGAAGAGACATTAAGAAAATTATCCCATTCACAATTGCACCAAAAAGAATCAAATACTTAGGAATAAATTTAACTAAGGAGGTGAAAGCCTTCTACATTGAGACCTACAAGATATTAATAAGAGACACTGAAAAAGACACCAATAGATGGGAAGCTATACCCTGCTCACGGATTGGACTATTGCTAAAATGTCCACACTACCCCAAGCAATCTACAGATTCAATCCAACCCCTATCAAAATACCAATGGCATTTTTTCTAGAAAGAGAACAAACCATTCTAAAATTTGTGTGGAACCATAAAAGACTCCTAGCAGCCAAAGCCATCTTGGATAATTTGTCATGGTTTAAGAATATCTCTAAGGCAATTTTATATTTATAGATTTCTTTCTGTGTTCCTAGGGCAAGTATTCTCCCAAAACACTGATTTGAAAGAAAGGGCCAAATTTGGTGATCAAGTCTGGTGTGCCTGATATGTAGATACTATAATTTATGACTACAGAGATTTAAAATTCCCCACAGTAATGAGATTCCCGCTGCCTCGGTGGTTTCATGACTTGAAGCTCCTTCCTCAGTCCATGGTGAGCAGTGGAGAATAATAAGGTGTAAAGTTTGGGGTCTTAGGCAGGAGACCTCAGTGGGTCTGGTGCTGTACATCCTGGGAAATCAATGCAAATGAGCTATTACCCAAGAAAAAGGAAAATCTTCCGAGGGCACTCAGGTTTGTGTTAAGGAAAATTCTCCTGGGACACCTCCATTCTTCTGAGAGGTGTCACTCGCTCACAATGACAGAGAAAAAGGAACAGTAAACACACTCGCTATACATCTAAAGAAAGAAGAGACAGCAGAAGGTTGCAAAAATTTTTTTTCCAGGGTGGTGGTTATTCTCTTTGGGACTAGGTTTATTCAGACATAATTACCAACGGAAGTGGGTCAAGTTGAAATTTCTGTGAAGCCGGCTTGGGGTGGATTGGACGGAAGAGGGGTCAATTGCTTTTTACTTTAAGCCTTCTGAAAAATGTGATTTAAAAACAAACAAACAAACAAACAAAAAACCCATGCCCGTATGTTAATGTGATATTTTACAACAAAATTACAAAGGAATCTCAAATTTTAGATTCAGAAGGTACTGAAGGCACCCTCTAATCCAACTCATTTTATAGAGAGGTTTTAGTGTTAGGATCAGAGATGTTGGGTTTAAAACTAAAAATAATGAATAAGCTATGCAGAGAACATATATATATTCCAGTCCAAATTCCTGTGTTTCCAGTTAAAACCAATGCAATAGAGTGATAGCATTATCAAAGCTTAGTTCAAGGAATTCTAACTCAACACCCAGGCACAACACAGGAATTTAACCATGAGAATATATTTGAATTAAATTTCACCGACAGAGGCAAACCGAAAGAGGCGGCAAGACTCAAGTCAGAAGACAGAACGCCTCCAGGGGACAGAGGGCCACGCACCCAAGTTTCTTTTAGGATCATCGGAGACGATCTGCTGTTGTCTCCTTCAACTTCACCAATGTCTACACCGCCACGCTACCTATAGAGATATATTTATGATTAAATATTGTCTCTTCTCAGAAAGGGAGCACCGCATGTAAAGGCATCATCAAGAAATAATGCCCACGTCTTGGGGAAGGCCTAGCGATTCTTGCGTGTCCAAGCATCTGGAGCCGGCTTTCTGAAATGAAATTTACCCTAAGCCACTTTCCCACTGGCTTTCTAAAACGCTTAAAGTAAACAAGCTGGAAAGGCACGACTCAGCCGCTCTTGGAGGGCTCGGCAGGGGTCCCGAAGTTCATAAGCCCTTCTCTGTGGGTGGTCGGCCCCCCCTGGCTTCCCGCCGAGGCCCAGGCACCCAGGCCCGGGGCGCACGCGGCCTCCGGGTGTCGCTGCTGCCCGGGCCTCGGCCCAGGAGGTGGCCGCGGGCCGCGCGCCGGCGGCGCCACCTGCCCCAGGGGCACTTGTCGAATCGGGACCCACCCGTCCGGAGAGAGAACTGTCGCTGCCAACATGAAAGGCGGCGACACGGTAGCTTAAACAGTCCAGACAGAAAACTCGCCGCGGGACGATTAACTCGCTCGGCAAACCGCTGCGACTTGGGCACATTATTTTCTCGAGACTCGTTTAAGCTTTACGGGAGCACCGAGGGACATCTGGTCGCTCGGCAGAGCTGACTTTTACGAGAAGCGAGTTGGCCGGACTCCGTGGAAAGCGGCTCGATACTCACATCTTGGCGCTCGCACGCGGCCGCAGAAGGGCAGACGTGAGAACGTGCGAGATCACAGAATCGCGGTTTTCTCTCGGCCCCTGGAGTCTTCTTACCGCCGAGCCAGTAATTGCGGCTTCTGACGGCACGACCGCGGGGGACAGAGGGGCCCAGCAGGTTTACGGCCTGCCAGCGGGGCTCCGGGCGGGTCGGGGCCCCCGCGGCGCGCTCATTAGCGCCCACTCTCCTTAATGGCTTCCTGTGGCTGGGTGTTTACTTGTCATTTGTTGTCGCCTTTGTCTCCCCGCCACGGAACCGCAGGCCGACGGGGCTTTTCTTTCCTGCCCCGCGGCTCGCTCCTGGGGGCGAACAGGCGCCCCCGAGACCCCCCCGCCCCGCGCCCCCTCGCGTACACGCCCCCCTCCCCGCGCACAGCCGCCCCCCTGCCCCGGCCCGCTGCGTGCACCCCGCCCCCTAGGCATCCCACGCACCGCAAACAGCCCGGTCTCGCCGCCCCCAGCGTGCACCCCACGAACCGCCCTTCCCCTTGCACCCCGCTCCCCCACGCCTCCCACACACCCCGAACACCCCCCGCCCGCCTCACCGCCCCCTGCGCGCCCCGCAGGGGGCGCCACTGCGCACGGCGCCTCCCCGCCCGCACTGCCCCCTCCGCCCGTCGTCCCCCAGTCGCTCCACGCTCCGCGAATAGCTCCACTGCCCCGCCCCCGTGCATGGACGCCACCTGCTCCGCGCGCCCCGTGCCCCCACGCGCACCCCGCGCACGCGAACCCCGCGCTCCAGCGCCTACCCGGAGGACCGGGGAGCAGCCGGGCTGGAAGCGGGGCTGAGCAGCCCCGGACGGGCGCTCCCGCTGCCGCAGTGTCCCGGCTCGCACGTGCCTCGCCGTCAGAACGACCCGGGAATCGGGGGGCCCGGACCCCGCAGCCCCTCCGCCCCGCGTAGGGGAGCACGATGCCGGGGCCTGTCAGCCGCTCAGGGACACGTGAATCGCCGACAGCGGGACAGAGGGAAGACCCAAACACCGCGCCCCCACCTCCCCCAAGCCCCGACGCTTCCCCGAGGGGCCGCTGTCCTTGCAGAGCAGGGACTGGCGGTGGCGGGCACGGCGGACCTCGGTGCACCCCAGCGCGCCGAGCGGAGCCGGGACAGCAGCCGGGGGACGAGCGCCCTTTCCGCCAAGGCCGGGGGTGGGGGGACCTGCCTGGGGCCCCCAGCCTCCAGGAGGGCGACCTGACCTCGTGAGGAATCGCTCTAGAAATTGCACGGAAACACGGTCTGATTAGTGCCGACGCCGTGACCTTTGCGTCGTCCGCACTGCACCCCCCGACCTCGGCGGCGCCCCGTGCTGCCCGATTCCATTCTCCCTGAGCCGGACGCTGGAAGTCCCAGCCCCAGGTTAACCCCCCCCCCCCCCCCCCGGTAAATGAGCTCTTCTGGGGGTCCCTCTTTCAAAGAAGCCCTTCCATGTATGCGGTCATACTAAGGCCTTATCGGTGCCACCGGGACTCCCAGCAGTTAGGAGGCGAACTGGTAATTCACAAGAGGCGGGATTTCCGGCCCCCTCATTTGTTATTACAAGCAGCGTATTCCCGTGTGACAGTTGGTTTCTAGTGTGCGGTAATCCAAAATCTCCCTGTGAAAGGGAGATAAAACTAGAAATTGAATTATGAAGGAAAAGTATCTGTATCGACTTCCTCTCATTGTCCTCAAAGCTGCCCTTCCCGTCTCTCCCTTCCCTCCCGAACGGATCTTCCTCCAGCCTCTTCTATTAACTCCTAGCAGCTACCCTTGAGGAGAGGAGGGGGAAGGAGGAGGGGGGGAGGGGGGGAGGAGGAGGAGGAGGAGGAGGAGGAGGAGGAGGGGGAGGGGAGAAATAAAAACCAGTTTACTTCCCCTCAAAGTGTTCCCTTTAATTTTTGAGTACCAATGAACCCCTAGAATTTAGGGACGGAGACTTTCAAAGGTGTTACTCGTGGGGTCAGTTACTTTGAAAATACTTGCAAGGTATCCACATGTCGGATTCCTACGCTTAGAAATGGCATTAGGGGCATCTGGGTGGCTCAGGTTTAGCATCTGACTTTGTCTCAGGTCATAGTCTCACCTTTCAGAGCCTGGAGTCTGTTTCGGATTCTGTGTCTCCCTCTCTCTGCCCCTCCCTGCTGGAGCTCTGTCTCTCTCTCTCTCTCTCTCTCTCTCTCTGTCTCAAAAAATGAATCACCATTAAAAGAAAAAAAAAAAAGAAAAATGGGAAATGGGATTTTAAGTTCCTAGCTATCTGCTGGTTTATATTTTGCCATTAAAAATATCACTGCGAAATACAACAATTGTTCTAAGATTACAGAGTTGCAAAGTGGCTTGGCCACGTGTGTGGACTCTTGAAGCATGTGGACAACTGTGAGTTTTGGAAGCTGATTCAGGAGGGAGCTTGTGGAACAGAGATCACACAAAAGCTCCAGAATGTACAATTTAAAAGTTTGTATGTTTCTTGCTTGCTTGCTTGTTTGCTTTTTCTGGATTTTGATAAATGTTTTCACTTTTTAGGAGTTAGTTCTGGTAAGTAGTGATATAATCTGCCTTACAGTTAGGTTAACATCACAGGAGGAATGTTTTTAAGGTTTTTCAAAGTGCATATCTGACACTATGTTGATCTCAATATAATTTTTTTAAATAAACAGCCACTGCAAAATCGAGCTTATCCGGTTGATATTTCCTTTTGTGAACTGATGTCCTTGACAGCGTGAATCATCAAGTTAAATTTTCTTTATCACGTCCTGTCACGCCGATCATGTCCCACCGTGGGCTTCCTCTCGACAGTATCGTTCACGCTTAGGGAAGCGTGATGGTTAAACGTGGAGGAGAGGGGCGCCTGGGTGGCTCAGTCGGTTAAGCGTCCGACTTCAGCTCAGGTCATGATCTCACACGCCGTGAGTTCGAGCCCGTGTCGGGCTCTGTGCTGACAGCTCAGAGCCTGGAGCCCGCTTCAGATTCTGTGTGTCTCCCCCTCTCTCTGCCCCTCCCCTGCTCATGCTCAGTCTCTCTCTGTCTCAAAAATAAATAAAAACATTAAAAATAAATAAATAAAACAAAGTGAATGAAACCCCTGCCAATACCATTGGGTGGCTTGTGGTGTTTTCAGATGAACTGATTGGTTCAAGTGACCCCTGTAAGAATCTCACAGGGTCGGGGGCATGAAGGCTACCTTCTCTGAGGTCTAGTGGTATTCCAGGATGAACGAAGTCCTCTCGAAATCTTGCCTAAGTGCTTATTCAGTGTTCCCCACGCCAGGCGCTGTTCTAGGCAATGTTGGTATACAGTGACCATGACCTGATGACATTCACACCTTTTTCTTTGGGCAAAATGCTGAGGCGAGCATCATGTTTCGTTAACGACGCATTCACATTCATATCTTGCATGAATATTCTAGACTCCCTTCTCTATCCTGTGTTCTGGGTTTTACAGACAATGTTACCTTTCACATGACCCCAAATACCGTTTTGTGCCGTTTCCATAAAAACATCCCAAGAAATTTTGCTCAACCAGGAAGGTTGCTTCTGGTAATTTAGTGCACTTAATCCATTTAACACAAAAAGTTAACTTCCAGAGAAGATTCAAACATTGTTAGCAAAGCAACTGTTTTTTTTTTTTTTTTTTGGAAAAATTCAAATGCAAATTTCGGTGAGGTGTGTTGGGGCAAAAGGCCTGTGGCTTTTTCATGTGCACGCAGATCTCCTGCTGAGAGATGCTTCCACCTGGGAATTCATGGCCAGGTGCCAGTGCTCCTGGTGGAAGGACGGATGGAAGGAAGGAGGGAGGGACAGTTTGGAGCCGGTCACTGGTCACCGGGGAACGCATGTCTTATGCGTGTGCCCCCTGACCTGTAAACTGGGCTCAAACCCTGGAACCCTGGGAACACACAGACCGTGGATCTTTTTGAGCGGGCATGGACACTGGGACATCAGAGCAAAGCCTGTAAATTAGAGACAGAAGGAATCAAAAAGCCCCAAACAACCATCCTTATTCTTGAGAGCATGTAGGTGTGCAGGTGCAATATGGACCTTCTGCCCTGAGCTCAGAAGAGTATCTGTCGTCAAAATATGTCTTTCCGCCCTTAGCAAGTGTTCTGTGTTTTGTAACAGACCAACGCGGTGAGGGGGAGATGGCCTAACCACTGGAAATCTCCACCATCATCTGTCAACTGCAGATCTGTTACAGTCACAACGCTAGACTTCCGGGTGTGATATGAAAGAGTCTGGGCACCCAAGTGGGCAGCCTGCTCATAAACGTTCGCCAAAGAAAATTAGTGCCATTTTCTGGAAAACACAGGACCTTGTTCCTAATAAGTATCTACAAACGCTGTTTACCGTAAGTTTGGGATATTTAAATGGTACATATAAAATGTGTTTTTCGTCTCTACCAAGAAGTTTAGTTTTTCTTGGCGTTTTAAGAATTGAAACGTATTGGTGTAATGTTTGATTTTTGTACAGTGATAAATAAAAGATCTACCAGCATCCATGTGTATAAATAATATTATTAAATATTGAAATACCAGAATAAATCTTGTTAATTATTTTAATGTTTACTTTATTTTTGAGAAAGAGACAGAGAGACAGAGTGTGAGCGGGGGAGGGACAGAGAGAGAGGGAGACACAGAATCAGAAGCAGGCTGATCAGAAGGGGCTCTCAGCTGTCAGCACGGAGCCCAATGCAGGGCTTGAACCCATGAACTGTGAGACCATGACCTGAGCCAAGGTCGGACACTTAACTGACTGAGGCACCCAGGAGCCCCCGGAATAAATCTTGCATAACAAGGACTTTAAATTTCCAGTTTTATGTCAAAAGGATGAATTTACTGTTCAAATGTTAAACTTGATCTTAAATATTAACCAATGTATCTCAATGTGAATTCATATTCCTTTCTATTTATAAGGTAGTGAAGGGGCGCCTAGGTGGCTCAGTCAGTTGAGCGTCCAACTTCGGCTCAGGTCATGATCTCACGGTCTGTGAGTTTGAGCCCCTTGTCGGGCTCTGTGCTGACAGCTCAGAGCCTGGAGTCTGCTTCTGATTCTGTGTCTCCCTTTCTCTCTGCCCCTCCCCCACTCGTGCTCTGTCTCTCTCTGTCTCAGAAATAAATAAACATTTAAAAAAATTTTACAAGGTGGTGAAAATTTGCAATATCAAATGCTACATTGCGTTACCCCATGAGTGGATGGGTCCTTGATCACTTTAAAACATCTCTCTCCAGTGTCTACTCGGAGCCCCTGGGCCGCTCCCAGGACAAGAGAGACCAGGCTGATGGCCAATGCTGATCAGAAAAAAGAGGTGAGATTTCTCATATGGAAGAAAAACGGGTTTTCTAACACTATATTTTAATTCCATTAGGGAATATTTTTTTGCATGTCTACTATGTTTTGTGATTTTTAACTAGTTAGATTTAAAATATTCCTTTCAGCAAAGTGGTGAGTGTAATAAGTATTTTTAAATTCTTATTTTATGCGAAGTAATGCTTTGCACCATCCAAATAATTTTCATCTGGATGATCTAAAAGAAGATGGTCAAGGTCCCTGCCTCTGGAGAGAATACAGCGTGTCTGGGGAGATGAGACATAACTAACTAACATACTAACAAGCAGAGTAACAAAATCACCAAGTAGAAACACAGGTTGGGAGAGGAAGAAAAGAAACGATGCCTGTTCCTTATTAAATAAAGTCAGGGTGAGAATGGAGCAAGGCATTTCTCTATAAAGAGTGGGTTTAGTACAGTCTTAAAAGGTTTGTTTTTCCAGAAAGGTGAGTGCTTTGTCCCCACGTGTCTCTGGTCTTCTGAGCTGGTTTTAGCTGCTGTGGCTCTGGAAGTTGATGGCTCCACTGTCACAGGAGTTGGGGATGGGTTTCTTCGGCTTCTTTTTTAAAAGTTTATTATTTATTTTTGAGAGAGAGACAGGGACAGAGCACGAGGGGGGGAGGGGCAGAGAGAGAGGGAGACA
Source organism: Prionailurus viverrinus (assembly GCF_022837055.1). Classification (NCBI taxonomy): domain Eukaryota; kingdom Metazoa; phylum Chordata; class Mammalia; order Carnivora; family Felidae; genus Prionailurus; species Prionailurus viverrinus. The sequence goes on along the minus strand of NC_062565.1, from coordinate 149,671,456 downwards.
CAGAATCCGAAGCAGACTCCAGGCTCTGAGTTGTCAGCATAGAGCCCGACGCGGGGCTCGAACTCATGAACCATGAGATCATGACCTGAGCCAAAGTCTGACGCTTAACCGACTGAGCCCCCCAGGCGCCCCGAGATGGATTTCTTCTGACAGGTTGTGTGCTTTCCTTCATTCATTCTTTTGCTATTCTGTGCACCTCCATTCCCTCCCTGAGTGGCATCTTACCTGTTATTCCAAAGCTCGATGGCACGATTTGGAAATTAAGACCAGAAGGATGTAGGATAGAGTGCAGACCGTTATGAAGTACATTTTCATAGCTGCGCTTGGCTGGTTAGATTTCAAAACCATGATAACTTTGTTTTCTTGGCTTAGAGTGTTGGATTTTTTGTTTGGTTTTGTTTGTTTTGCATCCCACACAAGGCGGCGGTGTTAAAGGGAAGGCTCAGTCCCGGAGTCAGGAAATCTGGGTCCGGCTTCTCATGTTGCTCCTCTGAGGGGATCTGAGCAGGTCCTCAACCCTCTCGAGCTCATCTAGAAGGTGTTGATGACCGTGGCTATTTCGTGAGAGGAGCCCAATGTGAAAGTGCCCGGCACGAAGTCATTTAAAGATAAAATGAAGAGTGTTTGGTCTTTGCAGTAGGGTTTGTTCACTATGCATGGTCTCAGCTGCTCTTTTCCTGAACAACGCGCTACGTACGTTGCGTCCCGAACCGTGTCTTCACCGGACCATCATTTGGGCACTCGTGGTACCCACGGCCGTGTGGCGACGGGCACAGTTGTCGGTGCCCTCCTACGTGAGCAGGGGAGGCCGGCCCCTTGCGCCTGGGCGCGAGGCGGGCACGGCCCTCGGGCTGCCGGACAGGGCAGCATTGCCCGGGCCACTTGGTCAGATGGCCAGAGGAGGCTGGAGGCTTGCAGTGCGCACCGCGCTCTCGGAAGAGGAGACAACGTGGTCTCATGACTGCAGGCTCAGAAGTTCCACTTCGTACCTTCCAATCAAGATAAACCCTACATATTGAACTAGGTAGGAGAGATGGCTTTCCAGAGTAATGTTAGAAATGTGGAGCTTTTGAAAACAGTCACTATCTGCCTGAGAGGAAGACTTCTTTGTCTCTGGAGCCGCTGAAGCCAGGACAACCGCTTTTGATGTGAGTGACTTCTGGTCACCCCCACCCGCTCCCCCAGCACTCAAAGAACTGAAAGCAGTTTCTCCGTCCACACCTCCATGCATGTGTGTAGGAGCATTTATGCTGGCAACAGTGGGGAAGATTTAGTAGACGACTTAAAAGATTTCATGTAAGTTTCAAGACAAGGATGAAAATGTCACCCCCTTTTCAAAAGAAAGCTGGACTGTATAGGAAAGCTCTAGAAACTTGCACACAGGAAGGACTCTGGCAGGTTTACCTGAGCCTGGGAAGAGGGAGCGTAAGTGTCTCCAGACACCTGGGGTTTTCATGTGGGTTTCATATTATTTCGTAATGATTTCATGTTCCAATCAGCATATTCAGATGTATTTGGCATTTTTCCTAAGTAGCTTCAGAGACCAGACTAGAACCCAATGGAAGCAATTACAAAGAAATAAATTTCAGTGCAGCAGGAGAGGGAATGTTTTCAATGGCTAAAGGAGCATCTTTGCTCCAGCCTGACTCTGGGTAGCTTGGAACTAACTGTGCACGTCAAAACCGGGCACCACCACCCACCTTGCCCCCATCCTGCCATCCTCCCCGCACCCCCACACCAAGGATTTTGGTTTTGAAAGACAGGTTCACGTAGATGGATGCTAACGTTCCTTCCGATTCAAAGTGTATAGTCATCTGGTTACAGAAGAAAAAAAAAACCTAGGAAAATAAAAACACACAAAGTGAAAAACAAACACACTGTGCACAAAACTCTTATTCAGAAGACTGCTTGCATATGGAAGCTAGTTTATGAACCAGAAACCTCAATCCACGTGCAAGTGTTTGCTGGTGTGTAATGATTAATTACAGCTTTCCACTTTACGAGTTTTTAGGAGATGTTAACATTACACATGAAGGAAATTACCGCTGAATTTAAGTAAGACTTATTTTACAGGCATTGATCTGCGGTATCACGGTGCCATGGGAAAAGGCTCCAGCGAGTAGACTAAAAACAACAAGAAAAGTCCCGTATGAAATATTATAAGAAGGTGAAAAAGGGCTTTTAGTTCATATTAAAGCAAAAAGATGTGGGCAAGGCAAATGACCAAAACAATGATACTACGTATTTATTTAATATATTTCAAGCATTGTACCCGGGTTATCCCAATTAATCCTCACCCAAACCCTGTGACATGGTGTACCTACTATTTTTTTTAGTAAGTCCTCTTTGCAGATGAGGAAATGGAAACTTAAGACAATTGATAACTCATTCACATGGGTTAACCATTTACCCCTGTAACTGGTTACGGACCCTGTGTCCAAACCCGGGCTGCCTCCAAAGCCTGTAGACTGTCTAGGGTAGAGCACAAAATTAACATGCAACAAATGGACAGAGAAACCCTTCCTTGTGCCCAGTGAGCATTAGTCTGCCAATTTCATTCTTAATGTTATTAATAAAGTGATATACATTACATTACAAGAAAAGACAACTACAGACCAATATCTGGCATGACCATAAATGCAAAAGTTCTCAACAAAATAGTAGCAAATCAAATCCCCCCAAATAGAAAAAGAATGATATACTATAACCGAGTAGGATTGATCTCAGGTATATAAGACTGGTTCAACATTTGAAAATCAATTAATGTAATTCATTACATCAACTGACTGAAAAAGAAAAATCACACGATCATATGAGTAGATGCAGAAAACACATGTGAGAAAAATCCAGCACCCATTCACGATAAAACAACTCTCAGTAAAGTCGAAATAGGAGGTATTTCTTCAGCTTGATAAATATCTACAGAAACCTACAGGTAAGATCACACTTAATGGCGAGAAACTCAAAGCTTTCTCACTAAGATCAAGTACAAGGAAAGTGTCCCTTCTCGTCATTCCTTTTCAAGATTGTACTGGAACTCCGTATTTGTGCAATTAGATAAGAAAAGGAAATAAAAGGTATACAGATTTACAAGAAAGACATAAAACTATCTTTGTTCTCAGATAACATCATTATCTAGGTAGAAAATCTGACAGTATGGACCAAAGAGCTCTTGGAGCTAATCAGCAATTATAGTGTAGTTGGAGGAAACAAGGCTAATATACGAAAGTCAGTTGGTTTACTACAGACCAGCAGTGAACAAGTGAAATTTGAAATTAAAAACACAGCACCAATTACATCAGCATCCCCACGCCCCCCAAAAAAGAAAGACTTAGGCATAACTCTAACAAACCATGGACAAGATGAGCAAAACTGCGAAGTTCTGACAAAGAAATGGAAAGAACTAAATAAGTGGGAAAATATCCCATGTTCATGGATATGAAGACTCAGCGTTATCAGGATATCAGTTTTCCCAGTTCGATCTCTAGATTCAGTGCAATCCCAACTGAAACCCAGCAAATTATTTGGTGACTATCATCAACAAACGGTTTCTAAAGCTTATATAGAAAGCAAAAGGCCCGGAATAGTCAACACAATATTGAAGAAGAATAAACTTGGAGGACTGACACTACCCTACATCGACACTTACTATAAAGCTATGGGAATCGAGACAGTGATGTATTGGAGAAAGAACAGACAAATGGTTCGGTGGAACAGAACAGAACAGAGAGCCCAGAAATAGACCCACGTAAATTAGTCAACTGGTCTTTGACAAACGGGCAAAGGCACCACAATGGAGCAAAGGTCGTTTTTGTAATAAGGGTGCTGGAACAAGCGGAGATTCACACAAAATGAACCTAGACCTTACGCCCTTCCTAAAAGTTAACTCAAATGGATTATATTATTTTCTTATTAACAATTTATTTATTTTTTAATTTACATCCAAGTTAGCATATAGTGCAACAATGATTTCAGGAGTGGATTCCTCAATGTCCCTTACCCATTTGGCCCATCCTCCCTCCCACAACCCCCCCCCCCCAGTAACCCTCTGTTGGCTTTAAGAGTCTCTTCTGTTTTGTCCCCCGCCGTTTTTATATTATTTTTGCGTCCCTTCCCTCGTGTTCATCTGTTTTCTCTCTTAAAGTCCTCATATGAGTGAGGTCATATGATATTTGTCTTTCTCCGACTGACTAATTTCACTTAGCATAATAGCCTCCAGTTCCATCCACGTAGTTGCAAATGGCAAGATTTCATTCTTTTTGACTGCCGAGTAATACTCCAATGTCTTTATTATACCACATTTTCTTTATCCATTCAACAAATGGATTATATTCTTAAATCTAAATGCAAAAGTGTAAAAGTAGCAGAAAACAGAGGAGTAAACCCATATGACCCTGGTATGGTGATGACTTTTTAGATACAACACCAAAGCCATGGTCCATGAAAGAAAGACTTAATAAGCTGGACCTCATTAAAATTAAAAACTTCTGCTCTGTGACAATGTCAAGGGAACTTAGAAGACAAGCCAAAAGATGGGAAGAATACATTTGCAAAAGGCACATCTGACTGATAAAGGACTATTATCTAAAATATACAGGGGTACCTGGGTGACTCAGTCAGTTAAGCGTCCGACTTCGGCTCAGGTCATGATCTCACGATTCGTGGTTCAAGCCCCACGTCAGGCTCTGTGCAGACAGCTCAGAGCCTGGAGCCCGCTTCAGATTCCCTGTTTCCCTTTCTCTCTGCCCCTCCCTCCCTCACTCCATCTCTATTTCTGTCTCCCCAAAATAAAAATTTTAAATATACAAAGAACTTGTAAGACGCAACAATAGGAGAACAACTCAATTTAAAAATGGACCAAAGACTGTAACAGACACGTCACCAAAGAAGCTGTCCAGATGGCAAATAAACTGGGAAAAGAGGCTCTGGATCATGTCCTTAGGGAAATGCAAATTCAAACCATGAAATACTGCTGCACGCCTATTAGAATGGCCAAAATCTGGCCAACACTCAGTGCTGGCAAGGATGTAGAGCCCCAGGAACTCTTGTCGCCGGTGGGAAAGCAAAATGGGGCATCCGCCGTGCAAGATGGTGTGGCAGTTTATTTCTTTCTTTTTTTTTTTAATATATGAAATTTATTGTCAAATTGGTTTCCATACAACACCCAGTGCTCATCCCAAAAGGTGCCCTCCTCAATGCCCATCACCCACCCTCTCCTCCCTCCCACTCCCCATCAACCCTCAGTTTGTTCTCAGTTTTTAACAGTCTCTTATGCTTTGGCTCTCTCCCACTCTAACCTCTTTTTTTTTTTTTTCCTTCCCCTCCCCCGGTGCGACAGTTTCTTACGAAACTACACATGCTTTTGTCATACGATCCAGCGATCACGCTTCTTGTCATTTGCCCGAAGGAGTCGAAAACTCTGTCCACACAAAAGTCTGCCCACGGATGCTTATAGCAGCTTCATTCATAACTGCTTTCCCTGGGAAGCAACCAAGGTGTCCTGTAGTAGGTGAGTGAATAAAGAAACTGTGGTCCATTCAGGCAACGGAATACTATTCAGTGCTAGAAAGAAATACACTATCAAGCCACGAAAGGCACAGAGAAACCTCACATGTGTATTACTAAGTGAAAGAAGTCGCTCTGTAAAGTCTTCATACTGTAGGATTCCAGCTATATGGCATTCTGGAAGAGTAAAACTAGAAGGGACCCTGAAAAGATCTGTAATTGATCGGTAATTGATCGGTAGTTGATGGGGCTGGGGAGGCAGAGAGAAAAAAGGACACGGAAGACTTTTAGGGCAGTGGAGACATTCTGCTTGTTATTATGTTGAATATATGTCATTATACACTGGCCCGCCCCACAGAATGTCCATCAAGAGTGTATCAGTGGAGCGGCGCCTGGGTGGCTCAGTCGGTTGAGCGTCCGACTTTGGCTCAGGTCATGATCTGACGGTTCGTGAGTTTGAGCCCCGCGTCGGGCTCTGTGCTGACAGCTCAGAGCCTGGAGCTGCTTCAGACTCTCCCTCTCTCTCTCTCTCTCTCTCTCTCTCTCTCTTTCTCTCTCTCAAAAATAAATTAACGTTAAACAGAAATGATATAATGTGACTCGGCAGTCGGGAAGTCCCTTCCTAATCATTGCTTCCTGCTAGATCTAAGTGTTTTCACCAGAAACCTTTCTGCAGAAGGGCCCTTCAGGTGAATTTGGAACTTGGTGAGTGCAGCTCGCACCTAGCTGTGAGAAAGCCTCTTGGCCTTTCATCTGGCCCTTGGGTCTCTGCCGGCCGCGGAGCCCCTGTTTGGTTTGCCTGTATTTAAGGCAAACATATCCTTGACTCAACATTGTTACCCACTAGCTGACCGAGGAGGAGATTGTTCACAGAAAGGCGAGAAAAAAATAAAACTGAAATGAGGCAAGACCGTTTTTTAACAGGAGAAGGAAAAGTGCCACTTGAGATTGCATCCAAAATGAATTTAAGGTGATTGCCCTAACAACTTGTCAACAGAAAGGGCAAGTGAGTGTGGCAAGCCGTGCTCTGGGGACCTGACAACGGAGAAAAGGAAGAAAAAGTGCAGATGAGGGGAGGACGTGTCTCTGGCTCCCAGTGGGTCCGGTTGTACCGTTTTCGCCTCCCCAGTTACACGCTTTCCTCCCCAAACCGTGTGGCACAGGGTCGTGGTTTTTATCCCCCTGCGACCCAAGAGGGTGCGGGACAGAGGTCCCTGGGGCGGGGGGCTGGCCGAAATTTAGCCACTCAGCCTGGCATCTGCTTAATTACTTGGACTCCAGAAACTCTGGAAAGAATGCCCTCGAAAGACTGAAACCGGGTCACGTGGTTTGGGAGCATCTCGGGCCCATGTGGCCATGAGAACCCTTTGAGCAGCCCGGAGTCCGCCCCCTCCCTGGAAACTCAGACGCTCGGTGGCCATCTTAGCAGAGAGCGCGGGATTTGGGCCACAAAAAGTAAATGTCCGGCCGCAGTGGGAACTGCCCCCTTCAAAGTCAACGTCAGGCTGCCGGTTGAATCATGTTGGGAGCCCACTCTCCTTTGATCCCTAAATACTCTGTTTTATTATCGCCTTTTGACTTTTCTATACCGCCAAAGAGTTATGTGCATGGACCTTGTCGCTCACAGAGGGAGCCTCTCTGAAGGTCTAGGGCGAGATCGTTAGTCCTGCTCCTGTGGATCCTCCCCTCTGCCAGCTCGTCGGCCTCTCAGCAGCCCAGCCTGGACGGGAGTGCTGCACTGACCAGGGCACGACACCAGGGGACTTACGTGCACAGACGTGGGCGTATCAGCAAATCTGGGCTCTCTTAGATGTGTTGGGATAGATTCTGCACCATCAACAGCAACAATATACCCAATCCTTTAACTCTCTCCCTCTCTCTTTCCCTCTCTCTCTCTCTCTCTCTCACTCTCACACACACACACACACATACACACACACGCAGCGAGAGTGGCTGAGAGTGGCCGTGGCCAGCCCAGCACCCACTGGAACTTCTTAGAAGTGCGAATCCCCAGCCCATCACAGACTCGCTGAATGGGAAACTCTGGGGTGGGGCCCAGCCGGCTGTTTTGAACAAGCTCCCTGGAATTCTGGTGCAGCTGGAGTGTGAGAAGCGGGGCCCTGGGCAACCGCCCGGCGTCTCGCTGTCCTGATTGAATTGCCCGCTGTCGGATCAGCTAGTGAGAGTCTGCCCGACTTCACGTAATGACACCAGAGCTTGCTTCTGGAAGCGATTCTTTTCTATTTTGTGCACCAGCCCCAAAGGGGGCACCAGACGGGGACTCTCCCCGTGCCCGGCTAGGGACACACCTGCACCCTAAGACAGCCTCGGGTGGCCTGGGCTGAGTCCTCCCTTCCCTGCTGGGAGTGGATTTGCCCCGGCTGGGCACCTGGCGACCAGGGGCACATATTTGTGGGAAATTCATTTGTGATTAAGTTCTCCTACTTGGGGCTAAAGCTAACCGTGGCCTTCGTTAGCCCGAGTCTAAGCCCCTGGGCTACAGGGACGCACCTGCTAAGGTCCATCTGCCCCTGGCCCAGCTCGGGAGGGTGAGGGAGGAGACTCACCTTTACGGTGTGAACAAGCGTTTGTTTGTGTGAATCAGCGGCTTAGCGCTTCCTGGAATTCACGCTCCGGGCCCCGCAGAGCACAGGGCAGCGACCAAAACTGGTTCCCAGCTTTGGTTCCCAGCCGAGTTTCCGTGTGCTTCAAAATCCAATTAATTGCACACAACCTGTATCCTCACTGGGTGTTTTACTGGGTCTTAGGGCCCGTGTTAAGCACCTGCTGGCTACAGAGGAATCAGGGGGCCCTTTCAGAGCACATGGTTGGCTCTCGAGCTGTGCCCAGATACTCATTCTGCTGCCCAGTTAACTGCGCCCCATCGTCCCCTCTCCTTACCCCCCCGCAGCATGAGATGTAAAACTGTCACACGTCAGGCCCCGATCACCTGTCACTGCGGCAGGTGAGCGGAGAATTGGGTGGAGGAGAGGGAGGGGGAGGGGAGGGGAGCGACACACAGGAGACTAGGGGTGCTTGTGTCATCTTATAGAGCGTGTCAGGGAGAGATCTCTTAGAAGGGAGATTGCGGACGCCCTGGGAAGGCCATAGCAGGCCAGAGACGTTTACAAGCTGCTAGTGTCCAAAGAGTCAGATGTGAACCGCGGTTTTCCGACTCTGGGGAAAGACTGTCTCTGAAGCAATGTGTTCCTGGGCATATGGTAGGTGCCAGTACATCACTGAGGACTGAGGAACTCCTAGAATCATGGACCTCATTCCCCAGTGAGGCGGGGGGAGCGCCAGCTGGATTCCCTAGAAATGAGCATCGTTTCTGCCTGGGAATGTCCAGGGAGAAGTGAACCGAGGCTGGGTGGCTGTTTGTGGATTGGCGTCCCTGTGACGCTGTCCTCATGAGATCCCCCCGCAACTGCTCTCCCTTTCCGTGTTGCGTCCCCTCGGTGAGCTGCTTCTGGAGGATGGGAAGGGCCGGGTCCCTCCTTCAACTCTCAGAGACAAACGGCCATCGGCGTCCATGACTCTGGAAGGGTCTGTGGTATCAAGCTTTGCCTTGCTGCCCCCCCTCACGGTCTCGGCACCCGGACGCGGAGCTGTAAGGAGTTCCTAGTTCCCTGTACGTCCTTGGGGGACCGGTGACTCTTGCCAGCTCTGTTCACTCCCAGTGCTGGCCCGCTTCCGCTTCTGAGTGTAGGAACTTCCATCTGGCCCGGTCTCGGGAACACCTGCCTGGTACCCTCAGACCGTGCCGCTGACAACAGGGACTTGGGACCAGATTCGTGCTCCTGCTCTGGGGAAGAATGAGGTCCCGGCTGTGAGGGCGACTTTGTCCTTGACTCGTCTCTCTCGTCCCCGCTCGCGTCCGATGTCCACGGTTGTGTGGGCCCTCCCTTCGCAGAATACCCAGAGGAGGCCCCAGAAAAGCTGTGCCTGTGTCAGAACTTTGTGTAAATGCAAACATACTCCAGAGTCGGGGGACTTCTAGCCGCATCGCCGAATTTGTGACTAACGACATGGCCAGGCCAGGCTCGCCTCTCCGCTTCCAACGCACACGCACGTAGTCTGGTGTTAACGCAGGAGCCACACTGATCCCGCACAGGGCTGCCGTAATCTGGAGGATTCTTTCGTTCGTCTCCTCGGGGCTCAATCACGTGGCTGCGTTTGGCTGTGAGCTGGGCTGACGCTGGTTCGTCCAAGATGGCCTTAGACCTTCTCTGTCTCTGTGTGTGTGTCCGTCTCTTTCTCCCTCTTGCTCTCTGCCTCTCTCCGCCTGTTTCTGTGTCTGTCTCTGTTTTTCTCTCTTTTCTGTCTCTCTCGGTCTCTCTGTGTCTGTCTCTCTATACCTCTCTTTCTGTCTCTATCTCTGCGTCTGTCCCCCTCTATCTCTGTGTCTGTTTCTCTCTTTCTCTCTCTCTCTCTCTCTCTCTCTCTGTCTCTCTCCCTTTCTCGGACGGGGCCGCTGCGTTTCCTGAGTGGTGACTGTCTTCTAAGCCAAAGGATTAGCAAAAATGGGTTGTCCTCTCAAGGCTGGTTTGGGAGTCCCAGAACTGCACTCCGTCACATGCTAGGAGTCAGAGCAAGTCACAGGGCCACCCGGGTGCGAGGGGAGGGGAGACCCATCCCGCCTCTTCATGGGGGCAGCCACAGAGGCGAAGGAGCTGGGCTGCCCCTCAGAGACCAGCTCCCACAGACGTAAGCCTGCGAACTCACCTAGACGGCTTCTTTTGCTGCAAAAGCTGACGTCCCGCCTCGCTACAGCCTACACGACCCACTTGTTTTCTGCTTATTTGTCCCGGCGCCTGCCCCCCTTCAACTGAATGCAAGTTCCTTGAGGGCGGGCATTTCTATTCACTTGTCCCCTGTTGTCCTCACCGCCCAGAGCAGCGACTCGTGAGTAGGAAGAGGCGGACGATATTTGTTGAATGAGTCAGGTGCCGTCTGGCCGAGCCCGTGTGCGCCGCACCTGTGCAGCCAGCTGCTCGGAACCCGGGAACGGCGTGGCAGGCCCGCGACACTGAGAGACCACAGCGCGCGGTGCCCACGCTGGGCCTGTTCGGTCACGGGATTTGCCAGACGAGTTTCTCTCTTCCTACGGAATGAGACCTGACGCTCAGGGCAGTGACGACCGTCCTCCCCGGCATCTTGATTGTCCGTGGATTCCCATCACGTTGAGTTTTCTTCCCCCTCTTCTGGGTGGGAAACCCAAACATGCCAGTTTTATGATGACAACTATATTAAACGAATATAGAAAATATTTTTGGCTCGGATCGATCTCCAGTGCTGAATTCTTTCCTTTAACATGCCTTTGGGGCATAGAGGTAGATTAGCCTAAGGACAACACGAGCTTCGTCTGTTGAGAGTCCTAATTCTAGAAACTTGGTCCATGCCACAACAGGGCCCTCAACGTTGGGAGGTGTTCCCTAATTTTTTTTAATGTTTATTATTTATTTTTGAGAGAGAGCGAGACGGAGCGTGAGCAGGGGAGGGGCAGAGAGAGAGGGAGACACAGAGTCTGAAGCAGGCTCCAGGCTCCGAGCTGTCGGCACAGAGCCCGACGCGGGGCTCGAACTCACGAACCGCGAGATCGTGACCTGCGCTGAAGTCGGACTCCTGGCCGACTGGCCCACCCGGGCGCCCCGCTAATTTTCATACCATCGGAAGGGTATCTGCTAGTGTTTTCAGTAGGGATGGAGGAAGAAACGTCACAGTCACACTGCGTCCAGGGTCATAGTAAGGAGGAATCCACGTGTCTAAACGCCAAGGACACATCAGAAATGTGGGAATGTCCTTTGGCAAGAGCACTATCCGGTCATTCTTCCCTTGTGAGTGTCACTCTCTCTACATCTTCATTTCTCTCTCCCGGGGCCGGAGCCTCTGTGGTTTAGGGGTGAACTGTCAGCCCGCCCTGTTCTCACACACGCTCAGTTTTCGCAGATGCCGCGGGTTGAAATCTTCATGTTACTTACACCTAAATGGAAACAATATTTGTTGTTGATCGATCAGGAATAATAAAACTTTTCAAACTTGAAACATGAAAAGATGAAACAATTATGGTCATATTAAATATAGACTACTTTGACTTGACTCACTTCTAATGAAGCTGGAATTGCAAAAAAATATCGGTTCGACTTTTCTCGTGATGTTACTTTTCTCCACCGCCGGTCTGCCCACCCTTACTTTGACCAGAGCGCCGAAAGATTAGCTAGATATCCCGAGAAGCAACAAATAACACACTTTTGGATACTTAGTGCTGCGCTCTAGGAATCTTATCAGTCACTGATATTGACATAAAAGGACATTTTCCAGAACCAAAAATAGTTTTCCTCTAAAAATGATACAAAATAATAATGCATTTTGGGTTCCTTATTACATTCGGTATTGTTATACGTTGAGAATCTAGACTGTATTTATTCAAGTGGGGAAATACTGGAATGACCAAATGTGTGTGCAAGCGTATGTCTTTTCATTCCGGAAATATTGAAACACACGGTAACGTCTCCAGATAAGAGGTGTTTTATGTTTGCGAAATGCTTTTGATCAGTGAGGCACCTCTTCGGTTGGAGCTTACCTTTCACGGAGTTGAACATTTAGTGTTTTTTTTACAGACCAGGGTCTCTTCCCGGGCGTCAGCTGCCTGCCTGTCTCAAGCACAGGAAGATTCTCAGCAGCCCCTTCCCAGGGTGAGTGACATGAGACCCTTCTTTGTGGCCTTGAAATCGGAGGGTTATTTGCCAACTTGATAATTAAACCAGGACTCAGCGTGGCGAAAAATGGCCTTCCTGCCCCAGACACTAACTGTAGAATCTGTGTGGGTGTGCTCATGCCTGTGTGAATGTGTGGACATGTGCGTGCACGCGTGTGTGTAAACCAGGAGAATATGGCCGCTGTCTTTGCTGTTAGCACACTGTCCTGTATGTGAGGGTGTGCGTCTCTAAAAACCCGGGGCTTCTGAACTTCATCAAGTATCATCATCCGTCCCTCCACCCAGCCGTGAATTGATCTGCTGAAACCACTTATTTGAGGATGCACGAAAATAGATTCTGAGACAGAGAAAGAGAGGAATCAGCTCCTCAAATGAGTAACATTTTGGTAAATTCTTAGCATTTATCGCACCGCAACCTGATCTGGGTTTTAGAAATAGCGGTAGAGTGATTTTTCACGATGATAATGTGCAATTTGATTTTTTTTTCCCTTAAAAACAATTCCAGTATACGAAAGTGTGTAAAAGGGCGGAGAAGTTCCAGCCAATGGGGAAATGTCAACGAAAATACATACACGTTGTCCCCTTGTTATCTCTCTGATTCCCTTGGCAATGTTTCCATTTTCCTTGGTTTGGCCAGGGGCTCCCTCCCACCTGCACTCCCCGCACACAATCTGCACTGAATGGGGAGGGAGTGGTTTAGGATTATGTTTGCAAAGAGTTCCTAAAAGATAAACAAACAAACAAACAAAAAACCAGTACTCTTTCCGAAGCTCTTATAATCGAACCATGAAAGACATTTTTGTAGTTGCAAGATCTTAAGGGTTCGGATACCCCCCAGAAGCAAACAGGGGAGGGTGGGAGAGGGGTCCACCTCGCTCTACGTTTTTCTTGAAATGCCAGCATCAGAGAACCAGCTGCAAACAGTCCCCTCCCCTTTCACCTGGTGAAATAAAAGCGGAAAGAATCTGACTGGCTTTGACAAGATCGAGGTGACGTTTTAGGAAAAACGAACTCTCCTAAGGAGGGGCGTGCACGTCCTGGGACTCCGGGTGGGCACTCCCTGGTGCCTGGAGCCGAAGGGCTGATTCCCGGGTGCTCAGACCATAAACAGCCTTCAAGGCACTTCAAAAATCTGCATTTTGTGGGTGTTGGCAAAACCACCCTGGCTTCCTCCTCCGCCATCTGTTCTTTGTGTGTGAGTCTCCCTTTGAACATTTGCCTTGGCTCGTAAATACCTCTATTTATTTCACTCTGGGCTTCGAGTTGATGCTATTTTGCCAAATGCACTTGTGGTGGCTCTGTTCCCAAAAAAGTCTGCGCTTTTGTTACCCGGACTCAGCTTTCCTTGGTGAAAGCCCGGTGCAGGTTTTAGGGAACTTAGGGGCGCCCCTGGGAGCCGCCAGCCTGTCCTGCTGATGGCCACGGTGAGGGCAGAAGCCACCTTTCCCAGCCCCTTTTACGACCCGCTCCAGACTGTCACTTTAGAGCCCACGTGCAGATCCCTGCAGGCCCACTTAGGAGACGTGCCCTCAAATCCAACGTCCCCTCGTTCCCTCAGGACTCTCCGGACCCAGGCCGGTGTCCCGGCCCCGCGCCGTCACTCATGGGCACACGACACTCGTATCCGAGAGAACGCTTTGCTTCAGGGGGCAGAAACGCTGGGGTCTCGCTGTGGGCACGATGGACCGGGTCCCCGCTTTACGGATTTTCTCGAAGAGGCTTCCTAATACCTCAGGAGGACTAAAGAGGACTTGGCGACCTCTGCGACTTGCAAAACCCTTCACGATGTAAGGACGGAGCCAGAATTGGTGAAGCATCTCGTGGCTGTGAGATAAATCTAAAGATCGTGCCATGATGTAACAAAAGGCAGTCTCGCCCTGTGCGGGTCTGCTGACGTTCTGGGAACTGTCCTGTCTGGGGTCTCAGCTCCCTGTTTCCAGGCCTTTCCGTGGGTTTATCCCAGCAGCTGTCCGCTCCTTGCTCTTTCTGCCCTGGCCACCCCAGGGCCTTTGCACACGCAGGTCCCTATTCCAGGAAGGCCCTCCCCGCAGAGATCCCCATCGCTAACCCCTCACTTCCTTCTTTAATCAAAAGGCTCACCCCGAGGACCCTAGTGGAGCTCCCGCACGGCCTCCACGCCCTGCCCTATGTCTAATCACCGTGGCCCACTTTGGTTTTCTTCCTGGGCCCTCGTCACCATCCAGCGTCATGAGTACTTTATTATCCTCGTTAGTGCTTTGCTCTCCCATCTACTCCAGAGCATCATTCTCACTCTGTACAGTGTTTCTGTGTCTAAAATAAAGCGGGGGGGGAGGGCCTGTCATTCAACAAACACTTGATGGATTCGTGAAAAGATTAGATTTTCCTTTTTTTCTTTTAATCTTTTTTAACATTTATTTATCATTGAGAGACAGAGAGAGACAGAGCATGAGCAGGGGAGGGGCAGAGAGAGAGAGGGAGACACGGAATCCGAAGCAGGCTCCAGGCTCTGAGCTGTCGGCACAGAGCCCGACGCGGGGCTCGAACTCATGGACCGCGAGATCACGACCTGAGCCGAAGCCGGACGCTTAACCGCCTGAGCCACCCAGGCCCCCCAAAAGTTTAGATTTTCTAGGAAATGTTGTTTTCCTCAGCAGCTCTTTTCGTTTGATTTCGTTACACGGTTTCTGAGCCACTGGCACAAGGCGGACGGAGCGTGTTTAACTGGAGATAAGGTCAGACCTGGCGTTGGAGGGTCTGCCATCTGGCGGCCGCTCCCCCCGGGCCGCAAGGCCTCTGATCCCCTCGCCCCGGCCGCCCACCGTTCGTTCCCTCCTCCCGGGCCTGCTCGAAGTTTCCTGGGCCAGGCTCGTGCCTCCCCTGCTCTGCAGGCCTTCTGCTGCTCCTGGCTCTTCCCCGAGGTGTGCGTGGGCAGCTCGGTCCTGGCAGGGACCCCACGCTCCTCGGTGGGACCACTGTGCC
The DNA here is from genome assembly GCF_022837055.1 of Prionailurus viverrinus. Classification (NCBI taxonomy): domain Eukaryota; kingdom Metazoa; phylum Chordata; class Mammalia; order Carnivora; family Felidae; genus Prionailurus; species Prionailurus viverrinus. The sequence continues at coordinate 149,656,272 of NC_062565.1, read as the reverse complement.
CTCTGCTTCGGCACCTCCCCCGGGCTGGCCCCCCCGAGCAGCGCTGTGCATACTGCGGGCTCGGCCCAGGCTGCGGGGAGCCCCGTGCTCCCCACGGCACATCTCGTCCGGTTCGTCGACCTCCTCCTCCGCCCCGTTTTCCCTCTTCCTCTCACACCCGCACCTTCCATGGGCAGCCCCTGTCATCAGCCTCTGGGGTCACAGCTCGGTAGGGACACAGGTGCTTTCAGACAAAGTCGCGATGATCATTCGGTTAGAAATGGGGTTCCCGAGGCCATGGCCACCGGTCCCCTCCTGCACGCTGGATCCGTCGGCTCCAAGGGGCGGAAAACTTCCTCCCCCGGCGCCAGCCTCCCTGGCAGTCATTCCCACGTGTTTACTGAGCTGGGGACAGGGTGCCTGTGCCCCGTGCCGCATGTAGGTCTGTGAGGAAAGCCCAAACACACCTGCTGAGCGATCCTCCTTTCTTAAAACAATTTTCTTTGGGCACAAAGTTCCATTTCAGGGAGCACCTGGGTGGCTCAGTCGGGTGAGCGTCTGACTCTTGATTTGGGCTCAGGTCATGATCCCAAGGTCATGGGATGGAGCCCCGAGTTAGACTTTGCACTGAGCATGGAGTCTGCCTGAGCTGCTCTCTCTGCCTCTGCTTCTCTCCCCCACTCGTGTTCTCTCTCCCTCAAAAAATAAATAAATGCATCCAGTACGGACATAAAAATAACAGGTCTGGGGATATCTCACGGGTGGTGAAGTTGTTACGAGTACTGATGACATTGTCTTGGCCTTCTGTGGGGACCACAAGTTCGTTGCCTCCTCTCCCAGAGAGGCTGTCGGCTCACCAGATGCCCCGCCCTCCCCCGGGAATGGTCACCATACGGATTCTACTCCGTCGGAATGCACGGACAGGTAGGAAAAATATACTTTGAAAGGTTACTTACTATCTACATGTAGGGTATTCTCAATTATGCCTCGAAGCACTTCACTTTTTTATCTTTATCGGAAAATGTTTTGAGCCGCGACATGCCCGCCATGCTGCCGACTTATTCTGCGTTACCCAGATGTGGGCTGTGATGCCACCTGTCGGTCGGCGACCTTGGCTAAGTCTCTCGCGTTTATCATGTGTCAGCTTTTTTCTAAGCTTTTATTGTGATTCCAGTTGGTTGACACACGGTGTTATGTCACCATCAGGTGTGCAAGATCGCGATCTGGTGACCGTCACTGTGTTCTCCAGGGTGAAGAGTCTGTTTCTTGGTTTGTCTCTCTTCTCTCGGTTTTTCCCCCCTCTTGTTTTTCCATTTGTTTTGTTTCTTAAATTCCACACATGAGTGAAGTCATAGGGTATTTGTCTTTCTCTAACTGAGCTTATTTCAATCAACATAACACTCTCTAGCTCCACCCATGTCATTGGAAATGGCAAGATTTCGTTCTTTTTTGTGGCTGAGTAATATTCCAGTGTGTGTGTGTAAGTGTGTGTGTGTGTGTGTGTGTGTGTGTGTGTATACACCACATCTCTACCCACTCATCTGTCGACAGACACCAGGTCTGCGTCCACAATTTGGCTGTTGTAAACACTGCTGCCATGAGCCTAAGGATGTGTGTGTTCCTGTAAATTAGTTCTTCGATCCTTTGGGTAAATACCTGGGAATTCACTTCCTGGCTCGGAGGGGAGCTCTCCTTTTAGCTTTTTGAGGAAGCTCCACACTGTTTGGCACGGTGGCTGAACCGCTTTGCGGTCCCACCGGCAGTGCCTGAGGGGTCCTTCTCCCCCACATCCTGGCCAACACCTGTCGTTGTGGTTTCAGCCATCGTGACAGGTGTGAGGTGCGCGCGTCAGCTTTCTTATCTGTAAGATGGGAGCACTGATTCCTACCTCCTAAGGTTACTGAAGAATTCAACGAAACGAGTTACACAAAGTAGCTCATACAAACTTACCCCCCAATAAATGCACTTTCTTCTTTTCTTATTTCTCCAGCTGAGGTCAAGTTAAAAAATAATAGCCATTCTGGGGCGCCTGGGTGGCTCAGTCGGTTGAGTATCCGACTTCGGCTCAGGTCACGATCTTGCGGTCCGTGAGTTCGAGCCCCGCGTCGGGCTCTGTGCTGACAGCTCGGAGCCTGGAGCCTGCTTCGGATTCTGTGTCGCCCTCTCTCTGACCCTCCCCCGTTCATGCTCTCTTTCTGTCTCAAAAATAAATAAACGTTAAAAAAAATTAAAAGAAATAGCCATTTAAATGAAAAATGTCAGTAGAAATATGAAGAACTGAAAATAATGGGGAGACAACTTATGCTATACGGCATCTCTGCTTATGAGTTTGCCCTAATTTAGAATAAACTCAGTAGTCAGGTAATGCCACAGCTAGTTTCTCTGTTTTATAAACTTGAGAAATGGTTTCGTATCAGGTCAATCCCGTGCACAGTTTTATTCTTTTATATGAGCAGGGGTGGGAAGGTTTGGTTGCCTCCTCCTGGGGGCGGTGTGAGGTCCTCCCTGCACTGCCAGGCGCTCCTCCAGAGGCAGGTGGCTGCTTGATGTCAGATGCAGACGACATCATTCTCTGTTAAGTGGTTTTGTTTACTAGGGAAAGTTACATTCCTGCTTCTCAACAAGAGGATTCGATATGAATCCCAAAGTTCTTGGAACGTTTAGGGGAGTCTGTCTGCCTCGTCTGTCCTCGCATTTACTCCAATAATCTTCCCTAATTACTTGTGTCTATGTTTGATCTCCCCAAAACTTCGCAACTCGGCACAGCCCCCCGGGCCACCAAGATGTGTCTTATCACATTCTACGCAGAGCGATTGAAAAATAGACTTCGGGACAATACGTGGCTGCAGCTGACGGAGCGGCTTGCCATCGTGCAGATTGAGAGGAGACTTCTTGTTGTCCCTAGTTGATGGGGTGGGATGGGAGTTTTGCATGCAGTTGCCTAACTGTGGCAGGCAACGTGTACTGAATCAGACCCCACTGGTCTTGCAGGTAAGTTGTAACAAGTAAGTCAGTGCCTGTCCCTGTGGGGTCCAGCTGGCTGCAGAGTGTGACTCCAGGTCTGGCCAGTACAAATGGCATTAATGGCCTCGAACGGGCATATGCCAAATGGAGTCATCGGTTTTAGGAACTAGCCATATCCTCCACTTAGATCAAGGATCCAACTTTTATTTTGCCTGGTTCCAGAAAAACACGTCTTGTTATGTTTACACCGAGCAAGCAAATAATCACTAAGAGGAGGACAGTGCAGAACAAATTTCCTTCTCATCTGATTTGCTTTCTTTTTAGATGCTCTGCATATGAATAGATAAATCTAGGCTGATCGGTTTCGCCTTAATTTCTCAAAATGCTTCAATTTCCCTTCATTACCAAATAGACTTAAAACTAATATAAAATAGCAAAAATAATGTAAAAGTTCTGAAAATTCCAACTTCAGCCTACGAGTAGTTTACCGCATCCACCTGAGGACAGCGTGTAACTTCACCAGCAGAAACGGAAACAGCTTCCTTGTTCTTCTTAAACCATGGCATAGGTAGCCGGGCGTAATTTGGTAATTAAAGACTTCTCTTCAATTAGACCTGAAAAGTAGCTGTATCCCAGGTGACACAATCTGGGTGGTTTCGATGCGGTTAGGAACCACGGTTCTTAAAAATGCAGGTTGGCGTGCACACTCACACACACGGGCACACAGTTTAACCACGTAAAGTGTCTGGGTTAGAAGAGGCAGCAGACGGAGTGGGCCCGAAAGACCTTTCAGAAAGCCACGGTGTTCGGATGCCCTTGAACGTGCGACGTACTGATTTCCTCGTGAGGACTAATGTGCCCTCAGTGCTAACTCGGGAATTCAGAAATAACGTTAAGACTAATCTAAATTAAACATAGAGCCCGCCAATATCTGAGACCCTGACAACTCTAAGAGCAGGAAGGAAATGATATGGAGTCAGTATGGCTTTTTTTCTCGCTGTACTCAGATCCAGGCAAACATTTTCTGGAAAGGACTAGGTGCCGGTTGTCTTGGCCACATTTGGTTCCGTCGCTGTTGTTTTTCTTTCTTTTTCTCTTTCTTTCTCTCTTTTCTTTCTCCCTTTTCTTTCTTTCTTTCTTTCTTTCTTTCTTTTTTCTTTCTTTCTTTCTTTTTCTTTCTTTCTCCCTCCCTTCTTCCTTCTTTCCTTTCTTCCCTCAGTCTTTCCCTTTTCTTTCTTTCTTTCTTTCTTTCTTCCTCTCTCTTTCTCCCTCCCTCTTTTTTCTTTTTCTTTTTCTCTTTCTTTTTCTCTTTCTTTCTTTCTTCCTTTCTCTATTTTCTTTCTTTCTTTCTTTCTTTCTTTCTTTCTTTCTCTCTGTCTTTCTCCCTCCCTCTCTCTTTCTCCCTTCCTCTTTTTTCTTTTTCTCTTTCTCTTTCTTTCTTTCTTTCTTTCTTTCTTTCTTTCTTCCTTGTTGTTTTTAAATAACCGTTTGAAAATGTAAAAGCCACACTCTGGCCTCAGAGTTTGCAGACCTCTGATCTAGGATGTTAACTCGGTGGTTCTCCTTTCTGGACTCGGATGATAGAAAAATGAATGGAAATACGCCACTCATCTTTTGGAAGCTAAAAGTACCAAAGCCCATCTTCTTTATGATCTTGTGTGCTTCTGTTTACACCACATGCCTTATTGTGTTCAATCCTCATATGCCAAGATCCTCGCCCAATGCCTGGCATATGGCAGGTTCTCAGAAAATGTTTGCTACGGAATAGCCTTCCTTATTTTCGTCTAATGCTACAGGATCGAAAGGACGGCTTCATTTCCGAGAGATGGTTATTTTACCGCCGGCCTTAACAGTGGTGTTTCCAGGGCCACCCCTCCCCCCACCCAGCAGTTCTCTCTGGAAGTTAAAGTATGGAGCCCAACAGATGGAACTGATCTAAACTGCAGCCTTGATGAGCAGCATTATGTATGATGCAAACACAATATTGAAGAGTACAAATAATTTAAGAGTGCAAGATAAATTCCTGGCTGCCTATTTTAAGAATGCGTCTAAACCCAGTTTATGTTTATTTTGGGGGTATCCCGATTATAAAGTAATGTCTTATAACATCGTACGTCAACTATATTTCAATAAAAATTCACATAATGTCCTTGAGGACAAAACCAGGACTTTAAAATTTTCTTTCTTTCCTTCATTCCCACCTACCCCCTGCCCCCCGCCCCCTGCAAAGTGGTAAAGTGATCAGTAGTGAACACACAGGGGCTTAATAAATACCACAGACCACTGTATTTGCTTTGCGAACCGTCTCTAGGATGGGTCCTCCCCTCTTCTATGTTGCCTTTCCCGTGGCAAAATGCCGCTCCCACTTTTTCCATTCCTTTAAAGAAGTGTGCTCCTCTTTCAATCTGCCAAGTAAAAACAATATAAACACTTTATCTTTCGATCCATTTTCTGGGTTTTCCCCCTCCCCATCTGGTTCAAAACACGGGATCAAAACCATAAGGTGTGATGAGCTAGTGCTTTGCAAAGTTTTGTTACGATCGACTGACACAGTGTCTGTAATTATCGATTTCTTCTATCAGTAAAAGAAAAGGGCAAAACGCAGTCCATTTTTCCTATTCAGTGCCAATCGGCAACTGACGTCTTGGAGAACGCGTGTGATGTTCATTTCTGTCTCCCAGCCTGGGGAAGCGACAGAACTCGATCTTGCAGATTTTAAAGCACTCCGCCGTGGGACTTGACGTGGTTTGACCTCTTTTTTTCCCTTGGGTTGTCACATGTTGGGGTTGACGGGGCTTCTGTCTGCTTCCCCTGTCCCGGTGGCCTGAGTTCCAATGGACTTGTGCACGGGACCCAAGTCTCTGTGGGAGGTCCCGAGACCCGCTTCCCCGCAGCCCCGCCCGGTGCCGAGGGCAGCAATTTTGGGGATCGTTTTTTGGGGGGAGCTGACCCGCTCACCCTCCCAGACAGAGCTCCCATCTCCCTCCAGCCCCAGCTCGGCCGGCCGGGGTGTCAGGGAAATCATTAAGGGGGCATCCTGGCCTCTCCCGCCCACACCTGCGGGTCCTGGTCCCCTGCTGTAGTTTTATGGGCCGCGAGGAGGCAGGTTTGACGCCACGGGGCACAGGCCCTGCCAGCGGCTGCAGACGAGTCAGCTCCGCAGACAGTAAAATGTAAAGCGGGGGGAGGGAGAGATAACCTTTGAAGTTCACAAAAAAGCCTGACTTTGACCACTTCCTTCTTCCTTTTTCAATTGGTGTCCCAGGTACGGTGACAGGAGCCATCCGCTAACTTTACGAGGAAAGACCCACTTGCTCCCAACACTTTAGGGCCACGGGATTCCCAGCATGTGAGTCCTCGGCGGCCTCCTTCGATCCGGCCCATCTGCAGCGAGCAGGGGAGGAGGGTGTTTGAAGCCAAGCGGCGTGTGGGCGCCCAGAGGTGACGCAGACGTGTCTCTGGAAATGTGCGCTCACGTACACGCAAAGAGCATCTGGATTCAAGTTTAAGGTTAAAGGCGCGAACCCTCCCTGGGCCCCCCCACCCCCCCGGCCTCCTTCCCCACGGGCTGACGCCGCTTGGGGGCTTCTCGGTTTCCTCCTGAGACGAGGTGACGGGAATCTGGGCCCCTGTGTTTTCCCCTGATTTTCATCTCAATTTTGTTCTATTTTTTTTTTTTAATTTTTTAACGTTTATTTATTTTTGAGAGAGAGAGAGAGAGAGAGCGCGAGTGGGGGAGGGGCAGAGGGAGAAGGAGGCACAGACTCCCAGGCAGGCCCCAGACCCCACGGTGGGCTGGGTGTCCCCCATGTCCTGGGTGTCCCCTGGCCGTCAGACACCAGCAAACTAACTAATAGTCCCGGGGGTCGACAGGACAAAGCTGTGCGGAGGGTGGAGGGCGTCCAAGAGGGACGGTTTCTGAGTCCGGTGGGCCGGGGTGGGAGGGGCACACAGAGGCTCGTCCTTTGATGGGCACCTAGAAGCTTTGCACACGAATCATCGCAAAAGAGCACAGAGTGGGACTGCTGAGTTGAGTGTGACGTCTTCACGGTCATGGTGACCTAAGCTGTCTTCTCGTGCACACCGTGCAAGCACCTGTCTTCACACTGTCCAGCCCTGAGGGGTCCATAAAACCCGTTGATACCCACATTATAAATACTAGCGGTTGGTTTCGCATCCTTTATGCTGGTGAGCTGGAACACGCTTTCACGGTCTCCTGGGTGTGTATTCCTCACGTCCCTCTCCCTAGCAGCCATCCCTGTGTGTGCGCGGGGGGCCGGAGCAGGGATTTTGATGGCCCGGTTTCTTTCTGCTTCCTAAGACCTCATCATCGCGCTATCAGCCCTGTGTCTGTCATAGAGGGGCAAAAAGTTACCGGTTTGTCATTTACCTTTCAGCGCTCGTGTTTTTTAAATTTGTGGGAGCCAACGATAGCTTCAACTCGGAGGTGATTGCAATGTTTCAATCTTTCCCTTTATGTCGTTTATCTTCCTAAAGCAAGTGGTATGTAAGTATTGATCTGTATTGTGGTTTGTCACTTTGGCCGCACATTGGAGCCCCCTGAGGAGCCTGAAAACCTAGACGCCTGGGACCCGCCCGGGGGGGTTTCACCACGCGGCCGCACTTGAAAACCCGTTTATGTGGCGTGGTAATTTTTATAATTTCACTCTCTACATTTGCTTGCTCGTGAGGTTGGAATCTGACCTTATATTGCCAAAGTATTTAGCCGTTTTTCTTAAAGCCATTTGTTAGACAATTCATTCTCTACCAGATACTACCCTTTCAAAGATGTTTGAGTGTTTTCCTTTAAGACATTTTTTTAATGTTTATTTATTTCTGAGAGAGAGAGAGAGGAAGAGAGGGAGAGAGAGACAGAGTGTGAGCAGGGGAGGGGCAGAGAGAGAAAGGAAGACACAGAATCCGAAGCAGCTCCGGGCTCTGAGCCATCAGCACAGAGCCCGACGCGGGGCTCGAACTCGCAGACCGAGATCTTGACCTGAGCCGAAGTCGGAAGCTCAACCGACTGAGCCACCCAGGTGCCCCTTTCCTTTTTTATTTTTTAAAGATTTCTATTTTCAAGTAATCTCTACAGCTCCCGTGGGGCTGTAACTCACAACCACGAGGTCAACAGTTGCCCGCTCAACCGACTGAACCACCCAGGCGCCCCTGGGTATTTTTCTGTGTTTCGATTCTGTCCACCGGATTCCTGTGAAAGTACTTTACGGTATCGCAGAGGACGAATCTCCCATTGTTACTTTTTGAGATGTGGAGGTCACATGTCACTCCTAAATTGAGACTAACTGGACGGAACCTAGAGACTAATAATTTGCCGAGCCATCTGCATCGGGTGGCAGGCAGTTAATATTAAAAGTTGCTCTGTCCTCGAATCACTTACCGTAAACACATTTAAAGGAAATGCACACAGGGGCGCCTGGGTGGCTCAGTTGGTTAAGCGGCCGACTTCAGCTCAGGTCATGATCTCACGGTCCGTGAGTTCGAGCCCCGCGTCGGGTTCTGTGCTGACAGCTCGGAGCCTGGAGCCCGTTTCAGATTCTGTGTCTCCCTCTCTCTCTGACCCTCCCCTGCTCATGCTCTGTCTCTCTCTGTCTCAAAAATAAATAAACGTTAAAAAAAATTAAAAAAAAAAAAAAAAGGAAATGCACACATATTCATCCCCTGGCTTTTGGTGACGCCCAGGCTTTCCCTTTGAGGCTGGGTCTGCTGCCTGGTTCGGTGTGGTTTTCGTGCGTCCTCCATAACTGGATGTGTGGTCTGCGTCCTAGACTTCCCGTTGGTGATGGTGTCAGCGCCGGGGACGGCCAGCCCAAGTGCAGACTCCTTTCCGACTCGACGGTTCTCTCCCCTGCGCTGATTCGCTGGCTGTTTCTTAGGTGACTCACCTCCATCATGTTTCCCCAAAGCGGTCAGCTTGATGGTTTTGTTTTTTCGGAAAGAACCCCCTTTAATAGTCCCATTTTATGAGGTTATGTCAAAGCTTCGCTGAATTATAAAACCCGACTGTAACTGCACTTGGCCTCAGTGGGGAACACACGCAGACGGCTGATGACCATCAACCTGAGGGTGGATAGAGCCACGCAGCCGCCCACGGGGGGCCTGCCGTGGGCTCAGCCTGACCTGGGACCCCTCGGTGTATTTCGAAGAGGGTCATGGGCTCACCTGGTCGATGGGTTCAGTGGGGTTTCGGGGAGGTTCTGGGGTGCCCGTGGTGGGGAGGCAGCATGGAGGCAGGAAGCAAGCGTGGCCAGCAGAAGAAGGTGGGCCAGTGGGAACCCGTGTCTGCCCAGCGGTGGGGCTCTGGGAACGCTCCTTCTGTCCCTGCCACTCTCATCCTGTGCCCGACGAGGGGGATGCCACAATCGCCGTGAGCATTCAGCGTAAGGGGGCTATCGTGCCTGCACCCCGGAACCTGGGAATGACCCTTCCGTCACCCTCTACTCCCGCAACACCTGACGTACCCCAAGCTCGTTCTCATATCCCGAACTCGCACATCTCTCAGGCCCCCACACTTGGCCGGGCCACCGTGACCTGGGCCAGTGGCCTCCCTGTGTCCACTCTTGCCCGTCTCACACCAATTTTCAACTGGATAGTGATTTTTTTTTTTCAACGTTTATTTATTTTTGGGACAGAGAGAGACAGAGCATGAACGGGGGAGGGTCAGAGAGAGAGGGAGACACAGAATCGGAAACAGGCTCCAGGCTCTGAGCCATCAGCCCAGAGCCCGACGCGGGGCTCGAACTCACGGACGGCGAGATCGTGACCTGGCTGAAGTCGGACGCTTAACCGACTGCGCCACCCAGGCGCCCCTGGATAGTGATTTTAAAACACATCTAGGGATACCAGCCTCCCCTTCTAAACATCTGTGTCTCCTCCCCCCTCCCCTCCGCTCTTAAGATAAAGTCATCCGTCCTGCTCTGTCCTCAGCTCTCATCTCCCTGGCCTCTGGGTGCTTGTGGTGGTGGTGGCTGGTGGGGGGCGGACAGAGTGCTTCTTCACAGGGAGTCTGGTGCCCAAACTTCCCTCCGGCCCCCTGCTGGCCCAGCCTCACTCCTGGGGGGGCGGGGATTCTCTTCCTCCAACACACTGGGTTCTCAGGCCTGGGGGTCTCCTTCCTCAGGGACACTCACTCAGCTGTAGGCGGGGTTCTGTGGTTACCTGGTTACCATCTGTCTCCCCTGGGGGACGGTGGGCCCCACGGCCAAGGAACCCTGTCACTGAGCGAATGCTCTACAGAAAAGCTTCAAGTTTCGGGAGTGTTCTCAACTGGTCCTGAGTCAACTGCCGTCCCTCAACCTTAATCCTTGGTAACAAACTGTCACAGTTTCGGATCATACCAAATTGCGGCTTATTTGTAATTATATTAGACTTCTTTCTCCCCCGTTGAGCTCTGGCAGGGAAGGTGAGGCCGGCTTTGATCCGGGAGCAGGTATGTTAATGCTGCAGCTACAGGAAGCCCTCGGGATTGCCGCCCACCCCGCCGCTCCCGGCCTCCACGCCATTTATCTGCCCGGCCAGATTAAGGAGACCAACTTGAAAGGCGCAGGCACTTGGTCATATTTACATCAGCTGTATCCATTCTAAGGAAAAAGAAACACTTTATGGGGGAAAGAAAAAGCCTTAGTGACTCAGGGGTTCGTCGGAATCCCCGGTTAGTACAAGGTTTGGGACTTCTTCGTATGTTCCAGGGGTCTGCAGGCTTTTTCGGTAAAGGGCCCAGGGTGGGGGTGGGGCGCGTCTACACTCCTCTTTATGGGGGCTGCTCAGCCCATCGAGTCTCATTGCAGGGGGGGGGGCTTCGAGAACCACCCCCCCCCCCCCGCCCGCTTTCCTCCGACACCCCTCCCACGGCACGGCAGAGGAATCTTCCTGATGGGACCACTTGAGGGTCTAAGTCCCCCCTCCCCACAGGGCTTCCCAGGTACCTGACCGCCTCCGGCCCCCCTGCTGCCCCGCAGCCACTCCCCTCTGCTCTCCCAGCACTGGCACTCACCCGGGCCCTCCCCCCCCCACCCCCCCTGCTTGCAGACCCCTCCACGGCGGCGGAAGCTTAGATTTCCACGTATCCCCTCAAAACGTGGTGGGAACAGAAACTCTGGGTGGAGGGGCACATGTCTGTCCCATGGCACTTTGCACGCGGGAGCTTGGGAATCTGTACCCCGTGGCCTGGTGCACAGAGGGCCGGCCACCCCGCCACGGGGATTGCTGTTGTGGCAAGGACGCCCTCCCCTTGAAAGGGGACAAAAGCTTGAGATTCAAGTGTGGGAGTCAGTGTTCTCCAAAGTAGGGTGCTCTCCGTTACCCATTTGGGGGGGAAATCTTCTATTCACGGGTTTTTTTTTTTTTTCTAAAAATAAAAAAAAAAAAGGTATGAAGTGTCGCTGATATTTAACCTACCGGCAGAGGCTGGGGGCCTGTCCTGTGTCATCAGTCACAGGGCGCCGTGGCGGGGCCGGGATTCGTGGGGCCTGGAGCGCACACGCTTTCCAGAACAAAAGGGGTACTTGGGGGGTTCGGCAATGAAATGTATGTGACATCATGCTGAGGCCACCCGGTGGGACAGCCGTGCTGCCGTCACTCACTGCAGCTCTTTGGGACACGCTGTGGCTTTCACGGTTGGGTAAGCGAGCATACAGATTATGCCTCTTCCACACCCCTCAGTGCCGCCCCCCACCCAAGGCAGCGGGAAACCACAGGAAATGGCAAAAAGAAAGCCTTTGGGGCCTAGGCTGAAACCTTGGTCAGTTTTATGAAGCCGGGGACTGGGCACGACAATCGAATCAGAGGCTAAGTCAGGAAAAAAATGACAAAAGCCCTGTTGAAAATGTAGATTCATATCCTGATCTCCCACGGGGGCAAAATCCCCCGGGTGCACACCGTGCTTGGGGAGACTGGCGAGTGACCCCACAAAACCTTGGTGACTTAGCAAGACATTTAAAGGGAAGGATGGGGTGGGTGCACCTGGGTGGCCCGGTCGGTTGAGCTTCTGACTTCAGCTCCAGTCATGATCTTGTGATTCACAAGTCCGAGCCCCGCGTCGGGCTCTGTGCTGACAGCCCAGAGCCTGGAGCCTGCTTCACTTTCTGCGTCTCCCTCTCTCTCTCTGCCCCTCCCCAGCTCCCCCTGCGTCTCTGTCTCTCTCAAAAATAAAAACATTAAAAAAAATTTTTTTTTACGTAAATTTAAAAAAGTAAACCAAAATATGTCAGGATTGTCAGAATGGCATGTGCCATGACACGGGCTGTGGTCACGGCATCTCGTGCCGCGCAGAGGCTACTGGTCACGTCTACAAGGGGTACTTGGAAGATTTCAGTGACAGGTGAATCACACGCCTTTATTCTATGCAGAGACGGTGACCTAAATTTGCCGGCGTTTTCTGTGTGACGAATGACTGGTACATTGCAGAGGGTTAAAAAGAAAAACTTAATCCACATCCTTCAAGGTAAAGACAGAATGATCAATTTGTGATTGATTTGTTTTAATTTTTTTTTTTATGTTTACTTTATTTTTGAGAGAGACAGAGATCAGAATGCGAGTGGGTTAGGGGCAGAGAGAGGGAGAGACACAGAATCCGCAGCAGGCTCCGGGCTCCCAGCTGTCAGCACAGAGCCCGACGCGGGCCTCGAACCCGCGAGCCACGAGATCATGACCTGAGCCAAAGTCGGACGCTCCACCGACTGAGCCACCCAGGCTTCCCCAATTTGTCATTATTAGCTGTAGTCCACAGCGGACTTTAGGGTTCACTCTTGGTGTTACACATCCTACGGGCTTCGACACACGTGCCACGGCACGTGTCCACCGTTTGAATATCACGCACTTTCCCTGCCCTAAAAATCCTCTGTGCTCTGACTGTTCACCCCTCCCGCCCTCAGTGCCTGGCACACAGGGATCATGTCACCGTCTCCGCAGTTTAGCCTTTTCCAGAATGGCGTGTCGCCGGCGTCATGCAAGGCACAGCCTTTTCAGATTGGTTTCTTTCCCTCAGTGATACCATTTAAGGCTCCTTCGTGTCTTTCCATGGCTTGATCATTTCTTTTGAGCGCTGAACAATATGCTATTGTGGGGCGGCGCCACGGTTTATGTATTCCTTTACTTACTGAAGAACATTTTGCTTACTTCCTAGTTTGGGCAATTAGAAATAAAGCTGCTATAAACATCTGTGTGCCGCTTTTCACGGGGACAGAAGCTACAGCCCCTTTGGGTAAATACCAAGGGGCCCAAAAGCCAAATCTTATGGTAAGAGCATGCGTAGTCGTGTAAGAAACTGCCCGTCTGTCTTCCGCGTGGCCGCACGATTGTGCACGCCCACCAGCAGTGACAGTTCCCGCCGCACCACAGCCCTGCCGGCATTGGGTGTCAGTGTTGCAGATTTTGGCCATTTTGGCCTTTCTAACAGGTGGGTGGTGCTAATCAATTTGCATTTCCCTGAAGACATGACCTGATCATGTGTTCATGTGATTGATTATCTGCCGTGGGTTTGTTTTCTTGGGTCAGGTGCCTGTGAAGATCTTTGGCGCATTTTTTTATCTTTTTTTTTTTTAAGTTTATTTATTTATTTTTGAGAGAGTAGTGGGGGGAGGGACAGAGGGAGAGGGAGAGAGAGAGAGAGAATCCCAAGCAGGCTCCGATCTGTCAGCACAGAGCCCGAGGTGGGGCTCGAACTCGCAAACCGTGAGATCGTGACCCGAGATGAGATCAGACGCTCAACTGAGCCTCCCAGGCGCCCCTGGCCCATTTTTAATTGCATTGTTTTCTTGTTAAGTTTTAAGAGTTCTGTGTGTCTTTTCAAGGCAAGTCCTCAGGTACATTTTTGCACACATTTCCTCCCTGTTTCTGTTTGTCTCTTCAGTCGGCTACTGTCTTTCATAGAGCAGAGGTTTGAATTTCACCGAAATCCAGCTTAGCGTCGTTTTTCATGGATTGTGCCGCCTTTAGCGTAGAATCTGAAAAACTTATCACCAACCACGGTCACCTAGGTTTCTCCTGTGGGATCTCCTAGGGGTTTCGAGGCTTTCACTCTCCTTGTGGGTCCATGATCCATTCCGAGCTTGGGTCTGAGCTCTGTATCGAGATTCTTTTTGCTTTCACATGGATGTTCGATTGTTCTATTTCTTTTTCCTTTTTTTTAAGTTTATTTATTCTTGAGAGAGAGAGAGAGAGAGAGAGAGAGTGCTCGAGCACAAGTGGGGGAGGGGCAGAGAGAGAGAGGGAAACAGAATCTGAAGCAAGCTCTAGGTTCTGTCAGCACAGAGCCCGATGCGGGGCTGGAACCCATGAACTGCGAGATCATGACCTGAGTCGCATTCAGACGCTTAACCAACTGAGCCCCCCCGCCCAGGTGCCCCTTGGTTGTTCCATTTCTTGAGAAGACTATCCTCTCTCTGTTGAATAGCCTTCACTCCTTCGTCAAAGATCAGTTGATGTGTTTGTGTAAGTCTGTGTTTATTCTGTCCCATTGGTGTGTTTGTCTATTTGTTCACCAAGAACACACCATCATGATTTTTGTAGCCTTACTAAATCTTCAAGTTGCATAGTTTTCACCCTCTGACTTTGTTCTTCTCTTGTGCTACTGTGATGGCTATTCGGGGTCTTTTGACTTTTCTTTCTTTTTTTAAGTTTATTTTGAGAGAGAGAGAGAGGCCGAGTGAGAGGGAGAGAGAGAATCCCAAGCAGGCTCCAAACTGTCAGCGCAGAGCCTGACGTGGGGCTCGCACTCAAGAACTGTGAGATCATGACCTGAGCTGCAGTCAAATCGGAAACTTAACCAACGGAGCCCTGCAGGTGCCCTGCTCTGTACTGTGTTGTGTGTGGTTGTTGTAGATATTACAGTCTATAAGTGACTTATCCCACACTCCTCATATCAAAGACTTAACATTTCGAGCGAAGCATCGAATGTTTCCTTCCATTTAGGTCCTTTTATTCTTTCCACTTTTTAAAAAGATTGGATTTCCTCTACGTACACTGAGCGCTGCGTCAGGTAGTGTTAAAAGATTTGTTTCAACCATGAAGTCTGATTTAAGAAACTCATAGAATGGTACTCTATTATTTCCCCCCTATTTTCCCCCAATGCATCAGTCTGCTAGGGCCCCCATAACAAAATACCGCAGACGGGAGGGATTAAACCGCAGGAATTTCTTTCTCAGGGTACAAGAGGCTGTGAGCACAACATCAAGGTGCCAGGAGGGCGGCTTCCCAGCGAGGCTCTCCTCCCGCCCTGCAGACGGCCGCCTTCTCCCTGCCTCCTCACTTGGCCTTTCCTCTGTGCGAGGAAACCTCATGTAACCTTAATTACTTTCCAAAAGACGCTGTCTCCAAATATGTCACATTGAGGGCTGGGACTTCGATATGTGGATTGGGGGGAACACGATTTGGTTCATAACACTCGCCGCCTTTTTCCCTTTCTGCAAACAATATCGAGCGCCTCGAGAACTCACGGGCCATCCTCGCGCAGGCAGGTGGATCTCTGTGTGGTTTCGTTTTCCCTGTGCGTGGCTGAAGTGAGCGCCCCAGTCGCTGTTGGAATACTTAAGTAATTCCTTTTGGTTGAGTCTGATTGTCATCCTAGGAACAGGCATGTTGCACCTTTCTGATGTAGACGCATTCTCAGAGTTAACGTCCGCTTCTCTTAGTCGGCTGGATCTCAATGTAACCTTAACACGTTATCTTCACCGGTGTATCGGAGCCACTGGTGAAATTTGAATCGAGTTGTACATGAGACGACAGCATTACAGCAATACTCAATTCCTAAATTTGGTCAGTTTGCTAAGGTTGTATGAAAGCATGACCTTTTTATTGGGAAGCATACGATGAACTATTTAGGGGTAAAGGGTCATTATGTCTGTAACTTTCTCTCAGATGATGAAGTAATAATACTAATAATATAATTATATCTACAATGTATGTATATGTAAGGTAGGTATCATATATAGGCATGTATATGAAAACCCACATATAAAAGGAGAGAGAGAGAGACCCGAAACATGTATTTCATGTGACGCACAATGCGAAAAAAATGTTTACAATGGATACATCTGACCGAAGGACATATAGGAGCTCATTATACTATTCCTGTAACTTACGTGTAAGTTTAAAACATTTTTCCAAATAAAC